>NW_005357414.1:1262467-1318870 GCF_000412655.1 Myotis brandtii | reverse complement strand
AGGCAGATGTCTATGTGGGAAAGATGTCCTCCACTGTGTGAGGGAACGATTCAGCCCAGGAAAGTTGGGGTGTCTGCCTTCTGAGCTCTATCCCCTGAGTCCCCAGTCCTGGGCTCTGCTCTCACAGCTCCAGTCCACTTTATCCTTCCTCTGCCAGAGCACAAGGTGGGTGGCTCCACAGGGAATTTTTGTGCATTGGCCCTTTAAGAGGGTGCCCGAGCTAGCTGCTGCCACTCTCTGGCAGACAGCACCCCACTGCTTTTCACAGCTAGATGTTATGTGGGTACCCTCCTCAGTTTGGTGCTCGCTGGGGAGCTGGTGCTCTCTGCTGGGGAGCCCAGCTTTGGGATTAGACCCCACCCCCACAGCTGAGATATCTCTCTGGGACTTCAGTTGCCATCTGTGGGTGTCCAGACAGCCCTTTCGTGCTTCTGACCCTCCTACCAGTCTCTATGCAGTCTCCACCTTCGGTCCTTGGGTATCAGGGTTCTCTCCTGTGAGTTTTCTGTTGATTATTCAGGAAGTCTTTCCATATTTCAGTTGTAATTCCAGCTTGTTCCTGGGAGCATGTCCATGCAGCATCCTCCTACTCTGCCACTATTTTTAATATCTTATACTTAAGCATTTTCAACATGTGTTTTTTAAAAACAAACAAACAAACCATGGTCAAGTCATCCCTCTTCTCTCCTCATCTTCCCTCACCACAGCCTACCCTAGCCTGAGAGCTGCTTCCCACAAAGCTACACTCAAATACAGCAGATAGCCAGGAGCAAGAATGCTGGTGGGAGGATGAGGAGATCTGCAGTCCCTTGACAGCTCTGGTGTGTGCATTGGACATGGTGGATGATCCACTCAACCTCTCCTAGTTTCTGTTCCTTCACCTGGAAAATGGAATCTGTAAACTGTACCACAAGGTTTCTTTTGTGACATTTTACTTGGACTTCAGGGAGAGCAGGCCATCCCTTTGTAAGTCCAGTCAGCATATACACAGAAGCTGAGGGCTGAGTGTGATCCATTCAGCTGGTGCAAGCCCACCACCCCAGCTTCTACTCTCAGGCTTATATTCCAAGATCCTAAGCTAGTGGCTGGGATCTAGAACAATGCAGGACCAAAGAACCTACTCAATTCAAAGGAAACTTCTAGAAAACTGCTGGAATTTAGGCAAAGCATTTGGACTGAAGAGTGGAAAATGTGTGTGGGTGGCTTCAGGGGTGCTTTGTTGGAATTAGCCTGAAACCTTTGGTGTGAGTTCAGAACTGGGTTTTCTCTAAAACCCTGCGGTGCCCCAGGGTCAGAGGGTCTCCATTTCATTTGGGGCCTCTTTGTTTTCCCCAGCCTAGTGGGGAGGTGCATTGTGTCTTTTGCCTCGGGGCTCATGTTAAACAGGAGCCCTGTGTGCTGGATTATCAGGCTGTGACTCAGAGAAATCTGAACTTCTGTCTACCCCTTCCACCAGGGCAGAGGATGGACTCTTTCCTCTCTTCTCCCTCAGTAATGGCAGTGCCCAGGTTTGGGAGGGTTTACCTTTTACCTAGCACTGTGTAAGCACTTTGCATGCATCTCCTCATGAACCTTCATACCAGCCTGTTAGGAAGGTGTTGTGTTGTCATGATTTGACAGATAAGGAAATGGAAGCTCATAACATGGGAGGTGACTTGCTCAGGGTCACACTGGTAGTAAGTCAGTGGAGCCAGAATTCAAGCACAAGTCAATTCCGAGACTTCTTGTTTCTCACCCAATTTCCATTACACAATCCTGCACAGGTTTGAGGGAGAGAAACAGGTGAGGGAGGCAGAGGGCAATTTTCCTGTGACTCCAGAGTGGCTTAAGGAGGCTCAGGAATCTGCTGGAAATTAAGGATTGGGTAGTCCTATCTGGGATGCTCAGGGCACTAGAAAAGCAGCCCACACTAGAGTACAGTGGTCCTTGCTGTGGAGGGTTTCCTAATTGCCTATCCACTGGCTACATCAGCAGAGGCCACAAAAAGAGAACTCCAGTGTCCTAGGTTGGAGTGGTTCCTGCCTCCAGAGAACATGGAGAACTTATCAGAGAGCACTCTGGCCTTTCAAGCAGATAGTTGCTTTAGAAAGAACATGGGTAGATTAGAAAGAGTATAGACAGAAGAAGTGGACCTTTGTAATTTTTTCTGGCACTAATATCTAAGTGCCTTTTTTACATTTAGGAATCCTGACTGGTCTGTTTTGTGTCCGTCTGCCCATCACTGCTGAGTCAAAACGCAGGACCCAACAGCCACTATTACTCCATATGTATTTGTTGCCTGAATGAATGGCGTTGAATCTAGGCCTGGCTCTAAAATGCATGCTTTAAAATATTTATTATGAAAAATTTTGAACGTACATGAAAGTAGAATAAGTATAATGACTCCCTATGTACCTATAACCCAGATTCAATAGCTATCAAGATTTTTCATGTTAGCTTTATTCATCTCCCTGTTTTTTTATCATTTCTTTTCTACTTTGCCTTAATATTTTGAAGGAAATTCTAGGCACTATATCATTTACTTCTACAAACTGCAGTATGCACCTAAAAAATTAGGGATATTTTTATGTTCAAAGACAATATTATCATTGCCCTTCACCAAAGTAACAATTTCTTTAAAACCATGCTGTTGAGCACTACAAAATACTTCCTCCACTCTGCTTTCTTTCCCAGCCCCCAGTAGAAAATATTTCTCAGGCATCTGTTCTTGTACCTCCTCTGAGCTGGAATTATAGTTTGATGTATATTGGGAACTCACAATGTGTAGTTTTAGGTAAGCAGGGGGTCAGACTTCCCTCTTCCTGTTTCACAAGGTCACATAGTCAATTACTGGCTGATGAATGAGACTCCAGCACTATGGCTGGGTCTATACATCCTTAAACACAGTTTGCAAGGAAATTAAGTGAAAGGACTCCTTGCCTTGGGACAGTCCTGTGTGATTTCTGTTGCTGTTGAAGTACTTGCCTCAGCAAATCTTTTCCTGGGGCCAGTTTGATCATGGCCTATCAATGGAATCAGTGTGATTCCTGGGTTTGTTCTCCATCTAATTAGAATACAGTTACCACCCACAGGCAGGCCAGCCATATCCTGGAGCTTTTCTCCTCTTCTTCCCGTGTTCCTGGAGCCCACTTGGGGGTGAGGGGTGGGAGAGGCTCATCTCTCCTCTCTTTCTAGGCTTAGACGTTCTCTCTGCCAGTGCAAAAGACTCCAACAACACCCACAGAACAGTCTAGGACAGGGCAAGTCCAGAAGCAACAACTAGTTCCACCGCTTTTCTGTTCTTGCTCTTTTCTAGTTTCAGATACTTCTTAGGTGCCTGGGCTCTCCTGAGTTTGACCTCCATCTAATTCCCCAGACATCTTTCACTCTTCTAACCCCCCACTCAGATTTCCCAGGTCTCTCAGATCCTTGCTTTCCAAAATGAAAACTGGCTAGTGGGAAGATGGAATCCTTGCTGTTGACTAATGGAGGGTGGATCAGTCTGGTCCAACTGGGACAACAGAAACCACTGAATATTTAAGGAAGAAAGAATCCAGTGTGGGGAATTGATGAATGAGCTTTAATGCCAAGCTGAGGACAATGAGGCTATACAGAGATTAGCCATGGCAGGGAGCTCCTATGTACCTACGCTAGAACCTAGGGGTTGGGTCATTTGATGGAAACTGGAGCCACAGTAAACCTGGTCAGCACTGCTGGAGCCACAAGAGACACAGTCACTGGTGAGGATATCACAAGAGGCAGAGAGATAGGGAGATAAATGCCTTGGGTTTTCTCTTCCTTCCGTTTTCCAATGGCCTATCAGTGCTTTCCATTCAAAGTCTAGGAACCTCTGAGCCTGCAAGGGTCAAATTATCTCCCTGCCTTTTCCGTTTCCCTCCTACTGTAATATAGAGCAGAGAAGGGAAAAGAAAGGAATGAATTTGGAGGCAAACAGGGCTGGGACCAGCATGGACCTCATGACTGAATACTCCTCTGTCCCTCCCCTCCACTAACTTATTGGAATATACCAGGGTCTATCTCGAAACAGTGCTTTCACCCAAAGCTGACGAGACAAAGAGTTTTAAGTATAAGGGTGGGGTGGAGCATGAATCTATCTGCATCTTTAACTATCCACCTGCAAGCCTTGTACAGATTCTACCCAGTTCTTACCCAGTTCTCTTATTTTACCTTCTCTTGCATGCACCCCTTCCCCCTCACACATATACATGCAGAATCCAACAAAAATAGAAGGGCCAATTTGCTTTCTGGCAATGTGTGATGCATCTATCGGCACCCAGGACAGTGTAAAACAAACTTTCTTGCCTGAAGGGCATGGGCTTGGTATCAAGGTTCTGAACTGCAGTGCCATCAGGCAGGTGAACCTGCTGGCATCATGTTCAGAAAACATATCTAGTTTGAATGTGTAGGTGAAGGAAGATACCTGTGAGGGGAAAAAAGAAAAACACCAACTCCATGCTTTTCCACACCTCATCTCATTTAATCTTCACAGCCCCTCAAGGTAGTTGCCCTTCTGCCCACTTTGTAAAAATAAACTTTTTTTGTTTTGGAATAATTTTAGATTTACAGAACAATTGCAAAAACATCACAGAGTTTCTTCTATGTATTCACCCAGTTTCCCCTGGTGTTAACATCCTATGCAACCATATTAGGTCCATTTTTACAAATGAGAAAACTGAGGCTCAGAGAAGTTTAGTGAGTTGCCCAAAGTCACAGAGCTAAGACTCAGCAGAAGAAATAGACACAAATCCAGGCTGGTCTTATTGCGTTACACCAATAGGTTGAATTATTTGTTTCCATCTAGTTAGGTGGGAAGTCACTCTCTGAATCTAAAATACTTCACTACAACTTGTAGATGGCTTGCAAATATTATCAGAGAGCTTTTCTTCCATAGAGCCATAGAATGTTTGCACTGAAATGTACATCTGAGGCCATTTAATCAGAGAAGGCAAATAAGATTAATTTAATTTGCCAACTTTAATTGAGCAGTGGAGGCTATTTGGGACCCAGTGGTGAGAAGGATTCTAAGTCCACATGTTTGCTCATCAGGAAAGAGTCCTGATTATTGATACCTGTTGTGGATGTCAAAGAAGAGAATGGTGTAACCCATGTGACACGTTAGCTACCCCTCAGCAAATCTGCTCATTTTACAATGTAACTGAGGTCCAGAAAGGGGACAATGTCTTTGGCTCAGTAGTGGTACAGTTAAGAACAGAACCTGGCCTCCTCACTCATGGTCTCATATTCTTCCTGCTTTATAATGAACTCATAGTAACAGTAAGAATAACTACCACTTAATGAGTGTCTGCTCACTGCCAGGCACCGTGCTTAGCACTTCCACTTTCCATAATTTACCTTTAATCCTCACAACAACCTTGCAAGGTAGGTATGTTTATCCCCAAATTACCTAGATTGAAGTTAAAAATAACTTCCCTGAAAGCCCACAGCAAACAGGTGGTGAAGCTGGAATGTAAACAGAGGCTGATCTGGTTCCAAGACCTGAACTGGGCCTCTCATTTCCTACAAATAGGATGTTGAATTTTCCCTCACAGCCTACACCAGGCAGAGATGGCCCTTGTCCCATTGATCTGGTTAGGAGTAAACTGTGGTGGAGGAAAAATTATTTTTGTTCTTACTGATTTTCTAAAAATGATTTGTTTGCAGTTCCTTACCTAGATTGAGCTGATTTCATTGGACTGATTCATGTTAGATGTGTTAAAAATTGACATGTGAGGAGAGTTGACGTGAAAGGTGACCTGGTTCACTTACAAATAAATGATTAATATAACCTCATTGTGTGGCTAGTCTGAATTACTGATTCTCTCACTTGAGAGGCTCAGAAAAACAACAGGCCAGACAATAAAATCCATGCTAGCCTAAGACTGAAGTGTGGAATGAACATAGATGAGTCAGAGATAAATCAGAAGGTAATTAACTAAGAGGGAGCTCTATGGAATCCCAAGATAATTGAAAAATGTTCCTTCTCTAACCTAAGAATATCTGACATTATTAGCAAAGGTAATGAATTGGATAAGGGAAAGAGGTGAGTTAATTAGAATTTTTAGATAAAACATTTTAAAGAAATTGACAGGGATAGAATTTTAAAGGGAAGACATTCAATTCAACTGACTTCATTACAGAAATTCAACATTGATTAAGAACATATTATGTGTGTGGCTGTGGTCTGTGTGCTTAGGGGACCTATAAAGAGACTATAATTTTCTACCCTGTCAATCTACTGAATAGATACTGAAGTTTGGGCAGGACAGTAAAAAAAATATCTTATGTACTGATATGGGTGCAATTCATAAAATTGCTTCTGTAAAAAATAGTATTATATGCCACTGGATATATACTAGTATTTTGTGTGTCAGATATTACTGTAATGTCAAGCTAAATGTTCAAATAGCATAGGAGCCTTGGTAATAACAAATGTATTAATTGTATACCTATATTCACTTCAGTTACCAAAACTATTCTAAACATGGGAAATTCCTTTCTTAGTGGACCCAATGTGGCCTTACTTATTGTTTATGACCACTGAGTCCTTAGTGTTTAATGCCCATGCTGCACTGGTTATCATGCATTGTGAATATACTATCTAATAATAGACAAAGATTGAAATTGACCGTACCTTCGATACACCTCCCATTGGCTAATCAGCGAGATATGCAAATTAATGTCAACAAAGATGGCGGTTAATTTGCATACGTAGGCGCAAAGCGGGGGAGTGAAGATTGAAGGCGGCTCTGGCCACCAGAGCCACGAGAAGCTTGAAGGCGCCTCCGGCCGGAGCGAAGGCCTGGGTCCCGGGTGCCGGAGGAAAACCAGTGCCGGCAGACAGGGGAAGGGAAAGCCTATTGCACAAATCTTTTCATGCAACAGGCCTCTAGTCATCTTAATAATACTCTACCCCTTCTTGGTGTAATCTCACCAATTCTCACCATTTTTGTTCCACCTAAACTTGACATGTTGTGTTCCTTAACATATGCTATTCCCTTTACCTGGAATACATTTTCTTTCCTTGTTGGCTTAATGCTTGCCACTTATTCTTGAAGTTCTATCTCCAATATCTTCTCTGTGAACGTTCTCACTGCCTTCAAGTGCCTCTCTAGCCCTCCTATATAATATGACTTATTTAGTTGTATGGCAGTAGTGTGTTGGACCTGTGCCCACTAGAGTGTGAGTTCTTTGAGAACAAGGACTGGTTTATTTATGTCTGACTTTCTAGGGAATAAAGGAGGAATTCAGGGCTTATGTTTTGAATGAATCAATGAATGTCCTAGTCCTTACTTATGCTCAGAGTCTATTTCCAGGGCTTTTAAATTTGGCCTCCCTTCAGCCAATCAATGATTCTTCCTCTCTGAAATCACTAAAAAATATATTTAAATTTGCCTTCCCTTTTCTGCCAAAAGGTGGTGTGATTTAATATTTAATGAGTTTCTACTAAGTACCAGGCATTGTGATGAACATTTTACACAAACAATCTCATGTACGAAGTAAATGGTTTTATGTCCATCTGTAACAGTTATTTGCCCAAAGTTATGTAGTTTGGAGGTTGCAAAGCCAGAATTTGAACCTAGGCTGTTGGTCTCCAATGCCTGCACCATATGTTTCTCCCTTCATTTGTGTGTACCGAGGGCATGGCCAGCTCTGTGTAAAACGGTGATGTAAATCCAAGTTTGTCTCCCATGTCTTCAGATTCCCAGTGTATCTCAGGACTTATTGACATAGTTATACCCACTGCCATCCCTGCTATGGCTCATACAGGCCACCCATTCTGCTGGGTGCCCCATCCTTCCCAACTCCTCCTCTATGACCTTGAAACACGGCAGGCTTTCCCCCCTGACTTCTGTGCTGTGCTCACCTCCAAAACACATATTTACATTTTAATGGTGCTTTCCTTTAACTCAATCATTAACCCAGGAGCAGATGGTCCCTGTGGGTGCTTGTGTGTATGATGAGATGGATGTGTTGTCTGGGGGCTTCTACCAACATACACCAGGGAGGCTACATCTTCAATCATAAGGTGCCTAGCTTCATCCTCAGATGGCTGAGGGCTTTGGAGTCAGACCAACAGGTATTTGAATCCCAGTTCCATCATTCACTGATTGTGTGACTTGTCATAAATTACTTAACCTCAGTGAGCCTCAGAAAATGAATCTAATAATAGTTCTCATCTTCTATGGAAGTCATAAGGATACCATGAGATGGCACAGCTACAGTGTCCAGTACAAAATAAACACTCCAAAATGTTATTTTCTTAAATCTGGTTTTTACTAGTTCTCTGGCTCAACCCCTCCCATTGCCATCCAGGTTTCTCTTCCACCACTACTTCTTTCCTCATTTCTCCTTCCTTCTTCTCACCAATAGGTCTCTTTTTTCAAAATCTCCCCTTCCTTTCCCAGTACCCTCAGCTTTTGCAAAACAACATCTCAGATTTTCCAGATAAATCCTAATTTCAGATAGTCTCTCTTGACATCTGCGTGCACTACCTGATTTGAATTCAGAAAACAGAGCTCATTCCTCTGAGGAGTGTTGCCACAGTCCATCTTACATAAGGAAAGTGAGGACTGACTTGGTGGCTCCACATCATAATCTGATGGGTACTGAGAAGGCTCCCCTGCCCCCAGGTATCGCCTTTATGCCTATGAGTGATACCACAAACTGTCATCAATGCACGATTCTTGTGAGTCCAATTGCAAGGGTCTGGCAGGGATGTCACGGTAAAGCAGGGTTATTATTTAGTAGTATGTCTGAGAGCATCTTCTTTTATCAGAGCATATCTGTTGTGGAGAGGAGACTGAAGGTTTACAGGGAGCTGACTCCCCCAGAAAGAGGAAGGCTTGAAAGCAGGGTGGGACATGGGGTTGTGGAAAATCCTGGGACTACAGGTTGTGGCCCCAACTGCATTTTGCCTAGGGTGGGCCCTTTGTGTTGCAACAGATGTGTGCTTTGGAATCACCAAGGTTGGGAAGCCAGGCCTTGAAGGGAGTGGTTGTAGGCTGAGCTCATCCTGAAATAATGTGGACTTGGAGTCTCAGAGGTCAGAGAGGAGGACTAGTGCAGAGGACATGCTTTGGTGGGGGGGTCTAAAGCTGAAAAGAGGGCTTTCATTTTTTTGAGCTTTAGATGTAGGTGATGTTTGCAGGTGGCTGATAGCAGAACATGGGCCCTGAAGTGTGTCTGCTTTTTTGATTATGAACAGAAGGAGAACAAGCTCAAAGATTGCCCCCCTTTTTACAGGAAGCAAAAAACTTCTGAAGTTGTGTGGCAGGGTTCACTGGGTGATTCCCCCTCAAGGGAGGTTAGGCCCTCAGTGAAGCTTCTTGGCTGGTTGAGGGTAATTGGGCATTCCTCCAATCCAGATAGCTAGGCACTCAGGTGCCCCTCCCTGTAGGTGGTTCAGCTTTCTTTCTATTTTTTTTAATTTTTTAAAATATATTTTATTGATTTTTTAAAGAGAGGCCTCCTGCACACCCCCTACTGGGGATGTGCCCGCAACCAAGGTACATGCCCTTGACCAGAATCGAACCTGGGACCCTTCAGTCCGCAGGCCGACGCTCTATCCACTGAGCCAAACCGGTTAGGGCTGGTTCAGCTTTCTTTATCCCTTGCCAAGCTCTGCTATCCACTGGAGTAGGTGTGAGAGAGGGAGCAGGATGGCTGCTCTTCACAGAACAGTTTTAAAAGGAAGGCCAGAGATGGGACCCTACACAGTAATTCCACCCCACTTTGCAAACCTCACATGAGTATGCTTATTTTGCAAATTTGTGGGAGTATTCATAGGGGTCATGCTGCCAAATATGTGAAATCTTTACAACAATAGTAAAAACCATTTATTGACCATTTGGTTAATTCCTCTGAGATGCATTGCCAGAGACCACTTTATAGGTCCCGAAAGTGGGCTTGACCTTAGAAGCAATGAGGAGGTTCCCCCTGCTTTACACACTTTACACACACACACACACACACACACACACACACACACACACACACACATCTTCCTCAAAACTTGTCTATGGTACAGAGACAGCAGAGTTGGGACACATGAAAATATTAGAGACACATGCACTGCCTGTGGCCAGAAGTCCCCTGTCATTCCCAAGTCCTAGTGCTGGGCCAGAATTCCCTTACACAGATCCATTGTCCCATATCTATCATTCCAAAATCCAAAAATCTCTGAAAACTGAGAGCCTTTTGTAAGTTTATTAACACTCATTGGGCAGCAAAAATCAAATTGGCATGAAATTATTTATAGTCTTTAACACAGCCTGTGTGAATATTCATGTGTTTTTGCTCCAGCAAGATCAATGTACTTGATTACTGGGTACTGCCTCAGACCCCACTGGAGATGATATATGTACCCCATTGCCTTTTAAAATTCCCAAGCATTGCCCTAACCGGTTTGGCTCAGTGGATAGAACATCAGCCTGTGGACTGAAGGGTCCCAGGTTCGATTCCGGTCAAAGGCATGTACCTTGGTTGTGGGCACATCCCCAGTAGGGGGTGTGCAGGAGGCAGCTGATTGATGTTTCTCTCTCACCTATGTTTCTAACTCTCTATCCCTCTCCCTTCCTCTTAAAAAAATAAAAAAATTAAATTCCCAAACATTCTCAATTTCTCTATTATAGAATGCATCCTGCTGTCTTGTAATGATTTGTTTGGTGTATCTCATTAACCAGTGAACTTCTCCAGTGCATAACACACATTCCATCATGTGGTAGGGATGCTACCCATGTTTTAGGAATGGAGAATGAATGGTCTTTAGCATTTAAGCAATTTGTTATAAAGTTCTTTCTTACATCTAACCTAAAGTGCCTCATGCTGCCATTCATTTATTCTGTCATCAATAGTGAGGAAGAACAGCTAGCCAGCCTCCTTTACTTATTTTTTCCTCTGGGGGCTAAATCATCCTTATACTCCTAACTAGTGGCCTGGTGCATGAAATTCATGCACATTAAAAAGCAATTAATTAGAGGAAATATTTTAATATTGCTATTTGCCCTTTTTCTATAATAGAAGTGTCAGAGATGAAAAAAATTAGTAAAATGTATATGAAAATCTTCCTCCTGTCAGAGTCTGGGGCGCACCGCGGGACCCAGAGTCAAGTCCCTGCACACCCACATGTACCCCAAAATCATGTGAGACCCAGACCCGGCCAGCCTCACCCCATTGAGCTAGATCCAGACCTGGCCAGCCCCACCCCCATCAAGCCCTGCCAGGCGTGGGGGGGGGGGCTCAGCCTCAGATCCCTGTCAAGCACCGCTGGGTGGGGGACACAGCCTCAGGTCCCCCGTCAAGCCCTGCAGGGTGGGGGGTTCAGTCTTAGGTCCCCCAGCCTGGTGCCAGGCAGGGGGCACAGCCTCAGGTCCCCCAGCCTGGTGCCAGGTGGGGGGGTGCAGCCTCAGGTCCCCTGGCCCAGTGCCGAGTGGGGGTTGCAGCCTGATGTCCTCCGTCAAGCCCCACTGGGCAGGGGGCGTGGCCTGAGGTTCCCCATCAAGCCCCATGGGCGGGGGGCGCAGCCCCAGGTCCCTGCTGATTGCTCGTTATGGCTCCTTACGGGAACCCCACCTCTGCTGTGGGCACAGCCATCTTGTGTTATGGGAACCCTGCCTCTACTGTGGGTGCAGCCATTTTGTGACAGTGTGATGAAGTGAGGGTCAATTTGTATATTACCTCTTTATTATATAGGATACCTTTAACATTTTCTTCTAGATCCTCTTTCCAATCCTTTTTAGTCATCTTCATTGCTGTCTTCTGAAGCCTTTACAGGTTCTTTCATTCCAAAATTGTGACCGAGTGCTTAGGATCGGGCTGCAAAGAGCTCAGCTATTACACATAATAGGCCTTTCGTTTCTATGGTGAGCTTTTCCAATCAGTTTCATTTGGCTGGGCTAAGAAGCTTTGCCTTTTAAAATACACTCACAGAGCAAACTCAATAGGCCAGGGGTGACGTTTTCCCGAGTGCGCTGGTTGGTAAAATGAAGGGGAAACAACGTTATCTGACCATACAAAACTGTAATTACAGAAAGTTGAAAGCAACAGGTAACACATGTAATAGAAAACTGCGTACAGAAAGCACTGTGGATAATTAGTGACCTCAGCCTGTCATTTTTACCTCAGGAGAACCAGCCTTGTTTATGCTCATCGTGTGCCTTTTCTCTAACAAGGTTGCTAAAGGCCATTTCTGACCACTTATTAAATGTGGGGAGTGAACCTGACTTAGTCTGGATTATTGCAAAAACCATTGGATTAAGTTAAAACTCCTCACTAATTAAGCCTGTTAGACTTCCTGTAACTCACGATTTTTCTGGGCATAAGTAAAAACATTTGACTCAGAGGCAAAATGTATTGTATTAATAAACAGGAAACAACAAAATACACATGGTAGCATTTTCAGAAGCAAATTCTGTCATCCACATTCTGTTGGAACTGCCATAATGATTTCTCATAAAAACCCGATGTTTCCTTTTGGGGTGGAAACTATACGTATTGTGACAGAGATTCAGAGATACATTTTTGCCAGTTAAATTAGAAAAATCTATTCAAGTGTGCCTGTCGCTTCTCCCAAGCATGAGTCAGATCCTTTTGTGGGGTTTTGTGTACACACATTTTCTAAGAGGTGTTGTTGGGTTTTTACATACTGGTCATTCTTATGAAAAGGTCACATTACAATTTTTCTCTAACATTTCCTGTGTTTTATACCACAGGGAAGGAGATGTAGGATGCCAAATTGCAAAGGAAGGTTGTAAAAAGAGGATTATTGAAATTGGATGACCAAGAGATCCCAGAAAGGGGCCTCAATGGCAGAAGGAGCCCCTTCTGGGTGCATAGGTGGCAGCATGAAAGCCAGATTAACCTGGGGGAGCAGGTTCTGCTGTAGGAATAAACACAGTCTTTACCTCACCATCTTACCAAGTCTGGCCAGCTCTTCTCAGAGAATGCTAGTGCTCCAAAGAATAGAACTTGTCATTGCTAGTAGGAGAGGTTGGAAATTTCTTTCAGAGATTATTGATGTCTTTGGCCAATGCTAGTAATTTTTTTCTCTTTTAATGATTTAGTAAGCTACATATTTCAGGAACATTAACTATGTGGTAGGCTCTATGCTGAGTCCTTCACTTAATGTATCTCTTTTGATCCTCACAACAATCCTTCAAAGAAGGTACTGTTATTACCTTCAATTTCTACAGGAGGAAACTGGCTCAGAGAGGTTAGGCAACCTGGGCAGGGTCACACAGCTAGAAAGTGACAGAGCTAGAACTTACACCCAGATCTACCCAACACCAAAAACTGGTCCTGAAACACTCTTTGTAAGTTCTTGTAAAGTCAAACAGCAACCTTAATAAGCTCAACTGTATTTTTTGAACTAAATAGCAGAATATCTGGTCTGCTTGATTTTGTGAGACTATAATTATAGCATCTAAAATGATGTTTGCTTACTCTGAAAGTCCTAGATGAAGGGTTTTCTATTGCTTTGTCTAGGGCAGGGGTCCTCAAACTACGGCCCTCGGGCCACATGCAAATACAAATATTGTATTTGTTTCCGTTTTGTTTTTTTACTTCAAAATAAGATATGTGCAGTGTGCATAGGAATTTGTTCATAGTTTTTTTTTTAAACTATAGTCCGGCCTTCCAACGGTCTGAGGGACAGTGAACTGGCCCCCTGTTTAAAAAGTTTGAGACCCCTGGTCTAGGGAGTTGTTTTTCTCCTCACCCCATCTCCACTCCCCAATTGGGTAACAAGTTCTTTAAGGGAAAGTTCTAGACTGATTTTATACTCCTCTGCTTTCTATAACCTACATACTGCCACACATACAGTAGGCACTCAATAAATATTGACTGACTAATGAATGTTTGGACATTCTCTTCAGTGGTTTCTGGGTTGTTCAAGATCCTTTCTTAATACTAAGCAGACAGGTTAGAATCTTCAAGATGTCTGTTGCTTTAGTCTAGCTGCTTACATGGAAATGACTTTTTAATATCCCTTCTGCATAGGAGCTAAATGCTCTCTTTGGCACCTGGATGATTGATTGTGCTTTTTCCTTTCCCCCCAAAAGCTCTGACATGGTACAGACACTTGTTGAGGTGATTAACCATGCAGCCAACTTCACCAGACACCTTTTCAGACAATTCTTGAATTTTCTAAGAAAGCTGTGCCATATTTAAGTATACTTCCTAGTTAATTCTGCTTCCCAATCCTGGTCTGCTCAATGAGTACATATCAGATTTTCTTTGTAGAATAAGACAGGATAGAAAAAAATACATTCTTTTTGGCTGGGTGAATAGAGTCCTTAACATTTTATCAGCTTGGTATTTCTCATCAGATGGAACTTCAACCCGGGATGCAGACCCACACTGGTCAGTCTCACAAAAACTTCTAACTTGTTTAAAAGATAAAGTAGAAACATGCAGAATGGGATAAGAAAAGTTAGCTGAAGCCAGTTTTCACAGCACACCATGTGATTCTCAGAATAGCAACAATACTATCATTTTCTGAGGGATTGCTATGTGCCAGGCACTCTGCTAAGCATCTTACAAGTATTCATTTCATCCTTTGAAGGACACTATGGAGGTAGGTACTATTATTATAACCATTTTTCTAAATGAGTAAACTACAGATTGGAGACTCTAAGTGAAACTCTTAAAGTCCCTCAGCAGTATGAGGAAGATCCTGGACTTTAATTCAGGTTTGTCTGATTCCAGAGCTCATACTCTTATCTACAGTGCTTTATGGGGAACCGGGCTGGCTTTTCAAATGGTTTGGGGTCCTATATGTGATGCTAAGAAAAAAGCTGTTTAAAGGCTGGTAGAAGAAAGCCCCGAGGGTGGCTTACTCTCTTTGTCTTCCTATTTGCAGGAAAGAATTCTTTCCTCTTTCAATCTTCTAAGGGAATCTAGTGGAGGGCAAAATATTACACGGATCTGAGAGCCAAGTTCCAACCTAGCTATTTTATGGGGGCTGGGATGGAGGCTGGGGTGCAAAGTGCAAAGGCTGGTATCTGCAAGTAGCGGCGCCCTTAGGATGGGATAGGACACTTAGCTTCAGGGGCTGAGTTCAGTGGTGGCTCCCACAGTGTGGCAACAACAGGTTGAAATCTAAACAAGTAGTTGGATTCAGTGGAAGCAGCAGTTCTACCTAACCTAACTGAACTAACTGATCAAGCGGAGTTGGGACTATGATTTTTATTGGAGACTGTAGCAAGGATGGGACTCCATTCCAGGGTAGGAATGAAGGGTAGAACTAGAGGAAGCCCCATTCCTGAGGGAACTGAAAGACTAGACCAGTGGCTTGCAACTGAGGCAATACTACCCCCTAGGGGACTTTTAGAAAATTTGTGAGGTTTCTTGGTGGACTGGAAATGGGGGATGCTAGATGTCCTGCAATGCTCAGGACAGTCCTGCAAAATGAAGACTAGTCCAGCATCCCACTTGATGTTCAAATGTTCCATGGAGGTGAAAATCCCATTTATTTTTATTATATATTTTTATTGAATTCAGAGAGGAAGGGAGAGGGAGAGAGAGAGATAGAAACATCAATGATGAGAGAGAATCATTGATCAGTTGCTTCCTGCATACTTCTTGGTCGGGCATTGAACCTGAAACCCGCATATGCCCAACCACGAATCGAACCATGACCTCCTGGTTCATAGGTCATGCTCAATCACTGAGCCTCACCAGCCAGGCAAAACCCCATTTATAATTATCTAAACTTATACTGTACATATTTTACATATACACACAAAGGGGTTTGCTTTCCGCAACCCCACAGTTTTAATAAAACTATGTATTATGTAAAAAGACAGGATATTGTTTTGAGGTTTACCCAGAGTCTTTCACCATTTCAGAAAATCATTTCAACAATTGTGACATTGCTCTTGGAATTAGAGTCGTCAATGCAACACCCCTTTATCAGTTTGTATTAGTAGCTGTTGCAGTCATCGTGATCCTGCCTCTCCCTACTTCAATTACTCTTTCCATGTTGTCCTGTGTGAGCATTTACATATTTAAATATATAGTAGTTTACTATGGATTATTTTCATTTCCTCTTTATGTGGCCGGGCATTCATTGATCTTTTTAAATTTATATGTGTAGGCAGGTTATAGTATCTATGAATTTCATTTCAGGATAGTAAAGGAGTACAACAACAAAAAGATTTATTATAAATGAAGAGGTGTTAATTCTGATAATGTAAACTTCTTTGCTAGCCTGTTGGCTTCCTGGGGGCCAGAACCATGTCTGTTTTGCTTCCATTTGGCCTATTTTACCCAGTGCTAGGTCAGAGTGGGTGCTTAGAAAATAGCGGGTGAGTGAATAATGAATAATGAATGTGTACTTAAGCACAGAGGCAGAGAGTCACGGATCTGGGTCAGCAGAGTGAGGGGATAAAACTGGCAGGAGATGGGGGCTCTTAATTGCTGAAAGAGGGCAGGATGCAAGTTTTGAGAAAAGGGCCCTAGTTCAAAGATTTCCCCAAAGCTAGAGTGTTCTGATGTTGAGGCCCAGTGCTTCTTATAGGAATCTTGTCTTAAGTTATGCTTGGGCGAGGGACTGAGATCAGATGGTCCCAGTGGCAGAGAGAAATGTGTTCATGTCCTCACTTGATGGTATCAACCTCAGGACTCATAGGACCTCGCCAACTAAAAGGAAGGCTGTTTCCCAGCTTGGCTGTAGCTTTTTTGCATTGTATTACGTTGGCTGAGGCATAGATGGCCCCAGGGAAAATAAGCCTTAGGTGCTATCTCTACAGTATGTCAATGCCTTCCATGTCCAGTAGGGTCTCAGGCTACCTTGGCCTTTAGATGCCGTTCCCCATTTTCCCATTGTTGCTGCTGTTGTTTTTCACTATTGTATCTCCCTTCCTATCAATAATGAGTATACTCCTTACTTTCGGGTCCTGTGCCCAAAGGTGACTGCTTAATATTTGACAAATGAATGGCCAAAGCCTTCATGTTCCTGATGAGAGAATGGGCTTCCCCTTTGCATGAGAGTGGGGTGGGAGTGAAAGGAAGCACTACTTTTAGAGATAAAATAAAGAAACCTTGAGGGAGGTATCAAACCACCTAATGCCAGAGGTGGAAGTGACCCTGAGGTCATCTGGTTCACTAGATCCCAAACCTGTCTGCACAGTGGAATATCCGGGAGTCTTGTTGAAATGCAAATATAGCGGCTTCTAACTCTCTGACAATCTGATTCAGTAGGTCTGAATTGTGGCTTGGAATATTCATTTAAATAAATAGCATGAGTGATTTTGACAAGAAGCCTGGATATGGAATTCACACAGACTGACCTTATTTTACTGGAAGCTAGCTGAGTCCCAGAGACAGGCAGTGACTTGTCCCAGAGAGGGGCAGTGACGTGCCCCAGGTCACACAAGTCATGGCAGAGTTGGGGCTGGATTTCATGTTTCTCTCCACTGTATTGGTTGTGGGAATATCTGACATTGTGACTGATTGGTGAGATCCTTGGCATGGGAAGAAGGACCTTAAATCTCACCACAGAAGCTGGCTACCCACTTTGCCTGTAGGTGGGGGACAGATGGGATGTCAAAGGGCTGTTTTACCTTATTACAAGCAGTAAATTTACTGCAGGGTTTAGGAGAGAAGCAACAAAATATCCGTCAAGGTTAGGAGGACACGAACTCGTCCCTATGTTTGGCTGTGTCTATTCATGGAAAAAGCCGCGTAAAATAATGAAGGCAATTATCCACCTATTTTGTTAGAACACTTGGAAACCTCCTAGTAACTGAGGGAAACATGAGCTTTAAAAATGTCACCTCAAGTAGCATGAATGACTTCAACACCCACTACTTTGCTTTTCTTTTTCCCTGGAGAGATACATTCCCACCTGCCTGTCGTGTGTGTGTGTGTGTGTGTGTGTGTGTGTGTGTATGAGAGAGAGAAAAAAAAGTTCATAGCCAAGGGAAATGTGGAGTGAGAAGGGAAAGCCTGTATAGGAAACACCAAATGAAAAGGAATATTAGGCCAAGCTGCAATGGAGGCACTGTAAACACTTATCCTTTCAAGATAACCTTTTGGATTCTTGGCCTCTTCTACCTGGACCCTCAGTACAAGTTCCCGAAGGTTCCAAACCACTACCTTATCACTTTGGCATAATTCAAAGCAGCCCCTTTGGAAGGCTTCTGGCACAGCAGCTGCTACATCATCAATTGAATGAAAACAACACTAGATTTCTTTATTTAGAATAGACAATTCCTATTTTGGTTCCTAAATGGCAAATCTGTCTGTCCCCTCCCCCCAGTACTCTGTAGCCAGAACTGCCTCAATGCAAAGTATCTCAAAAGAAATCAGCAGGTGTTTGCCTGTTTATAAGGAGCAGAGCTACCACGGGTCACTGTACTTCTATTTCTGAGCAAGAGGTTAGGGGGATTATTGGACAGGGAAGGTGCCCTGGCCACAGACAGTGAATCCTGGCTCAGGTCAGGGTGGGCGCCTCAAGTGCATCAGAGGATGAGCCATGGCAAGCTCAGTTGTGTGTTGCTGCTGTGGAGTCAACAACCTCTGGGACCTTATATTTCTGCTCAGTTCTGCCACTACTAATTTGCCACATGACCCTGAGAAAAGCTTTCTTTTTGTGGGCCTTACCTCATCATCCCTGGGGAAAAGGGCATACCATTTAATACATGGTGCCATTCACTGTGTCAACTGGCCTGCCATCAGGTAAACTAAAGCTGACTCTTTTACTTCCTATTCCAAAATATATTTAAGCTTGGTCAGAGATTTATATTTTAAAAAGAGAAATTATTAAAATGGGAAGAAAACATAGGAGAATATTTCATAAATATTGAAATAAGAAGTCTTTGTGAATCAAGAAAAAATCCCCAAGAGTTGCAGAGAAAAAGAATTACAGAGTTGACTGAAAAAATTGAAGAACTTCAGTATGGCAAAAGATAGCATGCAAAATTGAAAGGCAAAGGACAAACAAGGATAAAGTCACAACATAGAAGGCAGGCAATGGTTAAATTTTTTATAATATTTTAAGAGCTCCATTATTTTCTTTATAATACTCACCATGATCTACAATTACATTATTCAGTTATTTGCATATTATCTGTTTCCTATATGTACTTATATGTCAGCTTCATGAGAGAAGAGGCTTTGCTCATTCACCACTGTATGCCTGGCCTTAAGGTAGTATTTGGCACACAGTAGGTACTCAATAAATAGTTGTTGAAGGAATGAATGAATGAGCTTCTCTAGATCAATGAGACCATGATGAGCAATGCACTGGAAAAATCGTCAAAGCAAAATGAACAGGGACCGGCCTTCAAGTGTTGATCTAAGAACCAAGAGGTTGCAGTTCAATTCCCAGTCAGGGCATATGCCCGGGTTTAGGGCTTGATCCCCAGTAGGAGGTTTGCAAGAGGCAGCAGATCGATGATGTTTCTTTTTCATCAATGTTTCTACTCTATCCCTCTCCCTTCCTCTCTCTCTAAAATATCAATAAAAACATTTTTTAAACAATTAACAGGGAACTCTCAGAGGAGACACAAAGAGCTTATGCCATATAAAAAGGTTCACAACCTGAGTAATTAATAAAAATGCAGATTAAAACAGCATTGAGCTGACTGAAGTGTCATCATTCACCTCGCAGATTGGCAAAAATATAAAAGGTTACTAAAACCCAGTGTTTGTCAGGATGTGGTGAATTAGGCACACATATTCACCTTTGATGCATGTCTAAATTAGCACAGTCTCCCCACCCCCCCAAAAAAGAAGAAATTAACACAGCTTCTGAAAAGCAACTTGAAAAAATCATTTGACCTAAAAAGTCTTCTTTTAGAGTTTATCCTTTTGAAATGCTTCATATATAAGGATGCTCATTATTGTAAAGAGCAAAAAAATAGAAATAACCCAAATGACTTCAGTGGAGGAATATAGTACATCTAAATAGTGACAGACTGAGCTTCACTGTGCTAATAATCAATAATTTGGACTCTGATGTTAGACTGCCATTGGGACCTGTGTGTGCTTGCCCAAGTTTCTAAACACTTCTGTGCCTCAATTTTCTCATCTGTAAAATGGGAAAATAACAACACCTTCCTCATAAAGTTATGTAGAGTAAACAAGATAATCCATATGAAATATGAAGTACTTAGGAAGTACCTGGTGCAGAACATTCAATAATTGCCACTCATCACTATCCCTACTACTGTTACTACTACTACATAGAATAATGACAAAGACGATGTCAGGCTAGATGTCTATATACTGATATGCAATTATGTTTCCAATATAGTATTGTGCTAAAAGCAAGTTTCAGGAGAATTAGTACAGTAGGATCTGATTTTTGTTAAGGATATTATGTGTTACACATAGGAAAAATTCTGGAAGCATAGACATTTAACAGTGGTTATCTCTGGGGAACAGGATGAGGGAGGCAGATTATTCACTTCAGTAATGATTAGAATTGTTTGAAACAAGCATATGTTACTTTTATAATAAACAAAAGATGTAAAGGGAAAAAAGCTCCATTTGGAAATCTGAGGACAGTTAATCCTCCCAAGTCTCACATCCCCCAGTCCTTGGCTACAGCCCAAACGTGAGTCTCTCTGACCGTCATCTGTTCTCTCCCTTACCATCTTCATTTTGCTCTGTGCTCCCATTCCCCAATCACCCCTGGCTCGTCTCCCTACTAGTGCCCTCTCCCACTCTTCTTTGTACCCTTTGGTCGCCCCCTTCCCCTCAAAGGAAACAATTCCCGTTGCACTGAAAATAAACTTCACAGAATAAGGTTCTCTTCCTCCACGCCTGGAAGCGCTGAAACCTGAGTCTCCACGGGAGGAGCTCACGGCTTTGCTTGCAGGGCCCCCTAGTGGACACTGCTCACACTCCACACCACAGGCACTCTAGGACTGGGAGGTGGGGTCTGTGCTTTAGCTTTCCTTGTTTGCTTCCAGACTGTTACTTCTCCGCCTTCAGCCAAGAGCTCCTCCTTCTCATGCCATCTGGCTACAGCACCCTCTTCTCTCCACTCATCATCGACCCTTCTTTTTAACCACCCCTTCCTGGTCAAACCACCCCCCTCAACCATTCAACGAAGAGTTCGACATCTGGCTCACTGTCTTCACCCCAAGTCCTGACATCATTCTGGGTGAGTTCGACATCCATGATCCATGTGCAGGACACACCCCCATTCTAGCCATACCATGCTTCATCACTGGTTAAAACTGCTCTCAGAACCCTCCACTATCCACATTCTGCCCGCTGACCTCAAAGCTCATCTTTCTACCTCAGGAGGATCTCTAGGCTCTTGATCTCCCTTCATTCTCCCACTTTGTCAGCCCCTTCCACCTTCCTTCCCTCTCCATTCTTGAAAATGATGGTGATGATGATAAAATTAGCAATGGCTATGTATGTGCCAGGCATCATTTCAATAATCTCATGTAATTCTCATCATAACTTTGTAAGACAGATACTATTGTCTTTTTTTTTCTTTAATGTGGGAACTGAGGCTCAGAGAGGTTGAGTGACTTACCCAAAGTCCAACAGCTAGTACAGGACAGATGAGATTTGAAGCCAGATCTGTTTGCCTAAATCCTATAATGTAGACTTCAGGACCTTGTCTATCTTCTCAACTTCCTTGCCCTGTGTCTTTCTGACAATCCGCTAGGCAAAAACCCAAGCCTGGATAAATTTAACTAACAGCCTCCTCCTCTGTGCTTATACCCAGATGGAGGAACACTGCTGGAGAAAATCCCATCACTTTGTTGATTAGTCCCACTTGAAAGTCATAGTTTCCAAACTCAGCTGGGTCCTAGACTCGGCTAAACAATACTGCTAAGTAACTGTCCTGACAACAGCACTTTTTAAGTTTCTCCACTGCCCTCTGGAGTCAGATTGTCTGGGTTAGAATCCTTCCTCAGCCACTTCCATGTTCCATACTGTGCCAGCTTTTAAGGAAGGGTGAGGTGGAAGAAAAGAGAATGAGGGGAAGGGGAAATGACATGTTTTTTTGAATTTTATTTTTTCCGTCAGCGTTCATTCTCTCTATGCTCTTGTCCACCTCCAACCCCCTTTCCACCACAATCACCACACTGTTGTCCATGTCCATGAGTTCTCTTTCTTTTTTCTTTCTTTTTTGCTTGACCCCTTCCCTACCCCCGCTGCCCGCAAGACATGTCTTCAGTGTCTTCTGGGCACCGTCCATGGTGCCAGGTGCTTTACATGCAGTATCTCATCTAAACTTCCCAGCAGCTCCGCAGGGAGATGCTATTGTTATTCTTGCTGTACAGAGGAGACTAAGGCACAGAGATGTTAAGTTACCTACTAAGTGACACAGCATGTAGGTGAAGAAGCCATTTCATTTGTTTAGACCCTCTTTATCTTGATAGATTACTGTGACAGCCTGCAAAATGGTCCCTCTGTTACCCATGTCCTCCCATTTACCCTCCAATCTGCTACTGGGGCAATCTTACTTAAATGTATTGTGCTACTACCCTGCTTAAAATTCACCTGAAGCTCTCCTGCAATCTTCAGAATGAAACTGTAACCTTTAATCTTAACAATTGGCCCTCTTCTTCCTTTCTCACTGTGTTCACTGCCGTCAGCCCATGATCCAGCCATTCTGAACTATTTTTGACTACCTGATGACACCTTGCTTTCCTCTAACTTCATGCCTATGTATAGTTCTGCCTGATCTCTGCATCCCCTGACCCCCATCCACCTTTAATATTTTCTCTTTTGTGCTTTCCCAGCATTTATGCATTGATCACAATGTGCTATAATTTCCTGCTGAGTTTCCTGTTTCCCCTATTAAACTGGGAGCTGCTTGAGGTTGGGGACTGTGATTTAGTAATCTCCATCTCTGTACTCCCTAGGGAATAGCACCAGAGCCTGGTTATATCCGTGTTTGTTGAATGACTGACTGACAATGAATGGAGTGAATGAAGGAAGAGAAAAGGCCCTTACTTGGAAAGTTTAGTGACATGAGCTGTATGGTATCTGGTTCTTGGCTGAAGCCACTGCAGTTTTCCCCTATGACTCATGCTGTAAAAATATGTCTGCACGTGGATAAAGACTGAAAGAGAACTATCCACACAAAATTAAGAGTTTTGTTAGAGTGGTGAGTTGATGGATGCTTTTTCTCCCTGTTTTCAAAATGCTCTTTAGTGCTGCTTTCTGAGTGTATTGGCAATGTAGCAGACATTGTGGAAATGGAATCTGGGGCTCCCATGGAGGAATCGATAACCGATGTGTATTGGTGCCCAGTGCACTCTGCTGGGTTCTGGGTGCTGTGTGAAGTGTGGTGGGCAGAGGCAATTCATTCTGACACAGGTTCACATGGCCTGGAGTCTTGCCAATTCGATTGGATTTGCTGGAATAAAATGAGAACTTTCAAGAATTTCCCAAGCTCCTAGTTTGAGGTATCTCCCCCCCCCGCAAAAAACAACAACAACAACAAAAAACACAACCACACACACACACACACACACACACACACACACACACACAAAACAACAACTGGGTAGCAAACAAAGATGGGTTTTGTTTGCAGTGAAATATTCATTCTTTTAATTTTATCCTTCAAAGTGATGTCTTCAGCTTTGGGGGTCAAGTTTGCTTAGTGGGGAAGCTGATAATCTATGCTTTCGTGGTTTAGAAATGATCAGAAATGTTTCCCTCTTCTGACTCTCGAATAAGATGTTTAGGAATTTCATTGGCAAAATGATGAAATTGTTTCTTCATTGTCGGAGGATTTCCAAAACTACGTATCATGTGTTAACCCAGAAGAGTCAAAAAATGGGAAGCAGCACTCTCCAAGATTCAGATGATGAGTACCCCTGCCTTTGATGGCTGCTTACTCACTGCTCTGTCAAGCACTAAGCTCAGGACTTTGGATCTATCTATCTCATTTAAAACTTGCAATAGCCTTTGGAGTAGGGACTGTTAGAATCCCCATGTTAGAGACGATAAGACTGAGGTTCAAATAGACTCAGCTCTGAAATCATGAGGCTGGGCTTTGTTCAGCTAGCTCTAACCACTGAACCCCTGCCTCTAGAGGGGTTCAGTCTTGCTACAGAGGGACAGAGGTAGGTAATTATTTTTACTTAACAAACAGTCGCATAATGTTTAGCATGGTCAGTGCTTTACAAATATTAGGCCATTTAATTCTCATAGGTAACCATGTGAAGAGGTACTATTAATGGCACCTTGTGATAGATGATAAAACAGAGGCACAGGCAGGTTAAGTCACTTGCTTGGAGTCAAGCAGACTAGCATGTGACAGCCAGAGTTACAGTCCAGACAGCCATGTTCTGATGTATGACTTAAGTTTGACCCTGTGCTGGACAGCATTCTACTCCCTGTGCTCTGTCTACGCCGGTCTGGCTCAGAAACATAAGACATGGGCTTCTTTTTGTAGTTTTAAAACTGATTTGTACTTATTGGAGTATTTTTCCCCATTGAAGCCTTGTTTTCTACTTCCAGTTGTCTCAAGGAGATGGGGGTATAGATACATACCTCTGTTCCTCTGTAGCAAGACTAACCTAGAGGCAGGGTGCTCAGTGGTTAGAACTTTCCTGTGGTGCCAGCTGAACTCTGGTTTGAAACCCTGCCTCATGATTTTGGAGCTGAACATCTCTGAACTTCAGTTTTACCCTCTCTGCTAAAGGAGATGGGCACTTTCTCCTGACACCTTTATTTACTCCCATTTTTTGATGTTTTAGGAAAAGGAGGGTTTCCTCTACAGCTGAGCAATGGATGGGTGAGAGGCTTTTGGCACATCACTTCAGGAATCAAAGCCACCTTTTTTCATTCAACAGAGACTTCAGGATAGCACCCTCGAAAGGCAGTTTGCTAGGAGTCATTAAGAGCAGACAGAGTGCTCTTCTTACCCAGCTTGTCCCATCTATTCCTCCCAAATCCCTATGCCTCCCTACCATCCTGTCTCATTCCCCAGAGCCCAGGAGACAATGGTGGCCTCTTAGATTAAAGGGAGGGGGAGTTGAAGGAGCAGCAGGCCCAACCCACCAGCTTGAAAGCTTCACTTGACAGGGGAGGAGGCACATCTGGTTTGGGTTTTCAATTCAATTCAACAATGATTTATTGTGGGCCTGCCAGCTGCAGAGGTTCTGGGCTAGGCTAGACAGGGAGAGCTGCAAAGATAAGTAAAATGTTGTCTATGCCCTTAAAGGAGTTTTATAGGTGGTAGGGATACATAGACCTGAGTGAGCAATTTTTATGCGATGAGCTCTGTGCTAGGTGGTTTACCTTTCATACTTTATGTCTTTGAACCTTCCCAACAGATTTTGGGATGGGGGCAGTGAAACTAATATTACTTCATTTTACACATGAGGAAACTGGGCCTCAGAGAGAGATGACTGGCCCAAGGTCACAAAGTCAGGACATGACGGAACCAGGCCTGGAACCTAGAACCTAGATGTGTCTAGTTCCCAAGCCCACATTCTTAACCATTACTTCATCCTGCTTCCCAGAGATAATGATGACAGGTAACATTTACTGAGACCCCTAGGCCAAGTCTTGTGTTGAGTGGGATGCAGATATTATTTCTTTGGCAACTTCCAGTATTCCATTGAGGCACGTTGTTATTCCCTTTTCCAGAATAGAAAACTGAGGTTGCCTTAGCAAGTAATGGAGTTTGGATTTGAACCCATGTTATTCCATCTCACCAGCCTGTAGCATGAAAGAAGTAGACACAGGGTACCATGAAAGTTCAGAGACAAGGCAATGAATTGTGCCTTGGATGGTTTCATGACAGAGATGGCATTTGGATTTGATCTTGAAGGGTGAGTTGGTATTTTGCTAGGAAGAGTTGGGAGAAAGGATCACCAGTCAGAAGGGATATTATCAGCCAAGGAATAATACATTGTGAGGCATTTTGGTGGAGACTACAGGTTCATTCAGTTTGTGGGCAGGGTACCCTGGATGTAGAAGAGCAATGGGAAGGAAACTGGATACACTGGAGGGCTTTCACATTTTTCTCAAGTTGAAATTCTTGTTTTTCTTTTCTTTTTAAATTTTTTTTCCTTTATTGATTAAGGTATTACAAATGTGTCCTTATCCCCCCATTGTCCCCTTATCCCCCCACTCATGCCCTCACCCCCTGGTGTCTCAGTGATCCCATTTCTAGGAATATATCCCAAGAAACTAGAAACACCAACCAGAAACGATATATGCACCCCTATGTTCACAGCGGCACAACTTACAATAGCTAAGATTTGGAATCAGCCTAAGTGCCCATCAGCAGATGAGTGGATTAAAAAACTTTGGCACATCTACACAATGGAATACTATGCTGCTGTAAAAAGGAAGGAACTCCTACCATTTGCAACAGCATGGATGGAGCTGGAGAGCATTATGCTAAGTGAAATAAGTCAGTCAGAGAAATTCTTGTTTTTCAATGAAGAGCAGGTACTCCACCCAAAAGCTTTTCAAATGATTCTATCATGCAACTCATGAGCAAATGCACATGGAACCCTCACTGTGTATAGACTACTGTGCTGTGAGCTGTGGGGAATACAAAAGTAAGCAACTCAGTTCCTCCAGTGTGTGCTGAGGGCCCCCGTGTGGTTGGGGAGACAAGATACACACACCAGAAAAAGCAGCAGCCAGCTCAGACAGTTTGTGATCTGAGCCAAATGAGTTTTCCTAACTGTCAGCTATCCAGGAACACGAGTATGGGGGGTGGGGTGGGGTGGGGCATTTGGGACAGGTTGCAAAGGGAGGATTCGCCAGGAGAGTGGGTTTGGGCTTTGAGGGCTATTTTAATAGGCTTGGATGGAGAGGAAGGCAGGCAAGCTTAAGACCAAGTAGAACTACTAATGTGGCTGGCACGAAGGGCTCTGCAGAGGCCTCCCTTTCCCCAACTACCGCTGCCCCCATTCATGTCTTCATCTTTGGAAGTTTAATAGAAAAGATGGGACTGTATGGGGTCAGATACAGCATGTGGGAGCGGGAAAACAAGGCCAGGTACCTGATATTTCTGATCCTCCAATTTTCTACACTTAGCTTCAATTGCTGGCAGCTCCCCCAGCTGCTGAATTGTATGTGTATGTGTGAGCAGTATTTTAAATTAAGCAGTGAGTGCTTTCAGCTCATCATAAACATGCTAAAAAGCTTCAGCCACAGCCTGAGCCTACCCCCGCCCCTTACAATCAGGCGGCAGGTGGGGCCACTGGACCCCACACTCTAATGCGTGCTGCGTATGACTCACCACCAACAACAAAAAAACTGTATGTTTCAGTCTTCCTGGGTAGCAGATCCCTAGTTGTGGTGGGAAACCTCAGTCCGAATTCAGAAGGCAGAGGGCCTCAGCCCCGCCCTACAGACAGAATTCTACAACATGTGGAGAACCTACTATGTGCAAGGCATTTTGGGTAAGTCCATTAATCTCCCTTGGCTTTCCATTTTCTCATCTTCAAAACGCATATAATAATCCTGACTGCTTTACCTCCCTACTAGGGGTATATGTCTCAGCCACGCTGTTCTTTTGATTTCTGAAACATTCCTAAAGTCTTTCCTTGCCCCAGGGCCTTTATGCCTGCTGTTCCTTCTGCGGGGATTCCTATGGCTGTTGCTTTTGACACAGGAGGCTTTTTCCTTAATCTTTCAGTCTCATCTTAAATGTTACCTCCTGAGAAAAGCCTTCTCTGACCACCTACAGTTAGTTCTCTGCTTTTATTGGCAATACTTTTTGTTGTTAATCCTCACCTGAGGGTATTTTTTCCCCTTGATTTTTTTAGAGAGAGTAAGGGAGGGAGGGAGAGAAACATCGATGTGAGAGACCCACATCGATTAGTTGCCTCCTGTATGTCCAGACTGGGGTTGGGGAACAAACCCAAAACCCAGGTACATACCATTGACCAGGAATTGAACCCATGACCCTTTGGTTCGAAGACCAATGTTCTAACCAATGAGCAATAATGGCCAGAGTGGCAATACTTTCCTAATCACACTTACCTCTCTGGGTAATTATGTCTGTTTATATTTGTCTGTTTTCATCTGTCTCTCCCACTGGAATGTAAACTCCAAGAGGACAGGGACCTTGTCTTTATTGCTTGGCAATGTGTCCCTCTCATCTAGAGGGGTGCTTGGCACATAGTAGGCTGACATAAACAAAACCATCTGGGAAATATTTTCTCCCTGAGGTTCTTGCCAGACATATGGTTGCTGGGGGAAAATTCATGACAGAATTGTGTCATTCCAATGAAAAAAAATCAGGCTAAAGGGAGGAGTTTGTTGAAAGCAGTTCTGTTTTAGAAACCCGTCCTTGGAGTCTCATCACCAGACACAGAGTCTTGCGAAAATCAAACAAAAGGGATAGAAAAGATAAAAAGCTGACTTCTTACTGGGCGCTTACTGCATGCCAAGAACTGTTGTAAATGTTCTATACAGATTATCTCATTTAATCCTCACAATAAGCCAATGACGTCAATTCAACCCAGCTCCATTTTACAGATGAGAGGATTGAGGTTCTGAAATGTTAAGCAAAGCGCCCAAGGTCACATAGCTAGTGTGAGGCAGAACCAAAAGTGAACCACGACAATCAGAATCTGAGTCCGTGAACAAAATCATCTCTGCCCCCCTGCAGCCTCCATGCTCTCCTGTAGCCCCTGCGCATACTTCTACTGCAGCACTAACCATGCTGCAGTAGACGGGGCTTGTACTCATCTCCCTTCCCATTAGATCAGGAGTTTCTTAAGTGCAAAGACTGGGCCTTCATTTTTGTTTCCCCTGTGCCTATAATAGAGCTTGTTCCAGAATAGGCACCAATTGGTAATTGTTGAGTGAATGACTGCGTGTGGGAGTGAGTGAATACATGTTCTTTTGTTTTTTCAGGTTTCAGGCTTATGGGCTCTTGTTTATTTCCATGGTTTATATTAAAATGTAGCACTGGAGACAAGGGTGTTCTGGTGCAAGAGGTCCCTCTCACTACGAGTTACAAGATACTGGGAAAGCCCAATCAGTGTCTATAGAGCAAGGCACTTGATTTGAAGGGTTTCATTTTATCATCAATCTAAAAAGTAGCTGGACCTGTTTAGGACTTAAACAAACTTTCAGTGTTCAAGTCTCATCTTAAATCCTTTGCAGAACAAGGCAGGGTGTGGAGTAGGAGGAAGGGGGAGTTATAAATAAACAAATACCCACAAACCGGCTGGTTTTTTAAACAGAATTTGCTTCAATCAGTGCTGCGCCACATTTTCCCAAATGGCCTCCATCATAAGAACAAGTGGGAACTTTCATACTGAATGGTTTTATTCCCCATCCCCCACCCCACCAGATGAATGGCAGGAGTTTTGGCTTGGGAGGCAGGTTTCAAATCCTCGGCACACAGTTTGCTGCCCTACTGTGCCCCATCCATCACACACAGTGTTCTGCACAACATACTCATCACATCTGCTGCTTCAGCCCTTCAAAATAATTGGGTCATGGTTTTATTACACCAGTGAGAGAGCTTCAAGCCTGTTAGGATTATGTCATTAACATTTGCATGGAAAGGCAATCATGATATGCTGGTCATTTGACACAGCTGGGAATGCAACTGTGTTGTCATTGTTTCAGGTTCTCATCCAAACTCTGACTTCGTTTCACAGTCAGTGTAAGTCTGATGTATGTCATCTTTGAAATGTTTTCTAATCCTTCAAAGGACCAAGCAGGGGCTAACTCTGAAGGTGAGAGATGCTTGCTTGTCATGCGTGTGGGAGTTGTACACTCTAGTGGTAGGATGCTGTAATACACTGACATTTGTTCACTAATTGCTGATTGGAGCCAAAGAAAGTCTGGACTTAAGAACAAATGAGGGTTAATGTTGTCTGTGGGGGAAGACTAGACAATTTATGAATAAGAGTTCTGTTGTGACTTCTATTGTGTGTTAGTTTCAGTAGTACTAGAGCTTTGATTGCAGTTGCCAGTATGTTTAAGCATGGGTCTCTACAAATGAGATTCAAGCATGTTTGCATTTTCAACAGGTATTAATTAATGATGGCAGAAAATCTTAGTTCCAAACAAGGAAATGATTGGCATTGATTACAGAAGTATAAGCAGAACTCAAATTCATGCGTCAGTTTTTCAATTGTAACTCATTGATCCTCTTCTCCCACTTAGCATGCTTACTGGAGTTTTATGGTATACTAGAGGCCCGGTGCATGACATTCATGCATGGTGGAGGGGGGTCCCCTCAGCCCAGCCTGCACCCTCTCACAGTCTGGGACCCCTCAGGGGATGTCCAACGGGGAGCGTACCTAAGCCGGCAGTTGGACATCCCCCCAGGGGTCCTTAGCGCTGCCATGGAGGTGGCTTCTGACTGAGCAGTGCTCCCCCTGTGGGAACGCACTGACCACCAGGGGGCAGCTCCTGCATTGAGCGTCTGCCCCCTGGTGGTCAGTGCGCATCATAGCAACTGGCCGTTCAGCTGTTCAGTTGATTTGCATATTATATAGGATGGCCATTAATGTAGCTTCTAAGGAATCTATTGCAGACACCTGTCCATCCCTCTTCTGGTTCCAGACCTTGCCAAAGCAGCCTTTACCAGCTACCTCGAGGTGTGACAGGCAGAGCTGACCCAATGAGGGAAGTCAGCTAAAGAGGTTGAGTGGTTTAGATGCAAATCTCCTAACTCCAATTACCATGACTATAAAGAACTCAGGTTCCTGAATTTTGCTTGACAACTGATTCCAACTCCTTTACCTTCTGGGTGCTTTGATATTTGTGCTGTTCCAGGTTCCTGCTTTTGATCTGTCTTTTCCTTATGGCTGCAGTTCCTTTTCTGTAACGTGGGGAACTTGCTGGGACCAAATGAGAGAACATACCTAGACCTGGCACAGTGTCTGGCAGAGAGTAAGTGCTTACCAAATGGTAGTTGTTGTCTCCCTTTCCCTGTCCAGGTTTCTTCTGGTTCTGTTCTCTGCACCTCCAATATTGGCCCTGGACCAGGGCCTGTTTCCTCCCCTGACTGGCAAGCCAGATCACCTGCCCCCCAGACAAGCTGGACTCCCTTCTCTGGTAGTCTCTGTTGTCCTTACCTGTTGCCATGTGGCTCACTGTAACTACAGGTAGACCTCTGCCAGTTGCTGACATTAACCTATTGAATTCTGGCAGGGAAGAAAAAGTTTGTAGACAGGAATTTGCATGTCTGGGCCAGATACAAAACCAGGAGGCAAAGCCATATTAACTTGCCCTCCCTAATTGTGAACAAATCACCCATTCTGGTTAAAACCAGATGTTTTACACCCATGACTGTAATGCCACACATCAAACAGTTTCTTACAAGGAACAGAGTGGTTTTCACATCAGAAATGTAACCTGTGTGCCACTTCTCAAATTTCTTAAAAGCAACTACCACACCTGGGTACTGTTCCCTTGAAAATAACCACCTTATTGGGTGTCTTACAGGGATTTTAATTTGGAAGCCCTCAGAGCACATATGTGCTCTTTCCAAGGGGGTCTCTGATTACTTTAATTTGCAGGGAATTAAAATGTTGGAGAAGATAAGAGATCTTCTCCAAACTCAGCTGCTCTTTGAAAATGTTCTTCAATTGCTTTGGCGAGCAGCCAATCCAAACACTAAAAAAGAGTCAGAGAATGCAGGAATCCTGAATGCTATTTTCAGTGCATGTCCAAACAAGAATGGGGCCGGGAGTGTGTGTGTATGTATGTGTGGGGGGGCAACAGAAAGAGGAAAAAAGGCAGTTTTTGCATTTTAGGCTGGAAGAAGATCTCACCTCAGCATGTTTGGTCTCCTCTCCACTCATATAGAGGAGAGAGGACATGTGGTGACATTGTGACAGCAGATTTTCCAGCAGGGTCAGGGCCAAGAGCCAAGGGTCAGTCCAGTGAGGTCACCACCATGATCAGTTCTCAACTGTTTTGACTTGGATTTTCTGTTTTGGGTTCATTGGTTATTGGTGCATTTGCTTCTTTCTACAGCAGGGTGGGGAACGTCTGGCCCGTGGGCCATATAAGGCCCACAAAATCATTTGGTCTGGCCCTACCAAGATATTAGGGGTGAGTTAATTAAATATTTTACAAACATAGCAGGCTAATTTTTATGTTGATAATTTTGTATGGTCCGCGAATGATGTTGTGAATATCCAAATGGACCTTGGCAGAAAAAAGGCTCTCCACCCCTGATCTACAGGGTGTCCCAAAAAATGTATATACATTTTGTCTATAGATTCTATTACATTTTGAAAATGAAATGTATTTTACTAAGCACTGCCTTTATAATTATTCAAAGTGTGTATACATTTTTTTGGGACACCCTGTATTTGGGAGGAGGTGACATGATTGATTATTCCATATGACTTGTCCTCTTCAACGTTTAATCACATTCTGAAGGACTCTCTAAGCTCTAGCAACTATTTGGTTGTGTTATGAAACAGTGGCTTCTTTCTATGCATTTACTGAAAGTGGTTTCAGATAATGTTAATTTTCTAGTTTCCAACACTAGCTATTACATGGTAAGAGACAAACAGTTTAACTAACTCTTATTGGGAGTTATCTTTTCTTCCTTCAAATCTCATGCAGGTGCTAAAGGGTGTCCATAGCATCTTTTGTGCCATTTTATTGATATAAATTTATTAATTTATAAAATAGCTTTTTTTGAGCCTTTATTATGTGTGAGGTACTGTGCTATGGTGTGCTTAACATACCACATCTTATTTCATCCTCACCACAAAGCTGTGAGACAGGTACTAACATTTTCTTAATTTTATGTATGAGGAGACTGCGGCTCAGGGAGCTTAATGCAAGATCACACAATCAATATATGAGACCTGTGACTCAAATCCAGGCTTATCTAATTCATCTACACTATACTTCCTCCACATAGCTTATTTTGGGCCCTCACAGTTTTTAAGAACAAAATTAATCCTTAGGGAAATTTTCGTACTCTACTTTTTGCTAGCACAGTAGTGCCCCTTTATCCACAGTTTTGCTTTCCACAGTTTCAGTTACTTGCAGTAAACCAGGGCCTCAAAATATTAAATGAAAAATTCCAGAAATAAACAATTCATAAGTATTAAATTGCACGCAGTTCTGAGTAGCGTGATGATATCTTGCACAGTCCCACTCTGTGCTGCCCGAGACATGAATCAATCCTTAGTCCAGCATCTCCACGCTGTATACAGGATGGGGCAAAAGTAAGTTTACAGTTGTTCTTATGGAAAATAACACAATAATCCTATATAATAAAAGCCTAATATGCAAATTGACCAAACAACCTGTCACTATGACACACACTGACCACCAGGGGGGCAGATGCTCAATGCAGGAGCTGTTCCCAGCCCACAGGCCCCAGGCCAGTCAAGGCAGGTGCCAGCAGGGGCCCCCTGATTGCCCCACAGGTCACCCCACAGATTAGCCCTGATCACTGGCCAGGCCTAGGGACCCTACCCATGCATGAATTTCATGCATCGGGCCTCTAGTTAATAAATAATAATATAAGTATAAATTCTGTGTTTCATGTACTCACAACTATAAATGTACTTTTGCCCATCCCTGTACACTACCCACCCCTTAGTCACTTAGTATCCCTCTGGGTAATCAAATTGACTGTTGTGGTATTGCTGGGTTTGTGTTCAAGTAACCATTATTTTACTTAATAGTGGCCCCAATGTGCAAGAATAGTGGTGCTGGCAGTTTAATTGCTATTCATGGTTTCAGACATCCACTGGGGATATTGAAATGTATTCCCTGTGGATAAGGGGGGACTAATGTAGGTACTATTACTATTGCTGCCACTGCTGCTACTGTCACTAGTACTACTAGTATTTATATAGTACTGCATTTTTTTCAGTACTAGTAGGTACTTTACATTATTTATTTAACACTCACTGTGCTATAGACATCGCACTTGGTGGTTTCCACTTAGTCTTGACAACCATTATTCTCCCTTTCCCTTTTCTACAGAAGAGGCTCAGAGACATTAGGTAATGTGCCTTAGGTCACATAGCTCTTCAATAGCCAGTTGTTTCTATCTCTAGAATCCTCTTATAGCCACTAATTTGTATGAGCCCTCCCTTATCTCCTGACTGAACATAAGTCGCACGTTTCCCACTATGTTGCCTTAAAATTAAAATTAAAATCAAGAACAATCTTATTCCACTGAACCAAGGAGGAAAAACATTAGAAATATCAATTATTAGGTAGAAATGTTGCCAGGAAGAGCTATACAACAGCACAGAAAGACATCCAAGGGAGTTAACAAAGATGGGGGCGGGGGAGTGCAACAAGTTTGCATGTTGATCCTTAATTGTAGCCCTGCCAGCCCTTAGCTTCTTCTTTCACCTTCTTGCTCTGAAATTTCTCAAGCTTCTCTAGAGAGCATAACATACCTAGAGACAGCCTGACCTGCCACAAGTAGGTACCAGGCCAGGAATGGCAGGCTTAGGGCAATAGGGCTCTGGGCTGGGAACCATAAATAACCACTTTAATGAACACCAGCTTTGGCCAAGAGCCTTATAATTTTTTAAGAGATTCCGTGCTTCTTCTATGGACTTAGTTATTTGAGCAAGGGCTATCTGGATGTATTCAACAATGATAATAATTACAGTTGCCCTTTAGAGAGCAGTTAGTATGGGGTAAGCCCTGTATTAAACAGTTACATACACTAACTCATTTAGCCCTCACACAGCCCTATGAGAGCAAATGCTGTTGTTTCCCCATTTTACACAGGACGCATCAGGATCAGAGAAGCTAAGTAACTTCCCCAAGTGCATACTGCTGATTAGAACTGCAATTTGAAGCCTGAAGCATCTGGTTCCCAGGCCAGAGTTAATTCCTATATTTAATGAATTTCTGTTGAAGGAATAAACAGATGAATGGATGGACAAATGTATTAATTCATTTTCCTTTACTTTAACAAACATTTATTGAGTGCACTGCACTGTATGTGTCAGCCCCTGTGGTAGGCATTGAGGATTCAAATGTTCAACATTTAAACACAGGTACACCCCCTACATTGCTCCTGACCACCAGCTCACAAAAGCAGTCTTTAATGTGACATGATTTCTTCTGGGGCAAAGTAATTTGAGTTTCTTGAACAGCAGTTTTTAATGATGCTATTAAATTTAACCAAAAGTGGGGGTTGTGCACTGGGGAGAAAACAGTTTCAACTGAGAATGTGTCTTTGATTAATTATTGAGTCATCCAGAGAATGGTTACTACCAGAAATGGAGCTGCAACTCCTATCCCATTAGCTAACTCTTCTTCCATCTATTATGTTTGTATCCTGTCGAACCCTCTCACGGTACAAAAGTTATCTATTCCCTAATGGACAATTATCCCTAGTCCTGCTAGTCCTGCTGATTGCTGGCAGTCTACTTGCCCACGGAGGAGACTTACAATAGTCACGACTGATGATGTACTGGAAAATTGCTCATTTTTACACATTTTAAATCCATGCAGAATAAATGTCTTTTCAGGCTGCCCTTTAAACTGCAGTTGTTTTCCTGGTTATATAAGAGTAGGTTATGAATTCCTTACCTGTATGTGTAACATGGCCTCTGTGAATATTTCAAAAACCCTCTAGGCAGTAGCCCTATAGATATTAAAATGACGAATAAATGAAATAAACACATCTGGGGAAATAGCAGAGGGGCAAACCCTGTACCTGGGCTCCGGTGGCTGGTTATCAAGTCAGGGTGATCACAGTCTTCCTTTTCCTTTCCAGGTATTTTGAAGAGAATCCCAAGTAGATTAGCGTTGAGGTGAGGACTCATGGTGCTGAAAGTAGAAATTGAGTGGACATTGAGGGGTGCCTGTTGAATTCCCTGGGACTATTGCTATGAAATTTGAAGAAAGGAATGTCCCCACCCCAAGCTCACACTCCAAATGTGGCAACATATTACACTTTGATTATAGTAAATAGCATGCTCAGTACAACCAGGAGTCACCAATTGCCCATAGCAAAAAGCCCAGGGTTGTCTTTCCCACATCCTTATTTCTCACCCCTGCATTCAGCCAGTCACTAAGCCCTGCCAAGTTTGCTTCCTAAGTGTTCCTCAAATTTGACCCATTTTCTCCATTCCTCCTGCTATTGCTTTAGTTTAGGACTCTCCTAGTCTTCTCTTGCTTTGATTCCTTTGATAGCTTCCTGTTTCCTCATCTCTTACCCCCACCCTCTGCTACACTTCTCCCCAAAGTGGCCCAAGTGATCTTTCTAAGATGTAAATCAGATCACTTCATACTCTACCTCCACTTAAGTGATACCAGGCACATAATAAGTATAACTGACTTCACAATACCTGAGACCAGAGGCCCTCAAGGTGTGGGTCTGGGACCAGCAGCAACAGCATCTCTGAAAAGTCTGTTAGATTAGGTACTTATTGGAGGCCTACTGAATCAGAAACTCTAGGGGTGCTCCCCCAATTTTTGTTTAAGAAACCCTCCAAGTGATGCTGATGAGTACTAATACCATTCCAGATCACAGTGGTTTCTACCACAGAGCCTGTATCAATAGTTGTTTTTCTGTTTGTAGTCATGTCTCTCTACTAAATTTTAATCTACTTGATGGCAGTGACTCTATTGTGGTCATCTGGGTAGTTTCTACAGACCTAGTAGAGTGCTTTGTGCTCATCTCATTCATTGACTGACTCAGAGAAAAATTGCCACAGCCCCAGAAACCGAGTCTGCCAAAAGAAGACCAGACACAGAGAACCTGACTTGAGTCTCTCATTTTGAGTGGTGTAACATTGAAGGAGTCACTTCCTTCTGAGTTCTAGCTTTGCCATCTATGAAAAGATAATACCTTTTATAATGATTTTCTCTAGCATCTTGCTCTTTGCTAATGTTTTAAAAATCTCCTTTCTTAATACACTTAAAACTTTAAAAATATTTTATATCATATAATTGCAGTGTCTGAATATTTCTATTTTTGTTTCTAGCTTTATTGTATGCTTTGTAATTTTGGATTATGAGTTCATGTTCAACCAGACTTTAATGGTGGTAATCCAATGAAAACTGGATGGAAGGTGTGTTCTTAAGGGAGGATTTGTGTTGGCTCATTCCAGGTGCTTTAGGGCACTATTAACCCACGACTACTTTGAATTGTTTAGTTTAAAAGACTTGAGCCATGTCTTATTTGTCTATATGACTCAAGTTTAGCTTAGAAACTTGTAGATGCTCAATGCGTATGTATTGATTGGATGGATGAACTAAGCATCTACAAGCTTATTTTGGAAGCTCAATAAAAATTGTACCCTCTGGTGATAACAAAGGATAGTAGTTTCTTCAGAAAAATAAAATTAATAACATTATTGAGCACTTATTATGCACCTGGTATCATTCTAAGTGTACCATGTGTATTAACCCATTTAATTTTCACTATAACTGTGAGGTAGACACTGTCATTGTCCTCATTTTACAGAGCAGGCATTAGGCTCAGACAGGCTGAGTCACATAGCTAGTGAATGGCAGAACTTGGATATGAATGCCGGCACCCTAGAGATACATGTAACAACCATTCTATACTGGAGAGGATAACAACAGCAATGGCAGTAGCAATACAGTGGAAAATTTAGTTACTGTCTAAGGGACTGCAATTGCCACACAGGCCACACCAGGCATGAGAAGGGACTTGGCATGGTCTTATATTGTCAGTTAACACTCATATGTGGGGTTCCCCCCACCAACTAGAATATGAGCAGTTTGAAGGCAGGAACCATGGATTACAGCTCTTTGAAATGCTTAATATATATTTGGTGAATGAACAAACAAATGTTTTTAAATTAACCACAAGTACTTTAAATAAATTGCTTCACACTTTTTGTGTCATACTGAAATTGGTGTTAAAGCTTTCAGTTTGCTTTAAAATCTGAAAATGCCTAGATGTGGCCATAACACATTTGGGTATAATCACACCTTACGTTTGTCCTGGTAAATGGTACTCAGGAGCCCCTGGGAATAGGAAGGAAGAAACTTCTTTCATAGGTCCTGAGGCTGTCAGGAACCAAAGGCTGCTGTGTTTGTTACCTGTCCTTTGACTGCTTTCCAAATCTAGGAGGACCTAGAGGAAAGGAGGACTTTCTTTGTTCATATTCTTGCCAAAGCCAGGAAAGAATTTGAGTGTAGACTCTCAGTAAACAGTCTGGGTCTGGGTCTGGGTCTGGGTCTTATCTCTGGCACTTCTCTGATGGCATGAAATCCCCAGTTTCCACCAATCTTGGTTCAATGTTTACCTGGAGGTTTGAGGTGAGGCTGGAGACAGGGTTCCACAATAAAGAGGAATGGAGTTGAGAATGAGGAGAGGTCTGTGTGTATGTATACTGGGTAAGGAATGGTGAGAGTTAGGAGTACCAGAATTGTAAAGCACCCACAGTGGGGTTGGGAGGGAGAGTGTTGGAGAAAAAATAACTCCCTAGCACAGTGATGGCGAACCTATGACACGCGTGTCAGAGGTGACACGCGAACTCATTTTTTTGGTTGATTTTTCTTTGTTAAATGGCATTTAAATATATAAAATAAATATCAAAAATATAAATCTTTGTTTTACTATGGTTGCAAATATCAAAAAATTTCTATATGTGGCACGACACCAGAGTTAAGTTAGGGTTTTTCAAAATGCTGACACACTGAGCTCAAAAGGTTCGCCATCACTGCCCTAGCACATACTGGTTCCTTTTCAAGGATTTCTCTTTGCTGAAACAACTTGCTTGGTTCCAATTTTAGAAGCCTGGATTGGGCAGTTAGCACCCAAGATTCTCAATTTGGCTTTCCTATGGGTAAGGGTTGAAGATTAAGAGGGTGAAGAGAAGGACATTAGTATCCTGGTGTGAAAAGAGGCCCTGGGATTAGAATTTTGTTCCAGTGATTGTACTAATATGTTCATGCCCCTGTCCTGCTAGGAGGCATACAGAAAGTTCTTTCCTTTCTACCCCCTGGGCTCCCTGCTAAAAAATCCCTGGAGACATCAGGTGTGTTGGATTTGAGGAGTCCGAGGAATGTTTAGGCAGCTGGTGAGGTCTGAGCTAGAAAGAGAGATATGGGAGTGAGGAGCATAAAGGTGAGAGTTGAAACTGTTCAAAGGGAGCATATAGAAAGAAAAGCAGAGGAAAATGCCTATGCACTTATCATGGTCTATGAGGTGGTAACAGGGCTTGGGAGTGGTATGGGTTTGAGGAGGGGGTCATGTATTCATTAATTTATCCATTCCTTCAACATGTATTGAGCTTTATGCCAAATAATAGAGTTTGAAGAGGAAGTTAGGGATTTAAGAGGGAGAAGGGTTAAGAGGGGATCCCAGGGTGGATTCAGATGAAGGAGAAGGGAAGGACTGAGCTCCTGGGCTCTCTCTTGCCAGGAAAGTACATCTGTTAACACAAAGCTGCATCTGTATCCCAGCCAGCTCTCCCCCTTCATCCTCTCCTCTCTACCCACCCCCACAAGAGGGGAATGTTATGGCAGCTTCCTACACCCCTGCTCCCGCTCCATGTTCTTTCTAGGCACTTAACTTTGGCGCCAGCAACACCCCTTCTAACAGCTCAGGCAATTCCCAAGGGCTCCGGTGAGGGGAGGGGGGTTGACAGTTTCAAGAAAAAGAGCTGGAGAAGGAGCTGTCTGTCTGTCTAATTAGCTCCAGCTGTTATCGCACGGCAGCATTGGGGGCTGTCAGGAGTGTGAATGCATGCGTATGAACCTGTGTGCGTGGCTCCTCATTGCTATCACTCTATTTTTCACTGTATTGTGTGCTGGCTTTAGATTTGTTGCTCTGAAACCTCTCCTGTCCCTGAGGATCCCAAAGGACAGAGTGTTCCACAGGCAGCACCAGCTTTAATCACTAATGCTGCTAAGCATGAGGACAACAAATATAGGCCCCCATATGTCCTGGCTACACAAGCCCCTGCTCTCCCCCTCTACTATCATTTCCTGAGCGTTTCCCTCTGAGTGAAGCTGCAGCCCTTGAAATTAGTAACACTTCACTTCTATTCAGCTTTTTGGCAAAGAATTTTCTCAGCTCTCATGCCATGCATCTTCAGACAGTCCTGTGGGGCAGCATGTTACAGGTGAGTACCCTGAAGTCCGGGCAAGCAGACAGATTTGCACAGGGTCACCCAGCTGGTGGATGGCAGAGCTGCATCTGGGTTGCAGGTCCTCAGCCTCCTAGCCTGATGCCCTGCTCCAGCAGAGCACTGCCAAAAAGGGCTGCTACTGGGTGGCTCTGGCTACTGCTCTCTGTGCTTCTGAGAACCTGTCAGTTGTGAATCCAAGACCTGCTTCAGCAATTGCTGAAAACTAGGACCTCTGAAGCTGAGCACAGCCTAAGACTTTACTTAGGGACTGCCTGATGCTTACCACTATGCTAGTACTTATGGGGGCCAGAGGCAGGGGTATAGCATAGGCCCTGTCCTCAAAGAAATAATAGCTTGAATGGGGAGACAAACTTAGACAAGTCCAAAGGCAGCAACAAGAACTTCGCTCTCTTCCGCTAAACAGTCTGTACCAGGAACAATGCAACAGTGACCCCTTCCATATGTACCTTTCTCCTACCCTAACCCTGGAGGGTGGTGAGTGTGGAGGGCTAATGAGGGAGGAGGGAAAGATGAGGGAAGAAAGGAAAAACCACAGTTTCCACTAAATGCCAGGCATAGTATGGAGTATATGTTATACATATGCTATCTATGTGATGTTTGTAATATGTAAACACACACACAAACGCATGCATGCATAATCACTTTATATGGATTAACTTATGCATTTGGCTGACTGTCATCTATGTAAAGAGTTCAGGACAGTGTCTGGCACTTAGAAATCACCAAATGGATGCGAATTCTTCTTCTTTCTTATCATCACCATCTTCATTATCATTATCTGCATGAATATTATATAAATTACTTCATTTAATTTTTCTAATGTCATAAGGTAGCAACTATTATTTTCATCCCCAACTTACAAATAAGGAAACCAGTAATTTATTGTATCCAAGACTAGGGATATTGAGAATTCAAAGGAGAACCCAATCTGGTTCCAGGCAGCTTTGGAGCACCTCCCTATCTAGCAGGAGGGGCTGAGATACACATAAATACCCATGGTCCAATGGGGGCTGTAGTTGAGGAATGTAGTAATGTCATGGGCACCAATAGTGAATGACCTGGAATCTGGGGAAATTAGGTAGGTGTCATAAATGATATACATTGGAGCTGAATTCTGAGGGATGTAGGTTTTTTCCAGGAGGAGCAGTGGAGTGAGGGAAAGGACATGCCAAGCAGAGGGAACAGCATTTGCGTGAAAGTGCATGTTCAGGAGAGTGGGAGCTATCAGTAGCAACAGAAGGAGAGTGGGAAAGGTGGTTGGGATCAGCCTGTTCATAGTTTTCTAGGTCACGCTGTTTTGTACTTTGTTCTATGAAGCAATGGGGAGCCATATGTGGTTTTTATTAAGGCAGAGCCTGTTCATAGTTTTCTAGGTCACTCTGTTTGTACTTTGTTCTATGAAGCAATGGGGAGCCATATATGGTTTTTATTAAGGCAGAGGAATGACAGACCAGGAAGACAATTCTTATGGCACAGGGTGGGAAGGATTGGAGAGGTGAGAGGCTAAAAGCAGGTAGACTAATTGGGAGGCCATCTCAAGGGCACTGTTGAGAATTGGCAAGTTTCTTGGCTCTGTGCTCACTCTGTATCTGGACTGTGGCAGTAAGAGCAGAGAGGAGGGGGCCGTTCTGGAGATAAGTCAGTAGGTATAATGACTGACGTTCCCGCATGGGTCTGTGTGAGACTGTTACACTGAGACAGGCACCGCACAAGACTATTGGTTGGAAAGGGGATGAGTAGAGACAGGTGATAAGTTAGCTGGGACAGGTTGGGTTGGGGATGCCAGTGGGACTTCCCAGTGGACAGGTTCAGCAGGAAGTGTGGTGAGAGATGGGGCCTGAGAAGCCACTAGGGTCCAAGTGGTATTAGTTGACTCCGTGGGACTGGATGGAATGTCTCTTCTCCCATTTACTCCTCCAGGGCAAGGGCTGGGGTCAGAGCCAGGTGAACCTTAGCATGAAAGGAGTGTGGTGGTGGGGGACACTGGCCCAGAATGAGAAGACACCCTTCTTCTGACCCCTCCCAGGAACCTCAGGATCAGCACCATCTTCCCAGGGCTGCCTTCAGGGCAGCAAAGGGAGGTGCTCTGTGGGCAGAATTCATGTCCACACAAGGGCAGCATGCCAAGGAAAGAACAGTCGCTTCAGCTTTTGAGTTCTGTACTGGGGGGGGGTGTGTATTTTAATGAAATCCCCAAAATTAACCACTGGGGACTTGGGACAGAAGGGACAAACACCAAGGGACAAAAGCCACTGGAGGAGCAGTCAGGACAAACAACTCAGACTTCAGAGCTCTGGAGCTGGGAACACATGCACAATGGCATTTTTAAGGCTCCAGTCTGTGAGAACCACAGCCGGTCTCCTAGGAGTCCTAAACTTTAATTAAACCTAGCAGGTCCCATAACCAAATCCCATAATCCCATAAATCTATAGCAACAAGTTAGGCACAAGAGTTTAGTCCCACTTTGAATGATAGAGTTACCAAACTGCCATCTTACTCAGCCTCTGAATGACCCTTAGACAACTGCTTCCCCAGAACTATTTACCCAGGATGGCTTTGATCTCCCCTGAAACCCTGAGAACAGCTACTGATTTCTCTGTTAAATCTCTCTGGGACCATAGCAGTAATGCTTCTGAACACTTTCCACACATGAACTCATTTATTCCTTATGAATATTACAGATCCTGTTTGTATGTATAATAATATTTATGGTAACAACAATAACAGATAATGTTTGCTGAGTGCTTAATGTAGGCCAGGCATGGTTCTAAACAGTTCTTTGAAATAACTCATAATTACCCATGAACAACACTATGAGGTAGGTATTACTAGTATACCATTCCCATTTTACAGATAAAGAAACAATTTACAGAGAGGTTAAGTTGCTCAAGGTTACATAGCTTATAAGAGGCCTGGACTGAGAGTCAAAGCCTTCTGGTGTGGCTTCAGCATGCTGTTAACCACTGAGGTATTCTCTGGCTCCTACTAGTTCCATATGCCTCTGGGTAAGAGCTCACTGTCCATTTGCACCTCGGAATTGGTAGCATCACTGATTTAGGTCTGCAGTCAAAATATTTAAAACTGCTTAGGGTCTTTGTGAAGCTGCCTAGGAGCTTTTGCCTGGACAAGAGAAGTTCAGGACTCAGAGGGCATTTTCATGTGCTCCTGGACAGAGTCAAGATGTAGGCTGGGGCTAGTTATAGGAATCAGAACTGTGTGACTTTCCCCGCCCTCCAATCCCTGCCCACTTCCACAAGATGGAGTACACTCTTTCTTAAGGTGTGGCCCAAGGAGAGCTTTTGAAACATATAGAATACAGAAGTGAACCCCAAACCCAGAGACTTTATATCTCTATGAGGATAGTAGCTGGAATATGTACTTACCCAACTCTTGTACTGAGCATTGAAAAACCACTCTCATTTCGTTTTTGAAGTGATGTAGGTCAGTCTTCTGATTCTAGAGCAGCGGTTCTCAACCTGTGGGTCGCGACCCCTTTGGGGGTCGAATGACCCTTTCACAGGGGTCGCCTAAGACCATTGGAAAAAATATAAAATTACATATTGTTTTTGTGATTAATCACTATGCTTTAATTATGTTCAATTTGTAACAATGAAATTGGGGGTCACCACAACATGAGGAACTGTATTAAAGGGTAGCGGCATTAGGAAGGTTGAGAACCACTGTTCTAGAGGGACCATAATTATGCCTAGGGGTGTTTCCTCCCCCTCCCCACCCACTGCTGAGCAGAGAATCAGGGAGGGCTAGATTGCCAAGAGCACACTGAGGGCATGCCTGCACAGAAAGTAAAGCTCCTTCCTGCCACCACACCCCTTGAAAGAGAGTGAATTCTGTATCCTCAGAAGAGGGCTGGGAGGGGGAAGAGAGAAGGAAGCAAAGGAAAGCCTCTTGAAGCTGCAGTACCCTGGGGCCCAGATAAGGGAGTGTCCTGAGGGAGGGAGGAAGAGAGAGGGGGTATCAGAGGAGGATAACTGCAGCAGGCCAGAACCCAGGGGTCAGGGAGCCACCGTGGGGGTGGGGGGAAGCTGTGACTAGGTGTCAATACCACAGCTGCAGTGAGCTTTATAGGAACCAGAGACACACTGTTTTAATGGGACTTCTTTTCTTTTGTCAGTGCTTCAGGAGTTGCACCCTTCTGGGCTCCACCCTCCCCAAAATTATTCCATCTCATCACTAGGGAATGGGTAGCCAGGCTCAGTTTGAGGTTGGGGAAAGCCAAGGAAAAGATTTCATGTATCCTTAGCAGTGAACGTGTCTGTGTAGTTAACTGGGGAATGGACTGGTTGCGGAAGTAGTGAGGAGGAAGGCTTGGGAACATGCTAATCTAGTGACATTGGAGGAAAAGGAAAAGAGAGTTACTTTAAGGAAAAGGTGAGCTCCTGAAACCCTGGTGGTGTTAGACCTGCGCTGAGCAGGACTGTCTGCAGCTATAAGCAATACATAGATCAGAGAGCTGGGAATCTTAAGTATAGTTTACAACCCCATGACTATTTTGTAACTACCTATCTTACAGGCATCATTCTGATTTAATCTTCAGAACACTATGATAGATCCTACCATTATAGTGCCATTTTACAGATGCGGCTCAAATAGCTTACATGATTTTCCCAAGGCTGCACAGCTAGTGAATGGAAGAGCCAGGATTTAAGACCAGTGATCTTACTCCAGAACCCTGTCCACTAGTCCTAGGAAAGAGCCCACATAGAGATATGGGGATGCCTCACCCTTGGCCTGTGGTTCTACAGAGACAACTCCTCTTTCCACCTCACAGCTTTTGGTGAGCAAGATGAGTCACTATATCTGTCATGAATCCCCTCAGGTATGAGTTCAATGTTGGTCTCAGAGGAAGGAAAATGTAGGAGTAGAGTCTCAAAGCCTAAGTCCCTGTGTGCTTCTCCCATTTGACCTGCCCAGCTGGGCTGAAGAAATGCCAGGGTTGAGGGGTGACAAAAGAATTTGATCTGTTTGATTCCTTGTACTGAGGCCCCTTAACATTTTTGAGAGCCCTAGTTCAGTGGCTCAGGTAACAGCCTGAGGTGCCCTTGCAGGGAACTCTCCTATGTCTTGTCCTCCTCTAATAAATGGGATTCTTCCTCCTCCCTGTACCCCAGTTTCATTAAGTGGATCTTTGCCTTATTCTCCAAATACTAAGTCTCTTACTCAGTACATTGCCTTGTACTCCATTTTAGCAAGACTAGAATCCTCCCTTTCTGCCAGTGGAGCTTCTTGGTACTTTTGGCCTTGAACCAGATCCTGCTTCTAGACCAGTGGTTCTCAACCTTCTGGCCCTTTAAATACAGTTCCTCATGTTGTGACCCAACCATAAAATTATTTTCGTTGCTACTTCATAACTGTAATGTTGCTACTGTTATGAATCGTAATGTAAATATCTGATATGCAGGATGGTCTTAGGCAACCCCTGTGAAAGGGTTGTTCGATCGCCAAAGGGGTCGCCACCCACAGGTTGAGAACCGCTGCTCTAGACTCTTGCTCTGAGGTTCATCTTTATATCTACAATGATTTCATGTCCCTTCTCTCTCTTCTCCCCTGTCAGAATCTTCTGTCATGATGGGCTGCTTCTAGATGAGGCTTAACAGGTTGCCCCTTCTAGAGATTAGTGTTTTAACTAATGCCAAAGTCCTTAGTAAAGGAATTATGTACTTAAGAATTTTCAAGCCCTTGGGAGTGAATTGGGAGAGATTTGGAAGGGCAATGGAACATTCTTAATACTCCTGGAATGCCATAGGTAGACAAAAAAATCAGGCTACTGCCAAGCTCAAAATATTTTGGTTACAATCAGAATCCATCACATAGGGCGATCTCCCTCCCCCCACCCAATACTCAAGGTTTTGACAAAAAGTCTCCCAGATAATGAACTTCTCTGATCCAAACATCATTTTCTCAGAGCTCTTAAGGAGAAGAGCTGAGAAATGTCATGAGTTACCAAAGACCACACAAACAAGCAGTAGTCAAAGCAAAGCCAAACTCCTCCTGAGACCAGTTTCTTCCTAGAGCCTGAGAATGAATCCAGTCTCCACTAGACACAAGGTGAATTTCCTTTTCTGATTTCTCCAGCACTGGTATTAACACTGTTCTCAAATCCTCCTCAGACCTGGCACTCTTCGTAGAATACAGATAAAAAGCTGCTTATCTCTTCAATCTGAGAAACTGAAGGTAGCCAGCCATGGTCTAAGGAACATCTTATGCTTTTTCTCTGCTAAAGACAATGTTCCTTTTACAATGCTGTATGGAAATAAAAGGGCAAGACCTGCTGATCTGGCCTCATCTTATTTATGCTAAGGAAGTCATTATGAAAAACCTGAAGGACAAAAAAACAAAAAAAACCCTGAAGGACACTGTCCCCCACCCCACCCCCCGGGTCATAGCAGGTTTTCCAAATGACTTTCTATCAATGGCATTCTTCATCCTCACCTTCAAACAAATTCTGGACCCTAAGAGTGATTTTGGGGGAGGAGGATAGATCACAAAGACTGGCTGTCATCCTGTACTATTTTTAGGGAACTTCAGCAGTCCTAAAAAGAAGGGCTGAATGTCCCCTTCAGAGACTGACAAGCCAGCCAGAAACAATGGCTGGTCTCTCAGGAAAGTGGTAAATAAAAGCATAGGAAATGCTCTTTTCCTGGAGAGCCTATAGCTGTTTTGGTCTCTCTCTTCCCATTAAAATAGGAAGGCATTGAAAAGGGCCTTCCCACCACATAGGATGGAGCCAGTGTGGCAGTATTTCTAACTGTGTTGAGAATCAACCCAAACCACACTGCTCTTCCCTTTTACCATGAAGCAGTTTCTAGATTCTCATTTTTACCCTCCTGCTTATGACATCTTTCACTGTTTCAGCAAATTGCTGCATAAAAGATAGAGAAGCCAGCAGGGTCTGTGCCCACAATAGTAGCTGTGGTTGCTTAATTTAAGAAATTCAAATGTCAAGGATGCACTTCTCCCAATAAGTCTAACATGAGAAATCAGGTGTACACAGCACTGATGAAAAGAAGACCCCAAAGTACAGGTGGAGTTTTTGGTATGCTGGGGGCTTGGGCAAGAACAAAGAGGCATTTTCATTTTCCAAACTGAAGAGCAGTTCCTAGGAGGGGATGGGATAGGGGTGTTAGGAATTCTTCCAATGCCATGGCCTGCCTACACCTGAATCACATATTGATGACCCTCCCCAGGCTTTGCCCTCCTCTCCCCCTCCCCAAAGACAGCATGAGAAGCAGTGAGCCCCGGTACTTACAGGTGCAGAGGATTTTAGGACAGGAAAATGGAGACTGCAGGCTCCGGAATGCCTGCCGAGTCAGTTGCATCAGATTAGGAAGTGATGACTGTAAGAAGATGCTTGGAAAATCTTGTTGGCTGCCCCCCTCCTTTGTCTTTTCAGTCCACATCCAAACTCACACCACCCCTTAGGACATCTGTGCTTCTAGGCTGCCTGGTGCTTCCATGCCCCTTACCGTGAGGGTGCTGGCAGCCACACTGCCTCTTGGAGTCTGTGGCCCGGTAAAGTAGTCAGGCTCCAGGGATTAGGTTGGCAAGAATGACTGTCCTCCAAACGATCAGCCCAGAGAAAGAGAAAGAGCGAGCAAACCCGAAAAGGGGTCTAGGACGGAGAGCTCCAGGTCCTTAGCATGTTCCTGGCATATTCTGAAAGTGGCATCCACAGCAGAGAAAGTGTCCCAAAATAGCTCAGGCTGCCAATGCCTTGCTGAAACCTGAGAAAGAATTGCTGAATTCAGAAATCTGGGTCGCTGTGGGTGTGTGATCAAAGTGCCTATTTGTTGGTAGTAGGAACTCAAGCCATAAGCTTAGGAGAGGTAAGAGGTCACCTGGGTCACAGCCTGTCTTCTCTTTTTCAACTTGCTCAAGTTGGTGGCCGTGTCAGAAAGCTTCCCTGTGTTGAGACAGGGGGCTGACAAGAGGTCCTAAGGATGCTGTTTGCATCCCAAAGTCTCTGATGCACCAATAATATGAAATAGCAGTGTTCTATTTTCTGCATTTCAAACAAGGGAACTGATACTGTGCTAAGGTTTTTTAAAGATGTTGCTTCATAACTGATGAAATTCCCTTTCCAGTAGATTTTTCATTTCCTTTGGCCTTTGGCATAAGTAAATGTCAGCTTCTTAAAAATCAACAGAGAAAAGCAAACAGTAGGGTCTCTGTGATTTTCTTGGGATTTGAGGAGTCTCCCCTCCGTGGCTTCTGACTAAATGATGTCTGTACATTGCTATCTATGGTGCTGGGAAGGATGAGGTCCACCCAGATATGCTGTCTCATTTTTTTATTTGCTGAGATTTTGGCACACCCTCCTTTCATCAGGTATGTTGAAAATTTCAGGATTATCTGCAGCGAGTTGCGGGGAGGGTATGTGTAAAGTTCAGCGTAAGACTTTCTTGGACCGACTTTAAGAAGAAAAACCACAGACTTTGGTCTCTAGTTCCATCGCTGTCTGTATTTTGCTGTGTGATTTTGGGCAAGTCACATCTCTTCTCTGGACTCAGTTTCCTGTTCTGTAGAATGAAGACAATACCCTATCCTATTCCTAATCCAAGAGTATTCAGTGAAGATTAATGCAAATAATCGCCAGAATGTTACTAAGGAAGGGCTTTACTTACTCTCAGTAAATGGTGGCATTCTTTAGGGGACCCTGACTGATGGCCACTAGAGTCCTGTATCAATATGCCTATAGCAAGCCCATTGCATACCACATTACTAGGCAGGGTGGGCTTTTTGCCTAAGGATTGTTATTACTTCTGCTTCCAAGCTGTGGGACTTTTGGCCAGTTGCTTAGTGCTTCAGAGGCCAGTTTCCCTGTCTGTCAAGTGGGTATGCAAACTATTAATATAATACTAGTCCACAATCTTTTATCTGAAACCACTGGAGCTAGATATGTTTTAGAGTTCAAAACTTTTGGATTTTAGAAAAGCAATATGGTACAGATAACATGTTATATAACACTCCTTATGGGATCGGAGGCAGTATCTTGTGATCAAACACATTAATACCTCTAAATGGGATAAATACACAGCCTCATTCCAAATCAGGCCCAATTTTGCCATCAAATGAGCTTACCACAAAATTTTAATTTTAAAATATTTTGGAGGTCAAAAAGTCAGATAGAAAATGTGGACAATGAAAGAATACAGCTGATCCTTGAACAACACAGGAGCTACAGGTGCCAACCCCCAACACAGTTGAAAATCTATATTATAACTTTTGACTCCCCACAAAACTTAACTACTAATAGCCTACTGTTGACTGGAAGCCTTAGTGATAACATAGAGTCAATTAACACATATTTTATACATTATATGTATTCTTACAATAGAGTAAGCTAGAGAAAAGAAAACATTAACAAGCCTTTGCTTTATATAAAAATATTATCCAACAAAAATATGTTTATATGTTTTACTCAAATAAAATATTAAAAAAGCATAAGGAAGAGAAATGCATTTACAGTATTTATGAAAAAAATCCTTGTATATATACAAAAAAAACCCTTATATAAGTGGACCTGTACACTTCCAACCTGTGTTGTTCAAGGGTCAACTGTACTTATTTAGTGCTTGCCATGTGCCAAGTATTGTTCTAAGTAGTTTATATGCATTAACTTATTTAGTTGGGCCAATAATCCTATGAGGTAGGCATTATTATTATCATCCTCTCATTACATATGAGGAAACTAAAGCCCAGAGAGTTTAACTCACTTGCCCAGGGTCCCAAAGACAGTAAGAGGTAGAGCTGAGATTCTAACCCAGACAGTTGGGCTTCAGAATCTGTGCTCTTAACCACCTTCTCTATCTACTCTATAGGGTTAAAATGAGGCTTCAAATGTTTACAGGGCCCAAGCAAGTCACTGTGAAAACAGTAACTCGTGAGCCAGTGCCCATCTACAGGGAGCAGCTTATTCAGCTTCAGCTGATTGTTGCCCTGTCAGAATGAGGATCCAAACCTTTCTGTTTTTCCCAGAGGAGCCAGAAACCCAGCTTTTTATGTGAAATCTGACTTTTTAATGTTGGCAACTAATTTAAAAATGTTATAAACATTGAGTGGGTCAAATAAAAATCATCTGCAGTCTGGATCAAGCCCTGCAGTGAGGAAATTGATGCAAAAGTGCTATGCAAACTTCAAAACGTGTTCTAGAAACAGTATCATTTTAGGGTTAACTTTTTTTTTTTTACTATAGTCTAGTTTTTTGAAAATTGGTGTTCCTGGAGATGAAAAGTTGGAATTTAAATAGAGACGTCAGTGAAGTTGAATGCTTCCTTCATTCCTTTGGCAGGCTGGATACATAAGAAGCCTAGTTGTACTGGACGGACTAAGCCTCGGAATTCCTGCCACACCCACAGGCCTCTTCTAAGGAGTTTCCATCCACAGATCCTAGCTGAGAGAAGTAGCAGTTTCTTATGAATAGGTGGCTATGTTTGGTACCACGTGATTTCACTTCCCCCTGGCAATAGCCTATTGAGCCAGGAGAGGGCATGTGATCTAAGAGCAGTCACTCTATAGGCTGGCAAGCAGCCTATGAAGGAACCCAGGATGATAATTTTGCCAAATTTAATTGTGACTAAATTTAGACCAATGAGAGTCTCTCGCTTGGGGAGTTTGAGCACTAGACCTAGAGAGAGTGAGCAGTTGCTGAACACAGAGAAGGCAGGCAGCAGGGCCCATTAATAAGCAGGACCAGGAGGGATTACTGAGCTTCAAGTAGATTCCAGACACTTCACACATTTTTGTGTGTGTGTTTAAAATATTCACAGTCTGTGAGAGCACTACTGTTATTATCCCTGTTTTCCAGACAAGGAAACTGAGGTGAGGTAATTTAACTGTTGGGGTTGGAGACCAGGCTTGTTTGATGTTAAAATCAGGTCATACAGACTCCTAAGCCAGTGGTTCTTAAACTCTAGAACAGTGGTTCTCAACCTTCTGGCCCTTTAAATACAGTTTCTCATGTTGTGACCCAACCATAAAATTATTTTCGTTGCTACTTCATAACTGTAATGTTGCTACTATTATGAATCGTAATGTAAATATCTGATATGCAGGATGGTCTTAGGCGACCCCTGTGAAAGGGTCGTTCGACTGCCAAAGGGGTCGCGACCCACAGGTTGAGAACTGCTGCTCTAGAATGTTTCAGAATTGCTTTCATAAAAACTTGAACAACTTATCCTTACACAGAAACGCAGATGTACAGCCAAAACACTGGATGGAATTACTTTAATACTCAAGGGAGTTCTGCACAGGTGACTGCCGTGGTCTCACCCCACAGTATGGTGGACACTGGTGGGATTCAGATAGGCATCACAGCAGCTCTGGAGGAACCTATCTGGCAATTCAATGGAGAATTCTGGTCATCAGTGACACACACTACTCGGGCCTCCCCAGCAATAGCCAACATGAACCCTCAAATGAAACTCTTCAGACAGAGTAACACAAATCTTCTGCTTCCTGCACTAAATCCTAAACTGACTGAAGGTTCTGTGACCTCATTTTTAAATCACTTAATAAAATTGTACTTTGGGTGAAAAAAAAGCAAATTCCTTGACCTTACCCCAGACCTATTTGATCTGACTCTTTGAAAGTGAAGATTCCCTCCCCAACTATTCACCTGCATTTAACAGTCCTCCCAGGGAGCATCTGGAGCAGAGGTTACCCAACCACACTTAAAGAAATGCAGTTTGAAAGAATATGGCAGGTATTGCCTTCACCTTTAGAAACGAAGTCACTGTCAACAGATGAGGTCAAACTCCAATTTAAACTCTTTCGGAAGTGGGGCTAATTCTGCAAATAAGAGGACATCAATTTGTCCACTTTTCTGATCCAGGAAGTATACACTGACACCAGTTATCTGAGGGAAGATTACAGGATTGAGATGAATGCTCAGCAGCTTGTATAGAAGATGTTATCTTCTCCTCAGGGTACAGAGCTCATAGCTCTTATATATTCACGAAGCATTTTTCATGAGGAGCACAAATTGCAAGAATTTAGTGCATCGGTAACAAAGAACAGGAGAGAAAATTACCAAATGCAGAGAGACAAATTGTAAAACATGGAGTTTTCAAATATAAACCCACTTCCTAAGCTGATGGTAGAGGTTCCTCTTGGCCCTAGAATAATGGTGTAAGAATTGCATCCATGACCTTATTTATGCCATTGCTAAAAATGTTGAATAGTACAGAATCAAGGCTAGCAGCTTCTTCTACCAATACTTTGTAGATGGTATTGAGCCAGTTTCAAATTCATCTACCTTTAGGAACTCTCCTTGGAAAGAAAAGTAATAAATAGTCTGAAGATTGCTTGGAGAGCCTCAAGTCAGAAACTGGTTTGTGGCCCAAATGCTTAATAACACCAGGCATGTATTCCTACAAGAGGTCTGTGTGGTCCAAGGCGTGGTATAGGTCAAATGCATTGGCCAAGTCCAGCCTCAGCAGGGCTTGAATTCACACTTGGCAAGTTTTATTTTTCATGCTCCTTCCCATGGACACTTTCTTTATCTATGTTAATATCCTCACTTAGCATAAGGTCAAACTCTGTTCTTCTCTCTTCTGGCCAGGACTTCTTGTCTTATAGGTATCTGATCTTACCTGTGTTAATATTTTAACTGGGAGTGAGTTCCTAAAACAGGTCCTTGGACAAGTGTCCATCCTCCTGGAAAATTGCAGCAGTCTAGGATGCAATGAGAAAGCCTGAGGACTACAGAGTCAGTGTTTTGTAAAGTGAAAGGGCTATCCTTTATTTCATTTAAAAGACTGTCCTTTACTCTGAGATTATTTTCTACTCTTTTGGTATTTAAAGGAAATCATTTCTTTTTATGAAATGAGAATTTGGGGTTGTTTTATCTTGTTTCTTAATGCCTTTATTTGGAAAATAAAAATCTAGCAACCTACTGTCAGTACCCCCATTTTTCAGTTTGCAATAGCTGTCAGTCTGGGCACCTGGTCGAATTTGAATAGTTCTGCTAATACTTCTAGGTACCTCCTATCACCACTTATGTCTTCAGTGCTTATAAATTACCTGCTTCATAATCTGTGGCAGAATCTCTCAGAGGATTGACATCAAGCTCACAGCTCTGGAGTTTACAATATACTGGTCTGTAGTTTACATATTTAAGAAAATTGGGATGCTGCCCATTTGCAGTCCTTTTGTATCCCTCCTGTTCTCTCTGACTCCACAGATCTTTCAGGAGGGCACCTAATGCAAGGCAGTTCTGTTTGCTCTTCTTATACTGTTCTTTTCCCTATAGAGTTGGACATGCATATACATGTTGTTTGGGGAATTTGCAGCACATCCAATGAAAGCGTAATTCCCAACTAACAGTCAAATCCTTCTCTTTGGAACTACCCAGAACACACCTACCCTCTCTTTCATATGACAGCCCTTCAGAGACTTGAAGACAGAGTGTGACTCTCCCCTGAGTTAAGAGCACCAGCTGAGTCAGACAGACCCGGGTGACAAGCTCAGCTTCACTCTCTCTAAGCTGTGAGAGCCAAGGTAAGTTATTCAATTTTATTTTCTCCCAACTTCAGTTCTTTAGCTGATTTATAAAATGGGGGTAAAAACCTACTTCCTTGGCTTATTGTGTAATAAATAATGGAATGTCTGTAAAGTGCTTAATACAGTGCCTGGCAGAGTGAGAACTTAGTAAGTGCTAGCTATTTCCCCCTCTTTTATAAGAGCCAGGTGGGCATTTTAAGTGTCAGGGTTGTTGGGGACAGGGGATGGGGAGACTTTCTCCCTTTCTGATTGATTAGGACCCTAAAGTTAACCAGGTTTTTCTTTATCCTGAGGTTGTCTATTTTTCAGTTATCTGTATATCTGTTTGCTGGGGCTGTGGGAGAGGATATTGTTGAGAATTCAGGGAAAGGCTATTTTCAAGAGCTAGAAAGCTATTTGTTGACATATTGAACTGTCTTTTGTTTATTCTTATTTTCTCGAGCAGCTAGCCATTCATCCCTTGAAACTCAATTACCTTTTGTGAGGCAGCAGGAAGCATGACACCTCCTAGCCGTATTGATCAGTACAGACTGGGCAGAACGTGAGGGACCTGGCAGATGCTAAGCAGTGATTTCTGGGCTTTTCCTTCCTTAGAAGGCCTCCCCTGTCTGTGTTTGTAGAAACACTGGCATTAATAAAACGGAAGTCTGTGACCCAAATGGGCTGAGCATGCAAAAACTTTCTCAGTAGCCTCTCTAGAAGCAGGCTGATGACAAATGGCCACAGTGGACTGGAAGTTGGAATCCTGGAGTAACCAGTGTCTAACTGTAACTTTTCACATACTGGGTTTTGCTAGCAATTCCATGATATGAACTCTGAATGCCATTAAAGCTAGAAAAAGTTTGGAAGGAGACACACCCAGCTGTGAACAGACAGAGGAATGGGACTTGAGGGGATGGGGGGTGGGGTAGGTTCCCAACTAGTTTCATCTGTATGTAGGATTTCAAGTTTTTATTCTGAGAATATATAGGATGTCCAAAAAATATATACAAACACTTTGAATAATTATAAAGGAAGTATTTAATAAAATACATTTCATTTTCAAAATTGAGCTTTCAGCTGTTAAAGTGTGCATACATTTTTTTTGGGACACCCTGTATTTCTAGATTACTTGTGTAAATATTAAACATAAATAAAAGTTAGAAAAACAATAAATCATCTTTCAAAACTAAAACAACAACAAAATAAAAACAAGCCATGGAGGTATTTTTTAAGGTCACTACTGACCAAGGATCTAAGTAGTGCAGTAAGTTTGTTGGGGAAGAAGGTTGCTTGGGTGCAGAGATGTTGGAGATACTTAGAGAGAACATGTAGGGAGAAGAGGGGAGAGGGCTAGACACAGAACCCAAGGGAAATACACCTTTTTTAAAAAGAAAAATAACCTTTTCCCTTCAAATACAAGTAATATGAATCAGTCATAGATAAATTAGAGACTATAGATACGAAAAACAAAAGTAAATATTTCCTTTAATCTTATCACTTGGGTATGGTCATTGCTAACATTTTGGTATATATCTTTCCAGACTGTATTTTTTCTATGCAAATATATATATACATTTATAATAAAAATCAGGTCATAATTTTCAGTGGATTGGGGGTGAGAGGATGATTGTTGGGGGTGAGAGGATGAAGGTGGCAGTGAGTAGAGTACTTGGAGTGTTTCTAACCACTTGTCTGATTACAAAGATCGGAAATGACTTTGGAATTAGATAGACCCAGGCTCAAATCTGGGCTTTGCCATTTCCTTGGTCACAACTTCTCCAAGCCCATTTCCCCATTTGCTTACCTTGCAGGTGTTGACATGAAGCCCAAAGGATATAAAGCAAGCATAGTGTTTAGCCTGAGTGCCCAGGTATTATTGGTTGCTAATTATGAGTGTGGGGAAATTTATAATGACTCAAATGCCTCCCCAGACTCTTGAGTCCCTGTATCTCAGCCACTTGAACTTTACCTAAAGGCTTTGCCTTATCCAGGGCTCAGAGACCAGTTCTTCCCTAGTCTAGGGGTTTACGTGGTACTGGTTCAGAAAATTAGAGAACTCTGGTAAACCTTTCTGCTGGTTTTACCCTGACCTTGTGCCCCAGTTCTAGAAAGTAGGCTGTATAGCACTGAGTCTGTGAGCAAGCTCTCACCTGGTATGCTCAAGATTGGCATGGTGTTTTTTTTTTGCCAGCTGTCTGAATGCCCTGGGGCCTCAGTGTCAAATCCTAGCTCTGTGGCAGGTGACACTGGTTGCCAGATTTCCCTCCAGGTCTCTGACATTGGGGCAAATTGCCTTTTACTATCACCATTTATTAATCCCCTATGGCCCATCCTTTTAAACCTTGGTTTCCCTGCACTTGAACTCTTTGAACTCTCTGACACTGTTCCACTCAGCCTCCATCCCTGGTTCTGTTGCCTCTAACCCCTGCCTGCGCTTTTATATCACATCAGTTACAGTGCCTGGCTCTCAGGACTCCTGTGTCTACTTGGCTGCAGAGGTGATATCTCATTTCTCGAGCCAGGACGTTTCAGTCTCATTTCTTTAATTGTGTAAATCTCTTCTTTTGTTTGGGATAGCTAGAGGTGGGTATAGTGGGGTTGAGGGGAATTGGGGTGGAGTTTAATAATAATTGCTTGATTTCCTCTGAACTATTAGAGATGAGAAGAAATTGGGTGGAGTTGCATAGGCCAAGTACTAAATAATAATAATAATTGTTCTTGTTTGGTTTCCTCTGAACTATTGGGGATGAGAGGAAACGGGGTGGAGATGCATAGGTCAAGTGCTAAAGTGGAGCTTCTGGAGGGCTGTCAAGTGAAAGGTGGCCAGAGGCAAATGTCAGAGCCTATATAGAGGCAGGAATCTGGGACCAGAGAGACAGAGCAAGCACTAGCA
>NW_005357414.1:1252476-1262355 GCF_000412655.1 Myotis brandtii | reverse complement strand
TACCTAAGGGAGATTGCAAAGAACAGCTACTGGTATTGGGTCTTACTTTAATAAACTGGCTGGGCATAGGGTATAAGAGAAGTGGACAGATTCAAAGAGCTAGGGGAGCAAAAGACATGCTCTGCCTCTTCTCCATAACTGGCAAGGTAAGACCTTTCTGGGTTTTACCTGGTGGAAAACTGTGGCATGTTCAGAGATTTTTTTCTGAAGATGGGAGGTGGATGTCTATGACTGCTCTCTTAACTCATCTTTCTCATTGCACCTATTAGTAGAGTAACCAAGGTGCAGCAGGAGGCCAGTATTTCTTTTACTACACTCCATCTCGGGGTTGTCCAAGGTTGGAGATAGAGGAAGGGGTCTTGGTAATGTGAGTGAATAAAAGAGAGCGGATCAGGTGGAGCTTTATAGCACAATGAAGAGCAGGGGGCTCTGGAGTTGGGCGGACCTGGGAATTTATATGACTGCAGGAAAATTATTTTTCTCTGGACCTTAATTTTCTCATTTGTAAGAGGAATAGAGTACTACCCAATCTCTTAGTGCTGCTGTGGATACCAAATAAGATGATGCATGTAAAGTGCCTAGCAGAGTGCTTGCCAGTCAGTGAATTCTCAAGAAATGTTCGCTATTAGAGTTTCTGTTGCTACTATTCTCATTATTATTATGGAAGCACAATGCCATGTAATTGATGACTTTTGTGACATTGTCCCAAATGAGCAAGTGTTCCATTTTTGGCATGAGTAGGCTGTGTCAACATTGTGTAATGTATGTGTTGGTTTCCAAATTATGTGCCAAGGAGCCCCTTCTGGGGCTGCTTATGGGGTGGGCCATAGGGATGGAGCTTGTGATTGCCTACCCTCATGTCATCAGAGAAACTTGAAATTGTTCATGCTATAGACTGAGCTTCAAGTGAGCTATGGTAGGCCAGTGGTCAGCAAACTGCGGCCCCTTGAGTGTGGCTCTTCCACAAAATACCACATGCGGGAGTGCACGTACAGTGCGATTGAAACTTCGTGGCCACACTCAAGGGGCCAAAGAGCCGCATGTGGCTCGCGAGCCGCAGTTTGCCGACCACTGGTCTAGGCTGTCAGAAAGATAATTGAGTGTAGCCTTAGGGATGCTAAAATACAGGTAACCCCAAGGAGGGGTAAGAGTCAAACATATATAATTTTTACTGCTGCAGTGACCCTATTTTAGCCCTAATCCTGGCTAATTTGAGAAAGCTGCTAAAATGGGAATAATAATACTATCGTGCAGGGTATTGTAACATTCAAATGGGATCATGTAAATCTCTACATTATGGACAGCTTAAAGTTACATACTATTGCATATAGTTGCTTAAAGTTTAGTGCCTGGAACACACTAAGTGAGCAATAAGTGGTAGTAGTCGTAGTTGTTGTTGTTCTTGTTATTAACAATAATGATAATAAGCAGGCTTTTCAGTTCATGGAATGTTGCTTCCAGTCATTGATCAGATAAATGTCTTCTTTTTCCTGAGGAAGATATTCAGGGCCATCAGAATAGCAAAATAGGGAATAAACTAGTGGCAGTACTCAATGAGCCCAGGAGCCAATGATTTTCTTGGAGCAAAGGGCTTTCTTATCTAGGCCTGGGCTAGATGAGAAAGTGCGGGTTCCTGGGCTGGCTTATAGAGCATAGCCCAGGAACTTGCACTTCTCACAATTTTCCAGAAGGTGGTGCTGCTGCTTCATTTGATTGAGGACTGCTCAGGCACCTGGCAGCTGAGGTTGCTGGCATTTTTAATATTTATAAACTGAGAGGCTCTGCTATGTGACTGGGTGGTTTGATTTGAAAGAATAGTGGTGGAAGGAATATGTGCTACAGCTTCAAATTTGTTCATTGTTGTACAGCTTTCTGGGCCCATCTCTGATACTACATAGCTGGCAACACATACAAAAGGTCTCCATCATGAATCATTTCAGTTTCCCAATCTTCTTGATGTTGGTTTTTGACTTCTAAACTTGTTTCTTGTTTACAGATTTTCTTGCTAGTTGCGCTTCATCAGGACCCCTTTAGGGGCTTCCTCCACATTCTCCTGTGGCCAAGGCGGATATGTCAACACCCTTACGTTCACGGCAATTCAACAATATGCGGAGGGAGGAAAATGATCCCCCAAACAGGAGGACAAACTTCTCTGGACCAACGATAGAAACCAGAGAAGAGGTCCAAATTCTGCAATCTCATGTACAGTCTATAGTCTCAACTTCAGCATCAGACCCAGGAGGGATGTCCACACAGCTAATGACATCCCCAGAATTTGACACCATGTCCACACCTCTAATGGGATTACAAAACTCTGGAGAATTGTCTTCACCGCTAATGCCAATCTCAGACTCTGGGGCACTGTCCCCATTGCTAATGCCAGCTTCAGATTCAGAAACACTGTCCCCATTGCTAATGCCAAACTCAGACTCTGGGGCACTGTCCCCATTGCTAATGCCAACCTCAGATTCTGGAACATTGTCCCCACTGCTGTCCACTTCAGACTATGGTCTAATGTCCCCAGGGCTGATGACAATTCCTGACTTTGGAACAATGTCCACAACACTAATGGAGGCACCAGATTCTGCAGAGATGTCACCATTGGCAATGCCAACTCCACCTTCTGGAGTGATGCCTACATCTATAATGAGCACTCCATCCTCTGAAGAGATGTCCACACCATTGATGCTAGCCCCAGATCCTGGAGAGATATCCCCACTCCTAATGCCAGATATAAGCCCTGGAGTGATATCCACACAGCCAATGTCAGCTCCAGGCTCTGAAGCAATGTCTCCACTGCAAATTACAGATGAAGACACTGAAGCAATGTCCAAAGTATTAATGACTGCCCTGGCCTCTGGAGAGATATCTTCACTGTTAATGTCAGGCACAGACTCTGAAGCTATATCCTCATTGATAATGTCAGCCCTAGCTTCTGAAGCAACGTCAACCCATCCAACGAGCACCCAAGACTCTGGGGAAATGACTACCCAGATAATGACAGGTCCAGACTCTGGAGCAATGTCTTCACTGCTAATGTCAACTCCAGGCTCTGGAGCAATGTCCACAACACTCCAGTCAGGTCCAGATGCTGGAGAAATGTCCACGTTGCCAAAGCCAGTCCCAGATGCTGAAGCAATGTCCCCAATGCTAATGATGCCCATAACGTCTAGAGTGATGCCCACCCAGCTAATGCCAGCCCAAAGCTCTGGAGTGATGTCCTCCCAGTTAACACAAAATATAGACTCTCAGATTATGTCTACTCCACAGATGAGAGCAACAGCGCCTGGGGGGATTTCCACGCTGCCAGTGAGAACTTCAGACTCTGGAGCAATGTCCACACCACAAATGAGAGCCCAGGCCTCTGGAAATATGTCTACATTGCGAAAGATGGTCTCAGACTCTGGAGCATTGTCCACCCCACTGATGATGGCCACAACCTCTGGAACAATGTCCACAGAGCAAATGTCAACCACAGCCTCTAGAGTGATGCCCACACATGTAACAGTGGCCAGAACTTCTGGAACAACATCCACAGGCTTTATGAAAACCACAAACAATGGGGCAATGTCTACACTGCAAATGAGAGCCCCAGCTTCTGGAATGATGTCCTTGCCACTAAGGAGAGCTCCAGATTCTGGAGCAATGTCCACACAGCCAATTACTGCCCCAGCCTCTGAAACTGTGTCCATGCTACAACCGGCAGCCCCAACCTCTGGGTCAATGTCTACACTGCAAATGAGAACCCCTGTCCCTGGAGCAATGTCACAAAGGAGAGTCATAGCCTCAGGAGTGACAGCCATGCCACAAATGAGAGCCCCAGCTTCTGGAGCAATGTCCACAGTGTTAACAAGAGACACCGCCTCAGGTGTGATGCCCATGCCACAAACGAGAGCTATGGCCTTGGGAGAACTGTCCAAGCCCCTAATGACATCCAAAGCCTCAGAAGCAATATTCATGCAGCAAGTGACTACCACAGCTTCTGGAGGGATATCCACACTACTAATGAATGACAAAGCTTCTGGAGCCATGTCCTTGCCACAGATGACAAACACTGCCTCTGCACCGCTAATGAGAGCCCATGCCTCTGGAGACATGTCCACACCACAAATGACAACTGTAGCCTCTGGAACTATGTCCATGCCTGTAATGAGAGCCCCAGGCCCTGGAGCAATGCCCACAGAACTAATGAGAGCCAAAGCCTCTGGAAAGATGCCCAGACAGCCAATGAGCACCCAAGACTCCAGGTCACGCCTGAGATCTATGACCTCTGGAGGGGTGTCCCCACTGCAGATGCAAGCCCCAGCCTCTGAAATGATGTCCACACCAAAACTGAGAGCCCCAGCCTCTGGGGAGATGTCCCCACCACTAATGAGACAGCCAGCTTCTGGAGAGATAGTCACTCCTCTGAGACCCCCAGCTTATGGAGAGATGTCTACTCCACAAATGACAGCCATAGCCTCTGGAGGGTTGTCCATACCACAAATGAGGGCTTCGGCCTCTGGAACCATGTCCACACGGCTCATGAGATCCACAGCCTCTGGAGTGATGTCCACGCCTCAGATGACAACCTCGGCCTCTGGAAAGGTGTCCATTCCACTGATGAGAGCCCCAACCTCTGGAACAATGTCTACACCACAAATGATAACCACGGCTTCTGGAGAGATGTGCACACTATCAAAGCCAACTCCAGCCTCTGGAGTGACATCCCCACCACTGTTAAGGGCTCCAGTCTCTGGAATTATGTCCACACCACTAAGGAGACCTTCAGCTTCTGAAGATGTGTCCACAGAGTCAATGAGAGTTCCAGCCTGTGGAAAGATGTCCACTGCACAAACAACAGCAATGGACTCTGGTGGGAAGCCCAAGCCATTTGTAAGAACCACAGCCTCTGGAACAATGCCCATGCCATTTATGTCAGCCATGGCCCCTGGAGAGATGCCTATGCCGCTAATGGAAAGCATGGCCTCTGGAGCAATGTCCACACTGCAAACAAGAGTCACAAGTTCTGCATCTATGTCTTTGCCACAAAAAACACACTCAACTTTAGGAGGGATACCTGCACCACCAATGAGAGCCTCAGCTTCTGAAACAATGCCCACCCCACTTATGAGAGCCTCAGCTTCTGGAATGAGGTCTATGCCACTTCTGAGAGCCACAGCCTCTGGAGGGATGTCCATGCCACAAATGACAGCCATGGCCTCTGGAGGACTATCCACACCACTAATGAGGGCCTCAGTCCCAGGAGCCATGTCCACACCACAAATGGCAGCCACAGGCTCTGGAATGATGCCCACTGTGGACATAAAAGTCACAGACTCTGGAGAAACATCTGCCTCTCACAATAACACCACAACCTCTGGATCAAAGCCCACAACACATGCGACTGCCACAACCCCCGAAACAGTGAAGCCACCACCAAAGGAAGTTCCATCCTTTGGCATGCTAACCCCAGCACTCTGTTATCTCTTAGAAGTGCAAGAAGCAGCCCGGCGTTCAGCCTCTGAGGAGGAGGAGGAGATGGAGATTGATGAGGAGAAGCAAATGAAGGGATTTTTGAATGATTCAGAGAAAATGGCATTTCTGGTGTCTCTTCATCTGGGGGCAGCAGAAAGGTTGTCCATATTACAGCTGGAGGTAGGAAACCCCCTCTCAGATGAAAATAAAACTTTCCTGAAAAGATCACAGGGCTTATATGATTCCCTCTCCGAGATAGACATTCTCAGTGCTATTCTTTGCCACCCCAAGCAGGGCCAGAAGTCAGTCAGGCAGTATGCCACTGACTTCCTTTTGCTGGCCCAACATTTGTCTTGGTCTGATGCCATTCTACGAACCAGGTTTCTGGAAGGACTCTCGGAAGCTGTTACTACCAAAATGGGACGGATCTTCCTGAAGGTGGCTGGCAGCTTAAAGGAGCTGATAGACAGGTCTCTCTACATTGAGTGCCAGCTGGCTGAAGAGAAGTATTCCCGGGGCACCTCAAGCCAGGTTCTGCAGTCAGCCTGTAAGCGGAATAATGAAGAGGCAATGGAGAATGAAATGAACTCTCATCAGCAGACTGAGGAGGTAATAATGGGGAAATATACTCAAGGTTTTTGAGCAGAAAAATGTGGTGGGAATGATCAGGAAAACATCCTGCTCCTTTGAGTAGAATAAGGAAAAGGCAAGGGGAAGGCATTGAGCTCCTAGACCATAACCCCCAACCTGGAGTCTCATCAGCAGGCCTGGCTTATTGCAGTCATTTTGGGTGTATTAACCACTTAGAGGAGCAAAGCCCTGCCCAAGTTATTGAAGGCCTAGGATGGTTAAAGTACTAAGTCCTCTGGTTAGGGGGAATCAGCTAGGCTCAGTCCAAATTCTACACTTAATCCAAGTCCAATTCTAAGGGAGGGGTCATCTTTGGGGGGGGGGTCTCACCTACAGCCACACGTGTTACAGACCCAGGTCACTAGGAAATTTGGCTACTCTAATACTGTCACACTTTTTTACAAGTAAGATACATTAGCCAAGTTCCTTGATCTGCTAGGTTCCTGAAAGTATCCAAGCAGAACACTCTTGTCATTGTAAGCATGGCTTTTACCTCTGCTATTTTTTGTTTTTCTCACTACCAGCACCAGCATGTTCCCAAACGCTGTTACTACCTGAAAGAGCATAGAGACCCCCAAGAGGGTCTACACAACCACCTTCGACAGAGCGCAGGTCATCAGAAGTCCTCCACCAACAAGTAATGTTCCCTGGACTCTTCTGTGATATCTGACTCGGCTGCTAACTTGAGGACTGGTTCCTGAAATCATTCCATTTAATTACATCATAAACCTTGTGGCCTTCCCCCTTGAGCCTTCCCCTCTTTTACCCCATATGCCTGTGACTTGCCCCGACAATCAGAGTGTGGACTTCAAAAGTGTTTGGTGTATGAAGTTCTAAACTCCCATCACCATCAAGGCCAGTTTTAGTTCTTGGTCCAGGGAGACATCTAGGCAGGAGAAACCATGTCCTACCTCAAAAACACCTTAGAGTGTCTTGCCTCATGTCACCAGGTAAACTTGAGGACTCCCTGGTACCCATTTCACCTGGCAGGGGAGTCTATATGGAAAGTGATGCCCACTCCTACACAATCCTTTTTACCCAGTAGACTTGCCCTTATATGCCCTAACTCACAACATCTAAAATGGGTAACCAGGGTACTTGCCCTGATTATAGTCTCCATCCTGAACCATTTGTTTTGATCCATAGTAATCATAGTAATGGCTAACATATATTGATTATGTAATCTGTGACAGCTACTGGGTTAAACTCTTGACAAGCACTATCTCACTACATTCTTACCTTAACCCAACTTGTTATTGTGTTGTGAGCTTCTGACCTCTTGTGTATGGCTCTTGTCTTGTCCTTCAGTATCAAATCTCTAGTTCTGACCTCTGGGTGACCCCGTCAGTTGTTAGTTTCCCTCACTCCCCTTGGCTATTATGCTTCATGGCCAGTACTCTTGACAAGGGTCTTGGTCATTAAACAGCATAGATATAACATAATGTGAGCAGTGTTTGCCTTCAGGTGGTGGGATTATGGGTGTTCTTATTTTGCTCTTTCTACTTCTCTGTACTTTCCAGATTCTCTACAGTAAGCATGCATTACATTTGTAATCATAAAAGTAAATAAACTTCATTTATGAAAAAAGAATTAACTGTTGCTAAGAGAATTTGATTTATTGAGTCCTGCATTCAATCAACGTTATCTAACATGTACCAGCCACTGTTTTTGGGATAGACAGGTAAGAACACTCATTGAATAAAAACTTCAGTCCAGTGGAGGGAGGAGACAGACAATAAGCAAGAAAACACATAAGTAAGTAGGTTGAAATTGTGGTGAAGGTTACAAAGACAAAATGGGCAATATAATACTAATGGGACCAATTTATTTATTCAATCATAGTCCATGTAATTGGGTTACTCAAAGATCTTTTTTAAAAAAGTAGGTGACATATTAGAAACATGTTTTAGAATGCAAACTTGGCAACAGTTTAGAGGCAGGATCGGGGAAGGGGTCAGAGAATAGTGTAGGTGACTGACTCACCAGATGAATCACTCCAGGGCTATAGCAGTGGGAACGGAAAGAGAGGGACAGAGACCAAAACTCTCTTAAAATTTAAGTCTGCTGCTCCATTACCCTAAACACTGGGTCTGATTCCAGGAATAATAAAATTATTCTCAGAAAAAAATGCACACAACAACAACAAAGATTGGCAGACAAATTGGCAGCCCCATGGTAATATAGATAAGAATATGGCTCTGTAGGCTGCCAACAGATACATCAATCACCAGTGCTGTTGCGTTGGGAAAAGGGGTGCAATAAGTTGGGAAACCCAAATTCCAGACAAGGAGGCTGTGGGCCTCTGGGGACCCTGTTGACTCACACCTGGCACAGTGCAGGCCCTAGTGAACTTTGGATCTCCGTGTTCAGCCAGGGTTGCTCTTAGCTCCGGAAAGCACTGTTGACCTTACTCTTACTGAAAAAAAGATATTGATGATACAGAATCACAATTTGTGTCTGAAAAATGTGTATGGCAAGGAAAGTGCCTTTAAAAATAAAACTGATTTTTTTTTTTAAAGAATGGAGAACAATAACATTGTTTTCTTTGTTTTTCTCCCTAGTGTTATTCCACTCCTTAAAGCTAACGTCACTAGAGATAAATGGAACATATGAAGCCCACGTATACCCTGCTGGAACACACTCCCTGCTCTGCTACCCACTCAAAAGGTTATATTTAGAAATGTTTCTACAGCCACTCAACATCTACATGGAGCTGAGTCATCATATGCCCAAATAATTGAGACTATTTTGTCTGTTGTAAGATGGTGTTTCAAGTTTATTCAGGCTTCACTGGCCCATGGGTAAAAATAAGGTTCCATAAGCTGTAAAAGCTAAAATGTCACTGACCCCAGTTCCCACTTGTGTGTTACAAAATCTCAATAAATTGAAGTTTCCTCCGGTTATTTGTGGTAGACCCTGGCAGTTTCCCTTACTCTTAGTCTCCTCCTGTTCTTTTCTTCCTAACCTGTCTTGACCACATTGCCAAGTGAGGGCAGCCCCTCCACCCTGCCCCAGCTGCCAGTGGGTGCCTCTGGCTATGGGAACCCAAAAGTCCCTGCTGGGGTGGGGTGTGGATTCTGCAAATCCACAAGGGGCCTGAATTGTGCTGTTCTCCTTTTAGGCAGCTTTGGCTGAAGCCACTGATGGGTTCATGTGGGGGGGGGGGTTGGAGGGGTGAGTGGGGGGTGGGGAGGTTTAAGAGGAAGAATTGGAGAGTGGGGGTAGTAATTTTCCTCCCCATTCTGTGCCACATTTTGTCACCTGAACATGGAAACAGCATTGTTTCTATCATATCTCAGTGAGGACCTTGTGAGAAGAGGGGCTTCAGCTTCTTCATGCAGCAACCTCCCCCCCGCCTGCTGCCCCTGGCCTGATTTTCCCAACTCAGACGTTCAGACTTGGTTCCTGTGCCTGGAGAACAAAAGCCATCAAGTTCCCCATTCAGACCCAACCTTCTGTTCTGATTTCCAAATTTTCCTCCTGGTCTCTATCCCTGGCCCTAAGCACTTTAAGTCCACAGATCTCTTCAAAAATCACTGTCATCCTTGTGAATAGATGCTAGGAACTCTCTCCACACGCCAAGTCCTTGGGGTCCAGGTGGAAAACAAATATCACCCTGTCCTGTTTCTCTGTCCTTCTGCCATCCTTTCACTCACCACCTGGTCTCTGTCTCTGCCCCTCAGGGACCCATCTACACTAATAAAAGAGAAACATGGTAATTGGCGTACGACCGCTACCCTTCCCATTGGCTAATCAGGGAGATATGCAAATTAACTGACAGCCAAGATGGCG
>NW_005357414.1:1246758-1251269 GCF_000412655.1 Myotis brandtii | reverse complement strand
CCACCCCCCCGAGTGCACAAATTTTTGTGCACTGGGCCTCTAGTCTATACTAATAAAAGAGAAACATGCAAATTAACCATCCCTCTGCAATGCCCACAAGCCATGCCCACCAGCCAATGAGGAGTGAGTATGCAAATTAACCCAACAAAGATGGCAGGTTAATTTGCATACATGGGCACCAGGCAGCCAGGGGCGGAGCAGGTACTTCCCCTGCGTTGCCATGGCAATGCAGGGGAAGTTCCAGCTTCGGGAGCCAGGGTCTGGGCAGGAGCTTCCCCTGTGTTGCCATGGGGATGCGGGGGAAGCTCCCTCCTGGCTGGCATGTGCAAGCAGGCGCCTGGGAGCCGGGGGCGGGATGGTGAGCATGGACACTGGGGAGCCGAGGGCGGTGAGGCACGCGTGGCTGCTGGTGAAGCTCCTGCCCAGCTGGCACGTGCGCACAGGCACCAGGGAGCTGGGGTCGGGGCAGCGCGCACAGACACTGGGGAGCCAGGGTCGGGGCAGTGCTAGTGGAAGCCATGGGCGGGGCCTGGAGCTTCACGAAGGGGTGGGGGGAGGAACTCCCGCCCCACTGGAGTGCATGCACGAGGGCAGGCAGAGGTTCTCGCTCCACCGGCTGGTGCCAAAAGGCCTGTGTCCTCGGGACAGGTGTCCTCGGGAGCAGGCCGCCCCGAGTCTGTAGGCCCGCGCCTAGGCCCGGAGTGGCCAGCGTCCTGGAACGTGACAGAGGGTGCACGTCGGGCTGAGGGGACTCCCCCGCCCCCCGTGCACAAATTTTGTGCCCCGGGCCCCTAGTAGTATATAAAACCGTCTCTTAATAAACCTGCCATTTGATTTGGAAAAAAGAAAAGGTTCTCTTAAAGACCACTTTCTCAAATCCAAGTATTGGCTTGGGCTGCCACCAAATGACCAATGACTCAGAGAGTTTCCAGACATATCTGATTCTCATTTTGGGGTCAGCTAAGATTCCACTACACTGGACTAGTTTGGTCAGATCAAATACAGGATTTCTTCCCCTTTATTTCTTCCAATAGGCTTAAGATCTTAATGCACTATCAACCTCATTCTCCAACTAGAATATTACGGATAAAATAAATTGGCCTACCTCAGAGCATAGAGGTATTTTTTACATATGGATCACATATTTCCTTCATTTTCACCTGGTCTGAAAACTGTGCATCTTGAAGCATTTTGGGACAGCAAAGGAGGCTGCTTGATCCCTTGTAATCTAATGGAGGAGTTATAGGAGAATAGATGGTGTATGAGGTTGAAATGGTCATTAGAGGAGGCCTGACTTTAAGCACCTGTGTCTCTCTTTCTAACAAGCTGGGTAGTTAGTTCTAAATAGGCCACTTTACCTTTCCGGGCCTCAGTTTCCTCTTCTCCAAAGTGGGTATACTCATCACCATCCTGTTAATCTCACAGCTTCAGGGGATAACGGTTGTAAAAGTGTTTGGAAAAATAAAGTGCAAGATATATAAATGTAAGACCTTGTTATTATATGCAAACTTAAGCTTAGCCCTGAGGAGGTTGGGAAGTGGATGAGATAGAGCTAAGTTGGGACATAACTCAAAATCCACTGTCTTCAGGGGTTCTATTTAAACTGGGGTAAGATCTAAAAGTAAAGCCTTTACTAAAGCATGGCAAAAGCCACGGTTTAATATTAGTATCTGTTGAACACTTACCAGGGGCCCAAGTTATGGAATAACTGCTTTATCTGGATTATCCTATGTAATCTTCTGAACAGCAGCGAGTGGTGGGTGATCTCAGTAATCCTATTTTATAGACCAAAAATCTGTAGCACAGAGAGGTTAAGTAACTGGATCAAGGCAGAGAAGAAAAAAAAAAGCCCTGGCCAGTGCTAGAGCATCAGCCCTCAGACCGAAGGGTCGTGAGTTCAATTCCCTATCAAGGGCACGTACCTCAGTTGCAGGTTCCCCAGCCCCAGTAGGGGTGCATGTGGGTGGCAACCAACCAATGTATCTCTCTTACATGTCTCTTTCTTTCTCTCTCTCTCTCTCTCTCTCCTTCCTCCCTTAAACTCTCTAGTAATCAATGGGAAAAATATCCTCAGGTGAGGATTTTAAAAAAAAATTAAAAAGTAGCAGAGCTGGGATTTGAACATGTCCCAGAGGCCCCCCCCCCAATACCACCACTCTACCATATACACGTGGCTTTATTATTCAGAGTCAGATGGATACTGTGAAGACTTACCCTGTTCCCCTGAGCAAATTTGCATAGAATAGCAGCCAACATTTGAAGGTCATAAAGTTTGAGACCTTCACAAAAATGGCCCTGCTTTCCCCCTTCCCTATCTTAGATCCAGATATGAATCTTCCTAGGGGTATTTGGGGGGAAAGTCTTTAACATTCAAAGAAAAGAATCAATCACTGTGGGATATTACTGAGCTCAGGAGGTTCTGTCCAGGGGCTAGCTGCAGCCCCAGATTGGAGCAGCCTCTGTTCTGAGCTCTGGCCTGAGAAGAAAGCTAAGATTCTTCCCTGGCTTATTCCCATTGAGAAAAATATACATCTTGGGCCCAGGCATATGTGGAAGGGTATAGGATTCTGAAAGTGGGAGGGATCTTGGTGCTTTCACCGAATAGCTGGCTCTTCTTACTCAGCACTTGTTTTTCCCTCTTTCTCACTTCTCTCTCAGAAAATTGGAGAAGTGTGTAAGGAAGAAAGATGATCAATCATTTACATAATCCAAGCCACTGCCTTCTAACACCCCCCCATCCCATGAAGGTGATGCAAGTTCTAACATTGTGGTAAGTGTACACATTAATAAGGCACCAGACACTTCTAGTTTAAGCAACTTGATAGAGATAATTTGGAGTGGCTTCTCCCATTATAAACTCAAAGAAATGCTGGATGAAATGTGGAGAAAAAACTTGAAGTTGGGGAGCCTGAAATAAAGACAGGGAAATCCCCAGGTGCAAAAGAGAAGAGGGATCTTAATGGCAGATCCACAAACTCTTGAACCCTCCACGGTGGATGTGGTCAAGTCTGAAGAGATATAGGCAAGCTGACAATGGAATATACGCACAACATATGAATAGTAAATTTGTGAACATCTAATTCTATACACTGCTCAACTATCACTTAAAAGTCAGTGTGGAGGGGAGACAAAATGGCAGCGGAATAGATGGACGTGTCCCAAGCCTTGTCCCGAAGCAAATAGAATGAGCAGCTGAAACAAATAACATCCAACCTGAATTGGCAAAGGAAACTCAGCTGGGAGACAGTTTGCAGCCGGGAAGGGCAGAGGATCCCTGGAGAAAGGTAAAATCAAGGATCCGGGCAGGAGAGTCTGCCAGACCTCTGAGCCTAGAGCAGCCGTGGGCAAACTACGGCCCGCGGGCCGGATCCTGCTCGTTTGAAATGAATAAAACTAAAAAAAAAAAGACCGTACCCTTTTATGTAATGATGTTTACTTTGAATTTATATTAGTTCACACAAACACTCCATCCATGCTTTTGTTCCAGCCCTCTGGTCCAGTTTAAGAACCCATTGTGGCCCTCGAGTCAAAAAGTTTGCCCACCCCTGGCCTAGAGGGTCAGAGGGAATCAGCACGGCACCCGCACCAAGCCGTGTCCCTTAGGACAGGCACAGTGTTTGACTGTGGAAAGAAGGTCCTCAGAACTGCTGGACCACAGGGGACTCTAGATCTGGGTTCACAGTCAGGAAACGCTGAACCCAGAGAGGGCAGCCTGAAGGGCTGACCATACTGTGCAGTGCCGGCAGGAGAGGAGCGTGTAAAGGCGCAGCCTTTCCCCGCTCTGTGGCCTGTGCCTTTCTTCACTGAACCTAGTTCATAGGACCTTTCAGATACAGACACTTACCTGTGGCTGAGGTGAGGGAGAAGGTGTAGACTTGTAGAATCTGGGGAGAGGAGGGGGGTCCAGGAGAAGTGGCAGCGAGTCTGGTGCTGAGTCATACCTGAGCCCGGGACCTGGGCAGCCATTTTGTCCTGAAGAGATAGCCCTTCCCTCCAGTATCCAGGCAACCAATACAGCCACACCCAGATTCCACCCTGAATGGTACAAAGGATTAAAAAAAATCTAAATAGTCCCTGAGAGTCTAAAGGGACTGACCTAAGGAGAGACCTCCAGTCCCAACAACAGGAACCCGAGAAACAGTACAGTACAGAAGACTGGGATCTTAAGCCAGCCAAAGGAACAAACTTCACTTTTTCATTTTATTTTTATTGTTATTATTTTTTTATCTCTTTTTTTTCTTCTTTTTTGTTTTCCTGTTTTTGTTTGTTGCTTTATTTTATATATTTTTTGCATTATTTTCCGATCACTCTATTTTATTTTATTTTTATCTGCTATTTTATACCATTTTTGAAATCAATTTTTGTAAATTTTTATTATTATTATTTTTTCTTTTTCTCTTTCCTCTTATCCACCCATCCCCTTTCTACTTCCTCTATACTGAACTGAGATCCTCCCCATATTCATCCAACTCTTAACCTTATCTTCTATATATAAGCTCAGCATCTACAGA
>NW_005357414.1:1244422-1246623 GCF_000412655.1 Myotis brandtii | reverse complement strand
TTCTTCCTTTTTCTTTTCTCTCTTATCTTTTTCTTTCTCTGAGATATCATTTATGCTCTCTTTTCTCGCCCCTAATTCTCTTTTCTCAGGTGGTCACTTATAGTGGGGTTATTGTTGTTGTGAGTACATTCATGCTTTGTTCCCTTTGTGTTGTGTCTTGTTGAGGTGAATTTTATCCTGTCTGGCCAGGTGCTAGACAGTGAGCCTCATAACCAGACACTCCATCCACAAACGGCTCAATAACACCCCAGACCCAACTACAGAGGCAGGAAGAAGGCAGCAGTGAGGGAGAGAGTGTGAGTGAGTGAGGGAGAAAAGAGGAGTGTGTGGTCATGCAGGGTGTGTGTGTGTGTGTGTGTGTGTGTATGTATGTATGTGAGTGAGGGACAGTTAGATCCCACAGGACCTTCAGGGGTAGGCTAACCGGGCTTCGCTAACTAGGCAGCCTCTGCTACCATTGTAAACAGTACAAGGAGGCCGGCTCATCCTCAGAAGCCTAGCCTTTTTAAAGGGGAAAGCTGCTGTAACTGGGAGCCCAGCCTCACCTCCACCCAGGGTGCCCTCAGATAACACCTGGGACTCTACAGCTACCCCAGCCAGGGACCTGCTACCTCAGCTGTGGTCCCACGGTCAACGAGTCTCCAGCCACCCTGGGTGCAGGCTCCTGTGAGTTCTGAAGCATGCTCCCCTCTGACTGGCCCAACGCTTTAGCCCAGGGCACTGCAACCACGTGAGCAGCAGACACATGAGCAACCTGCTCCTGTCCAAGGAGCAGCAGCCTCACAAGCAGCCTGCCCCAGGCCTAAGAGCAGCAGCCTCACGTGGCCTGCCCCTGTCCAAGGAGCAGCAGCTGTGTGAGCAGCCTGCCGGGTCCGAGGAGCAGAAGCCGCATGAGCAGCCTGCCCACAATTGAGGAGCGGCAGCCCCGTGCAGCCCACCCAGGTTCAAGGAGCAGCAGCTGCTCAGCCCACACTCTGCACCTGTCTAAGGAACAGCAGCCACCCGAGCAGTCAGCCCTGGTCTGAGGAGCAGCAGCCACATGAGCAGACCACCCACCTCTGAGGAGCAACAGCCCTGCGCAGTCCACACTGGTCTGAGGAGCAGCAGCCACATGCAGCCTGCACCTGTTCAACAAGCAGCAGCTGGGTGAGCAGCCTGCCCCCATCTGAGGAGCAGCAGCCACATGTGCAGCTCACTCCCGTCTGAGGAGCAGCAGTCTCGCAAGCAGCCTGTCCCCAATATGTGGAGCAGCAGTCGCGCAAGCAGCCTGTCCCCAATATGTGGAGCAGCAGATGCGCGAGCAGCCCATACCCATATGAGGAGCAGTAGCCCTGCAAGCAACTTGCTCCTGTCCAAGAAGTGGCAGCCTCATGAGCAGCCTGCCCCATCTGAGGAACAATAGCAGCGTGCAGCCAGCCCTGACCCAAGGAGCAGCAGCCACGTGAACAGCCCGCCCCCGAGCAAGGAGCAGCACCTGCACTCAGCCTACCCCCATCTGAGGAGCAGCAGCCTCGTGATGAGCCCAACCCTGTCCAAGGTGTGAGAGCAGCCTCCCCCACCAGCCAGAGGAGACACCACTGCTGTGAACAGCACCCACCAGAGGAGTCACGGGCAACTGAGGAGCAGCCACTTCCATGACCACCCGAGGAGCAACCGCAGCCTGAGGAGCCACTGCCACCCAAGGAGCAGCCCCTGCACGACTCGGCATCTAGATCAGTCAGTGAGACCAAAGATGGGTAGACAAAGAAACCCCAAAGGAAAGAAATCACCAGAAAAGCAGCTAAGTGAAACAGAAGCATGCAATATGTCAGAAAAAGAATTCAGATTAAGGGTCATACGGTTCATAAACCGGATGGAGGAAAAAAACAACAACTTATGTAAGAATCAAGAAGAAATGGATGTTATAATGCATAAAAGTATCAAATTATAATGTTGTACACCTGAAATTTATACAATGCTATTTAGCAATGTTGCCTCAATAAAACATAAATTAAAAAACTAGTTAGGAAAGAAGAACAAAGTAGGTGGGATCTCAATACCAGATATCAAGCTGTATTACAAAGCCACTGTTCTCAAAACAGCCAGGTACTGGCACAAGAACAGACATATAGATCAATGGAATAGAATAGAGAACACAGAAATCGACCCAAACCACTATGCTCAATTAATATTTGACAAAGGAGGCATGAACATACAATGGA
>NW_005357414.1:1231353-1243441 GCF_000412655.1 Myotis brandtii | reverse complement strand
ACAGAGAAGCATTGATCAGACCATCAAACCTCAGAGGGAAGGTAGGGGAGGGTGGGGGTAAGGGGGAGAGATCAACCAAAGGACTTACATGCAAGCATATAGGCTTAACCAATGGACACAGACAACAGGAAGGTGAGGACATGAGTGGGGGGGATAGGGGGTAATGTGGGGATAAGGACACATATGTAATAACTTAATCAATAAAGAAATTTTAAAAATAAAATAAGTAAAATAAATAAAAATAAAAACAATCCTGAAAAAAAATACTATTACCAGAAGAAAAAAAAATATCAGTATGAAACAAACTTTTTCTGACAAAGACTGAATCAGTTCACCATTCATACGAAAGGGGCTGCCCTTTGAACTGGGCTAGTCTTGGGGAAGCTGGCAAGATGTAAAAAGAAAAAACTCCTACCCATTGACCAACTTTGCTGTGAATTTCATTGGTCTAAGCATTGATGCTTAAATAGATATTGAAGAGACTGTCCTTTGTTCTCCCACAATATCCTCTAATAACTTTTTTAAAATTATTGGTTTTTTGTCAAGGTTTCATTGAGATATAATTCAAAAACCATATAATCCACCCATTTAAAGTATACAATTTAATCTTTTTAGTATCTTATCTAATAGAAGAGAAACATGAAAATTGACCCTACCTCCGCTACACCCACTAGCCCATTGGGAGCGAATATGCAAATTAACCCAACCAAGATGGTGAAGGCCATGAAGCTGGAGCAAACAGGAGGCTTGGGTTGCCCTTGGCGATGGAGGAAGCCAAGCTTCCCGCCTGCCCTGGCCGGCTGTGGGCTCTGCTCAAGGCTACAAAGTTTCAATTATAGAATATAAATAAACCTCAGATACCTGCTTCCAGCTGCTGTGACCTCCGCTCAAGGAGGGTCTGGGAGCCTGGGAGCCTGGAAGCCTGGGTTTCACTGGGCCGTGGCCAGCTGGCAAACAGCCATCAGCCCCTCACCCAGGCTATCCAGGGACCCCAGTGGAGATGCGCACCCTGAAGCAGGAGTGGCCAGCTGGCAAACAGCCATCACACCCTCACCCAAGCTGGCCAGGCACCCCAGTGGGGACCCCCACCCTGAAGGGGGTGTGTTCAGCCTGAAAACAGCCATCAGCCCCTCACCCAGGCTTTCCAGGCACCCCAGCGGGTACCCCCACCCTGAAGGGGGGGTGGCCAGCCTGAAAACAGCCCTCAGCCCCTCACCCAGGCTGGCCAGGCACTCCAGCGGGGACCCCCACCCTGAAGGGGGTGTGTTCAGCCTGAAAACAGCCCTCAGCCCCTCACCCAGGCTGGCCAGGCACTCCAGCGGGGACCCCCACCCTGAAGGGGGTGTGTTCAGCCTGAAAACAGCCCTCAGCCCCTCACCCAGGCTGGCCAGGCACTCCAGCGGGGACCCCCACCCTGAAGGGGGTGTGTTCAGCCTGAAAACAGCCCTCAGCCCCTCACCCAGGCTGGCCAGGCACTCCAGCGGGGACCCCCACCCTGAAGGGGGTGTGTTCAGCCTGAAAACAGCCCTCAGCCCCTCACCCAGGCTGGCCAGGCACTCCAGCGGGGACCCCCACCCTGAAGGGGGTGTGTTCAGCCTGAAAACAGCCCTCAGCCCCTCACCCAGGCTGGCCAGGCACTCCAGCGGGGACCCCCACCCTGAAGGGGGTGTGTTCAGCCTGAAAACAGCCCTCAGCCCCTCACCCAGGCTGGCCAGGCACTCCAGCGGGGACCCCCACCCTGAAGGGGGTGTGTTCAGCCTGAAAACAGCCCTCAGCCCCTCACCCAGGCTGGCCAGGCACTCCAGCGGGGACCCCCACCTTGAAGGGTGTGTGACCAGCTTGAAAATTGCCCTCAGCCCCTCACCCAGGTTGGTCACGTCCTCCCAGCAGGGACCCTCACCCCATGGGGGCATGGCTGGCCTGCCAACCACCATGGGGTCCTCCCCCAGGCCTCCCCATGCCCCAAGGGAACCCCCACCCTGATCTGGCACACCCTTCGGGGCAAACCAGCTGGCCCCCACCCATGCACCAGGCCTCTATCTATCTATACTAATAAAAGGGTAATATGCTAATTAGACTGGGAGACCTTCCAGGAGACCTTCTGCAGGCTGGCCACACCCTCATGGTGTGAGGGTCCCCACTGGGGGGCTTGGCCAGCCTACAAACAGCCATCAGCCCCTCACCCAGGCTGGCCAGGCAGACCAGCAGGGGGGCCAGTTGGGGGCAAGCAGGCCATCAGTGGGGGTCAGTTGGAGGCGATCAGGACAGCGGGGGGCGCAATTTGGAGGCCAGTGGGGAGGGAAGGTGGGGGTGAGCAGGACAGCAGGGGGGACACTTGGGGGTGATCAGGCTTGCGGGGGGGCATTTGGGAACATGCAGGACGGCAGCTGTGGGCAGTTGGGGGTGAGCAGGCCGTCCCGAAGAGTGGTTAGGGGCAATCAGGCAGGCAGGCAGGCAGGTGAGTGATTAGGAGCCAGCAGTCCCAGATTGCGAGAGGGATGTCCGACTGCCGGTTTAGGCCCAATCCCTGTAAACCAGCAGTAGGACATCCTTCAGGGGGTTCTAGATTGGAGAGGGTGCAGTCCGGGCTGAGGAACACCCCCTTCCCCATGCACGAATTTCATGCACTGGGCCACGAGTCTATACATATAAAGAGGTAATATGCAAATTAGGCCGGGACACCGTAATGGGTCAGGATCATCCAGGAAGAGGTTGTGCGCACAGGTGAGGCCCAGAGCGGAGATGGAGACAGACACAGGGGGGCCTGCCTGAGCCGGTGCGGTGGCTCCGTTGGCCCGGATCGGACACAGGTAGGGGGGCAGGGGGAGGCCTGGGGCTGACCGAGTCACTGTGCAGGCTCGGGCAACCCTGGAGTGGACACAGGCAGGGGGGCAGGGAGTCCTTGGGAGGAAGTCAGGTGCATGTCCTGGCTCCCTCCGGCGTGGGTCCGGCCTGACTCCCGTCGTGGCCCGTGGGGTGCCTCCTCGCATGATTTCAATCACGCGCTGGGCCTCCAGTATTTATATAATTGTGCAACTATCACCATAATCTAATTTTAGAATATCCTCATCACCTCAAAAAGAAACCCATACCCATTAAACAGTCACTCCCCATTCCTCAGTCACTTCACCCCCCCAACCCTTAGAAACTACTAATCTACTTTCTCTCTTGGTAGAATTGCCTATTCTGGACTTTTTGTGAAAATGGAATCACATGTTACATATGGCCTTTTGTGTTTGGTTTCTTTCACTTAGTGTAATATTTATACATTCATCATCTGATAGACAATTTGGTTGCTTCCACCTTTTGGATATTATAAATACTCCTGCTATGAACATTCTTGCACAAGTTTTTGTGTGAATATACATTTTCATTTCTACAACATATGATACAGTCTATATTTAAGCATTTGAGGAGCTACCAAACTGTTTTTCCAAAGTGGCTGCACTATTTAAAAATACATTTTTATTGATTTTTTGTAGAGAGAGGAAGGCAAAGGGAGAGAGAAACATCAATGAGAGAGAAACATCAATTGGTTACCTCTTGCACTCCCTCTACTGGGGTTCAAGCCTGAAACCCGGGCATGTGCCCTGAACAATGTTAGAATTGAACCAGTGACCTCTTGATGCATGAGACAATGATCAACCAACTAAGCCACATCAGCCTGGCTGGCTGCACCATTTTAGATTCCCATCAGCAGTATATGAGGGATCCAAATTCTCCACATCCTCAAAACGTGTTATTATCTGATTATAGCCATCCTAGTGGGAATCCTGTTGTGGTTTTGAATTATATTTCCCTGATGACTAATGATTTTGAGCTTCCCTTTTATAAATTTTTATTACAAACTCAACCATCTTGCAACTGATTACCATAAATATCACTGGAGGCTTTACTTTTAGAGAATATTTTGGGATAAGCTATTGCTCCATTTTCTCTTTAGCCCAGTCCCAACTATACCATTGTCTCAAACCTTTTCAGAATTGGGGGAGGGATTTAGAAAAGCAAATTATCATGGTCCCACCCAGACCCATAACAACTGTCTTTCAACTGCTGCCTTCTTCAATAAAGATTGCCTCAGAACAAAGATGAGTGTGGGCTTATATTTTGGGGGTTGCTGAAAGCCCAGAAGTCCTAGCTCAAAAACAAAAATTCTGGAGAAATGTGGCTTCTCTGTGGATTCTATCTCCTTCAACCAAAAACTAAAGTAACCCAAACAAATAACTCATTGTTGTGGTCATTCATTAGGCTAAGACCCTCTTATTCTTATTAAATTCAGAGTTTTTCCATAACTCAATCACCAAAACTTTTAAAAGTTTCCACAGCAATTATGTTGCAAGTTCAAAACATAATATACTCTACCCTGAGAAGGAGAAGGAAGGAGGGTGGAAGAGAAAGATAGGAGGGAGGGAGGGAGGGAGAGAGGGAGAGAGAGAGAGAGAGAGAGAGAGAGAGAGAGAGAGAGAGAGAGAGAGAGAGAAATAAGATGAAAATCTGCATTCCAATCCCATCTGTGCCAGTGATAACTTGTGTAATCTTGGGCAGGTCAATTGTCACTTGATCATTCTGAGCCTGAGTAACCTTATCTTTATTATTGTTTCATTTTCTTTTCTTTTTTAAAAATATATTTTATTGATTTTTTACAGAGAGGAAAGGATAGAGAGTTAGAAACATCGATGAGAGAGAGAAACATTGATCGGCTGCCTCCTGCACAACTCCTATTGTGGATGTGCCCACAACCAAGGTACATGCCCTTGACCGGAATTGAATCTGGGACCTTTCAGCCTGCAGGCCGACGCTCTATCCACTGAGCCAAACTGGCCAGGGCTATTGTTTCATTTTCATTAGGGAATTAAACAAAGTGGTAAGTCCTTTCTTGTTTTGGACATGCTCTGGAAGTAGGAAGGTATCTAAGTGGCCTGAGGAGAGAACTACTGGGGCAGAAGCCCAGTCTAAGCCATTGCTAGAGGGCAGTATTGTATCAGCAATTACTCTAATAACACTAGCTGAGGCGTGGTTGTTTCAGAATGCTTTAGTTAAAAATATGTAGTCTTTTCCTCTCTCATAAATGACATTCTTACCAAAAAAGCTATTTATGAAAATCTATAGAGGAACCAGAAAGAGAAGAGTGCATCTGGCCCCCTGCAAGTTTCACTGTCCATTAACAAATTTAATATGGCAAAAGGAAGATTGTGCATTTCAATTTCTAATTAAGCCTGTTTGCTTTTGGTCTCATTTGGATACAGTTGCACAAATATATTTTCCTCTGTGGAAATCCCTTCAGCACCACTCTGTCTAAATGTTCAGATTCATTTGAAACCTATTCCAAAGGTTTGATTTACAGAATTTCTTATAAGGGCATTTACTATTTCATTCTCTTCATTCATCGAATTATATTTATTATAATCAGAAAATGAAATACTTAGGAGATGGATATGTTATAAAAAGCATCCAGAAGTTTCCCACTAAATCTTTTGATTACTTACCACATTTCATAGTGACTAAGTTTGTGCATGCCAAGGTGGTAACCCAAACCACCCATCTGGGGAAAAAGATATACATGGCTGCAATAACTGTTCAAACCATGTATTTCTAGCTGTGTCTCCTTCAGCTATTGTAGGTTCTTCTGTCTTCCAGGAGGTCATGTTCCTCCCCTAACCTCAATATGAACACACAGTATTTCTAAGAGGATCAAGGGTCTGTCTCATGTGTGATGTGTTCATAAAGACAGTTCTCTTATTATTCATCAAGGGAAAGAATAAAATAGATACATTGCAACTATATAGCAGGGGTGGCAGATACATTTTCACTTATATTTTTACTCCAATTACTTGGTAGTGGCTGCTTACAGCATTGTTGAGAAGGGTTCTTAGGTCACATTTGGAATCCATAAAAAAGGTGGCAAATGAGCAATTAATTAGTAATGTCTGCTAAGAACAGTGTTATGGGTACACAAATGAGAAAATGTTCATCCTTAAGGTAAATTCAGATAATTTTAATTTAATAATAATGAAAATAATATTTTTAACAGCAAAGTAGGATATTATTGACAGGGAGCTTGGATATCTCAGAAAACATTCAGGCTATGGCTGGTTCTGGATGGGAGGGTAGCTGATTCTTAATAACTCCCAAAACCAAGGACTTGAATGCCACAAGTATTCTTGGCTTTCTCTATGCTTCTCATCTCTGCATCTCTCTGTGCATTGATTTCTTTTCTCTCTTCAAGCTGGCTTTCTCCATGTGATGGGAGATCTGGACCTTTAAAGTTACCCCGTCCAATATGGCAGCCACCAATCACATGTGGCTATTGAGCACTTGAACTACGGCTAGTCCAAATTGAGATGTGCTGGTTGTTGGGTATAATACACACTCTGGATTTTGAAGACTGAGTATGAGAAAAAAAAGAATGTAAAATATATTATTAATTAAAAAACATTGATTGCATGCTGAAATGATAACATTGTGTGTATTGTGTTAAACAAGGTATATTATTAAAATTAATTCCACTTGCTTACTTTCTTAATGTGGCAATTAGAATATTTAAAATTACATTTTTGACTCACATTCTATATCTATTGGACAGTGCTTCTCTATAGGATTTCAATTTATAGCTACTGGTGTGTGATTGATTATGTTCTCTTGGAGCAAAACACAAAAAAATGAAAGGGGACTTACGGTGAAGTTGAGCAAAATGGCCACCCTTAAAACACTCCTATGTGGCCCAAAGCGAAGGGTCACATGACAACACAGTAGTTAGAGCTTGGACATAAAGTTTTGATAGCCAAAGAGACAATTCCCAGAGGTCTAGAGAGGAATACTGAATCAATAAAGCATTAGATATGCTCCAATTTGGGATTACCCTAAATGTCTTTTTAAAGTTTCCACAATTATGTAGCAAGTTCTACATATTCTACCTCCATCCACTTTTCCTTATCTTAATGCATCATTCTCTTAGTTTAGTCACTACCATCTAAGATGGAACAAGGCTGTCACTGGCAAATTACTTCTAAATAAGCACAATCTACAATGAAAAGACTGTCTTATCCCTCATAGGCATTTGGGAAGATGTACATTATTTCCAAGCAAAATGGTTTAAGTTACATTCAGGTTCCACCACCCATAAAATATGTGACCAGGTCCAAGTCACTTAGCTTTTGTGGGCCTCAGTGTTTACATCTTTAAGTTGGAATTGGTATGAACCTTACTAGCTAGGGCCATTAGTGAGACTCAGGGAAAAACCATTGTGAGAGTCATTTAATATACAAAGTATAATTTTAGAGATTAGACTAAACTGCAAAAAACAGCCAAGCAACACCTCCATTAGAGCTGCCTTAGTTGCAGGGACACATTCATTAAATATCCCCAGTAGCAGTGACTCTTCTTTTTTGAAAGTAGATTTTGGAAATGGCTAGTAATCATTGAGAGTTAAGTCTAGTGAGAGAGATGTGCGCTCAAGCTGAATATAACTACAGTTAGTAAAAAAAAGTGTGAATGTAAAACAATAATACTAGTTTATTATAATCCAAAAAAAGGTTCCAAGAGCATTTATTTTGATTACATCCATTGTTAGGCTAAGTGGGTAGTCTTCAGCACTGACTATTCTGATGTCCCTAATCTCTAAAAATATTTTTTTTTCCCTCAGAGTAATGAAAGTTGCCTCACAGGCATGCACAAAAACTTCAGTCAGAAAACATTTGTTGTCTGCCACACTTTCCCTTTTAGCACTTTAGTAAGCTTTTGTAGACATTGCTCCAATCCCAACTCTCCTGAAATGAGTATATAATGAGGAACCCTGACAGAAGCAGTGGTCTTTCCCTGGCATTTAAATTAGCATATGGATCTCTAGACCCAATTGAAATGACCACATTCTCTTGACCCAAAGAACATGAACATATAAACTATTTGGGGAAGACGAATTCTTTGAGCTAGAAAGACAGATGTGAAATGAAAACTGACCCAGGTAGAAATGGGATTGCAAGGACTCGGAGATGCAGTTCTTTAGTGGAGCCAAATGGGGATGACTTAATCCACACACAAAATAATTGCTTTGTGTTATTAACTTTCAGAAATGTTGTTGTATAGCATGCAGTATTTGGCTTATTGATCTATTAAATCTTCAAGACAGGGCAGAAAATCCAGCACTATCTGCACTTCTGACACTAGGAGAAAGAGATCATGCATCCTTGAATACAGCTCTCCTCCGATGAGGCCCAGAAGGCAATAGACACTCTTCTTGCTCAGCTCATGGTCTCACTTGGCCTTGCTACTGAGGATCCTATCCTATTCTGGACACCACAGCCTCTAAATTTCTCTCTTTACTCAAATTTTGTTACAATTAAGGCTTTAGCTTGATATGATAGTGATCATATTTTTAAGTAGAGCACAAATAATTGAAGACAGAAAAGTGTAGAAAATTTGAGGAACTACATATTTGGGAACATAATTAGCAATTCATTCATTCAACATTTATGGAGTGACTAGTATAGTTTAGGCTCTGTCCAAAGTATTTATTGACTACATATATAGCTAAATGGGAGCCTAAGCAGGAATGTGTCTCTCTTCAGATACCCCAAAGATAAAATTGATTTAGGTTTTTTTTTCCTTTTGGTATATACTTTTCTTCCTCCACCTAACCCCCCTCTCTCTTCCAGATATAATTATTACAGATGATACAGGAGAGACCGAGTTCTCATAGGCACACAAATGGCTTCACAAAGGTGTCTACATCCTACAACCTGGAAACTGTGAATATGTTGGGTAAAATGGCAAAGGAGAATTGAGATTGAAAATGGAATTAAAGTTGTTAATTAGCTGACCTTGAGATGATGAAATTATTATGGGTTATTCAGGTGTACCAATATAATCACAAGGGTACTTATAAGAGGAAAAGGGAGAACCAGAGTGATGTACAGTGGGGCCTTGACTTACGAGTTTAATTCGTTCCGAGACAGAGCTTGTTAAGGAGCTCCTTAAGGAGCTTGTTAACTCAAATTACTCTATCAACTCAATGCAAAAAATCGGCCGAGAGACAGCTGGTATCTCAAAAAACTCGTTAGTCGGGACACTCGAAAGTCAAGGCCCCACTGTAGTATGATAAAGATTTGGCCTAATTTTGCTGGTCTTGAAGATGGAGGAGAGGGGCCATGAGCCAAGGAATATAGGCAACCTCTAAGAATCTGGAAAAAGGAAGGAATCAGATTACCTCTAGAGCCTTCAGAAGGAATGCAGTCCTGCCTCTTTCTTGATTTTAGCCCATTGAGATGCATTTTGGACTTGTGACCTCTAGAAATGTAAGGTAATAGATTTATGTTATTTTAAATCACTAATATAGGTTTCCCCCACTATCTTAAAGTAAAATGTTTATACTGAACTGAAATGATATAAAGAAAAAAAGCTATTCTCATTAATTTACATGGAAAAATTTTTGACCATTAACACCCCCCCCGCAAATAAACTACCAAATCATACCAAATGACATATAAAACATAAAAGAACCCTAACATATAGTAAAAACAGTGCTGCACTTCTTGATTAATGGCAAAATAAAAATCCTTTTTAGATTTAAAAAATGTGTATTGTATTTATTGGAGTAACATTGGTTAATAAAATTATATAGGTTTCAGGTGTACAATTCTATAACACATCACTTGTATATTCTATTGTGTGTTTACCACCCAAGTCAAGACTCCTTTCATCACCATTTATCCCCCATTTACCCTCTTCTACCTCTCCTCACATCCCTTTTCCTCTGGTAATCACCATGTGTTTATAAGCCTTTTTTTGCTTAATTCTTTCACCTTTTTCACACAGTACCCCAACCTCCTCCCCTCTGATAGCTCTCAATCTGTATCTATGAGTCTATTTCTATTTTGTTTGTTAGCTTACCTTGTTCATTAGATTCTATATATAAATAAAATCATACGGTATATTTTCATCAGTGAAAATAGGTACTAATGTAGGTTTTTTGGTAAAAAGGAAGTGGCATAATGTGAACTTTCAAAAAGTGGGGTATACACTGAGGAATGGTTTCAGTCAGTAGTTCTCAACATTGATTGCATAATACAATCACTTGTAAAGCTTTTAAAATTCTGATACTTAAGTTCCAACCCAGACCAATCAGATGAGGGGGCGATTCAAGCATTAATATTTTTAAAGCTCTACTTATAATTTCTTTTTACTGTCTGCATATAATTTCAATGTAGAGCAAGACTGAGAACCACTGGTTTAAATAAATGTTCTGTATCACTGTATTTTAACTGAGAAAATCTTACTTGACTGAGAAAAAAATTTCTTCTCACCTAATTCTACCAGTTTGTCTTTAAGAAGGCCAAGAAAAAGTCAAAAGAGATTTAATCTCAAGACTCCCTGGGCCATGAGGCCAGCTGAGAAGAGCTTAAAACAACCTCCCAAGCAGCTGGAGTGAAAGGTAAAGCATGAGTAGATGATTGCCTCTAGCCTCTGTTTTGGCAGATCCATTCTCTTTTGAATGCCTGGATGTGTATTTATTTATGAACTAGGGGCCCGGTGCACGAAATTTGTGCACTGGGGGCAGGGCCTTCAGCAGCCTGCACCCTCTCGCAGTCTGGGACCCCTCGGGGGATGTCTGCCTGCCAGCTTAAGCCGGTAGTCAGACATCCCTCTCTCAGTCCAGGGCTCTCGTAGTCCAGGAACCCTCACTCCTTACCACCTGCCAGCAGTGGAGGCAGGAGAAGTTCCTGCCACCACTACTGTACTTGCCAGCTGTGAGCCTGGCTTCTGGAGCAGCGCTCCTCCCCCTGTGGGAGAGCACTGACCACCAGGGAACAGCTCCTGTGTTGAGCGTCTGCCCTCTGGTGGTCAGTGTGCATCATAGCTACCGGTTGTTCTGCCAGTCGTTCCGCTGTTTGGTTGATTTGCATATTAGGGTTTTATTATATAGGACTACCATTTGTTTTATTTTCAGTAAGGTATCTAAAAGTCACTGAAAGATGAACACATGTTGCCAAGTGAATTATAAAAGGTGACCTATTAAAACTCACACAAGAGAATGAAGTCAATTGCATGTCTGACCAAATAGACATATTACTTACCAGATAGCAGTGTGAACCATGTTTGTGTTACTGGCATCTGCAAGCTGGACTTTGGAATTCTCAGCCTAGATAATGTAAAGCTAAGAGTTGCTTTCTAAAGAATGAGGGTGAAAGAATAGGATGTATATAAAATTAACTGTGTATTTAATAGAAATGAATTATACATGCCCTGAACTTAATTCTTCTTACAGACTCAGGCATAATTAGCTGTGGCAAATTGGCCATGATATATAGGTAATGTGCATCCAGAGAGCCACATTAAATTTTTTTGATCACTAGAGAACATATCATTTTATTGACAATCTAATGATGAATACACTGTAGCTCTCCAATTGACTGTTTTCTGATCTGGCAAGAAAATGATGGATTTTCATACATTCATGGGGAGGAAGGGATGGAGAATACAGAAGCTTCCTTTAAGGTGTGATATCCTATCTAAAAAAAGAGAAACATGGTAATTAGCCATATGGCCGCTACGTTTCCCATTGGCTAATCACTGAGATATGCAAATTAACTGCCAACCAAGATGGCGGCCGGCAGCCAGGCATCTGACGCGAACAGGGAGGCTTGCTTGCTTCAGTGACGGAGGAAGCCAGGTTCCCCGCCTGCCTTGCCGGACTCTCAGCTGCTCTCTAAGAAACATTGTAACAAATATAGAAGCTAAACAAACCCCCAAAAACCTGCTTTAGTCAGCCAGGCTTCAACCAGCCGGACCGCAACATTTTTTCAAATACAGAAGGTAAACAAAGGCCAGAAACCTGCTTTCAGCAGCAGAGGTCTCATAGCTGGAGCCAAGCCTCAGAGCTAAAGCTGGCCCAGAATTAAAAAAAAAAAGGAAAAAAGGACAGGTTGGGAGCTTCAGTCACCCGCCAGCCTGAAAACGGCCCTCAGCCCCTCACCAAGACTGGCCAGGCACCCCAGTGGGGACCCCCACCCTGAAGGGGGTGTGACCATATGCAAACAGCCATCATCCCCTCATCCAGGCTGGCCAGGCACCCCAGTGGGGACCCCCACCCTGA
>NW_005357414.1:1230049-1230530 GCF_000412655.1 Myotis brandtii | reverse complement strand
TAGCATATAGCATATTAGCTCTTTATCAGTTCCTATGCCTGCCTCAGGTGTTGCTTCAGAGATGAAGCAGAAGTGAGGAGGCACCAGGAGAATGTGGGACCGGACTGAGGCAACTCGAAGGTGGGCAGTGCCACAGGAGAAGGCAGAAGGGAGAAGGTGAGAAGGCCGGCTCCATGCACAAGCAGACAGAAGGAGGAAGGTGAAAAGGCCGGTGCCGCAGGAGAAGGGAGAAGGGAAAAGGTGAGAAGGCCAGTGCTGTGCACGAGAAGGCAGAAGGGAGAAGGTGGCAGTTCGGAAGGGTGATCAGGCCAGGAGGAAAGACCAGGTAGGCAGTTAGGGGGATCAGGTCAGGATGGGAGAGCAGTTAGGCAGTTAGGGCGATCAGGCCGGCAGGGGAGCAGTTAGGGACATCAGGCAGGCAGGCATGCAGGTGAGTGGTTAGGAGCCAGTGGTTCCGGATTGCGAGAGGGATGTCCGACTG
>NW_005357414.1:1214827-1229914 GCF_000412655.1 Myotis brandtii | reverse complement strand
TGTTTCCTGAGTTAAGGTTTGGTCCAAGGCAGATTGAATGCTTTTTGTAGAGTTGGCTTCATAGGAAAGAAGGGACCATGAGATGGCTTGCACCAGTCCACTAGCAGTGATTATGTGCATCTCTGCATTTATTAACAACATGATAGTAGCTTAAAATTGGCTATGATGGGAATATTTACACATCAAAAATTGGCAAATGTTACATATCATCCCCACTCTCTCCCTCTCCCACAGAACTGGTTATTAAACCTTTACCAGCATACTGGTACCTACAACAGAGTGAAACAGGATGGGTCTGAGAGGTGTGGTGAATGAATAAGGAACATTTTGTTTGGAGATGAGGAGACTTGGGTGAACATAACTGCTTCTATGGGAAGAGGGCTCAGATACCTTCTATGTTTCTAAGGGGTAAATCAGAACCACTGTGCATGTGTGTGTGTGTATTTTGTAGATTTCTTGATTCAACTAAATATAAAAAGTATTACTAATGTTCCATATCTTTCAAAGGGGGTAAATTTTCCTCAGGAGAAAGTGAGCTTCCCCATTACTTGAAGAAAACAAATAGAGGTTAAAAAACCAGCAGGCAACATATTACAGAGGAATTTCAAGTATTAATAAACTGCACTGGACTATATGACCTTAAAGGTCTTTTCCAACTTTTGAGATACTTGTTATTTTGTTGAAAAGTAATACATGAATTTAAAATAATTTAAATAAGTCTCAGCATTGCTGATATTTCAAAACCAGTATGAGGGTAATATTTTGTAAGGGCTCAAAGAATGCTTTTCACCCCATTCATACCTTGTCCCTCCTAATTGGCTGGCTTCACTCTTCCTCAAGGTACTGACTTATGGGAACACAGGCAAAGCATGAGAGTCTGCATGTCCCCATTTCAATCCTCCTTTCTCGACTACAGATTAATATTGTTAAAGAGGATCTTTAGTCTCACCAGTTTCCTATATGTATCTTAGAAGAAAGCCTGACAGATACTTTTTTTGCCAATTGCCTCTGAAGGCTTAAATGCTACCCCAAAGGGCTTCCCAAAGGGAATTAAAGTATTCTACTCAAGCCAGGAGAAAAATATCACATTAATTTAAGCAGGCATTGGAAACAATTATACTACAGAAGAAGAGCAGTTACATGTTTACATTGTTTGAAACAGAGTTCTGCAAAGTCATGCCAAACGTAGCAGCTATGAAAAACAAACATGAAAGCAACAGAGAGGAATATTAGCATATTAAATGTCTTTTACTAACAGCTCCTCATGATTCTCTTTAGTCCACTGTCTGTTTTCATTAAGACAGTCATGATTTCTTCAGCCCTGAGACACATGAACCAGTACTGGTTTCTATGGTTTGGATAGTTATCCATCTTCATGGGATGTTTGAGGTATTCAGAGGGAGGAAAGCAGCTGACTTTTTACATACTTCTCTCTTTTATTCTAATCTTCTTGGCTGTTAATAGAGTGGAGTGAAAACTCAATAACAAACAGTTTAGGATTAAGACAGAGCTATTGAGAGAGTACTTTTAGATTGGTAGTGTAAGGACTTCCAAAAATCTGCTCCTTTATAAAAATAACAAGAACATAGGAAAACTTGTTAAAATGAACATTTTCATAACTTTGGTAATTAAACAAAGTCTGTCAACAATACAATAACTATTTATTTAAAAAATGGCTGAAGATCAATAAGAGCAGTGATGAGGATGAAATGGACAAATTCCTAGAAAAATACAATCTCCCAAAACTGAATCAGAAAACCTGAATACACCAATAACAACTGAGAAAATAGAATCAGTAATAATAATAATAATAAAAAATCTCCCAGCAAACAAAAGACCGGGCTCAAATGGCTTCATGAGGAGTTTTACGAAACAATCAAAGAACTAACACATATGCTCCTCAAACTATTCCAAAAAAAAAAAATCCAAGAGGAAGCCAAGAGGAAGGAAAACTTCCATGCTCTTTTATGAGGCCAGCATTATCCTAATTCCAAAACCAGATAAAGACACTACAAAGAAAGAGAATTACAGGCCAATATCCCTGATTAACATAGATGCTAAAATCCTTAACAAAATATGAGCAAATCAGATTCAGCAATATATTAAAAAGATTATACAACATGACCAAGTGGGATTTATTCCAGGGATGTAAGGCTGGTACAATATTCACAAATCAATAAACATGATACATCACATAAACAAGTTGAAAGACAAAAATCACATGATCATATCAATAGATGCAGAAAAAGCATTCGTCAAAATCCAACACCCATGTTTGATGTAAACTCTCAGCAAACTGGAAATAGAGGGAGCATACCTCAACATGATAAAGGCCATATATGACAAACCTGCAGCAAACATCATACTCAATAGGCAAAAACTAAAACCATTTCCCTTAAGAACAGAAAAAAGGGATGTCTGCTTCTAGCACTCTTATTCAACATAGTATCGGAAGTCCTAGCCACAACAAACAGACAAGAAGAAAAAATAAAAGGCATCCAAATGGGAAAGGAGAAAGTAAAACTCTCATTATTCACAGATGTCATGATATTGTACAATGAAAACCCTAAAGACTCCACCAAAAAAATAGTAGATTTAATAAATGAATTTGGCAATGTAGCAGAATATAAAATCAACACCCAAAAATCAATGGCTTTTTTTATACACCAATAATTTGCAGATAGATAAGCTAAACAAACAATCCCATTTATCATTGCAACAAAAATTTAAGATACTTAGAAATAAACTTAAGCATGGAGGCAAAAGACCTGTATTCAGAAAACTACAGGTTGTTGAAAAAAGAGATAGAAGAAGATATAAACAAGTGGAAGAATATACCATGTTCATAGGTTGGTAGAATCAACATCATTAATATGTCCATACTACCCAAGGCAATCTATAGATAGCTTCAGCAATCTTGAGAAAGAAAAACAAAGTTGGAAGAATCACAATACCAGATTTCAATTTATACTACAAAGCCACCACAATCAAAACAGCCTGGTACTGGCACAAGAACAGGCATATAGATCAATGTACCAGAACAGAGATCCCAGAAATCGACCCAAGCCATTATGCTCAATTAATATTTGACAATGGAGGCAAGAGCATACAATGGAGTCAAGGCAGTCTCTTCAATAAATGATGCTGGGAAAATCAGATAGATACATGCAAAAAATGAAACTAGGCCACAAACTTATACCATACACAAGAATAAACTCAAAATGGATAAAAAACCTGAATGTAAGCCTGGAAACCATAAAAATCCTAGAAGAAACAATAGGCAGCAAAATCTCAGACATCTCTCATAGAAATATGTTTACAGATACATCTCCTAGCACAATGGAAACTAAGGAGAAAATAAACAATTGGGACTACATCAAAATAAAAATCTTCTGCATAGCAAAAGAAACCATCAACAAAATGAAAAGAGAGCCCACTGTATATGAGACCATCTTTTGCAATGATACATCTCATAAAGGGTTAATATCCAAAATCTATAAGGATCTCATACAACTTAACAAAAGGAAGACAAACAACCCAATTAAAAAATGGGCAAAGGACCTAAATAGATACTTCTCCAAAGTGGACATACAGATGGTCAAGAGACATATGAAAAAATGCTCAAAGTCGCTGATATCAGAGTCATGCCAATTAAAACGGCAATGAGGTATCACCTCACACCTGTCAGAATGGCTATCATCAACAAATGACAAGCGCTGGCAAGGATGTAGACAAAAGGAAACCCTAGGGCACCACTGGTGGGAATGTAGACTGGTGCAGCCATTATGGAAAACAGTTTGGAGTTTCCTCAAAAAATTAAATAAGGAATTGCCATTTGACCCAGTGATCCCACTTCTAGGAATATATCCTAAGAAACCCGAAACACCAATCAGAATGAATGTATGCACCCCTATGTTCGTAGCAGCATAATTTACAATAGCTAAGATCTGGAAACAGCCCAAGTGCCCATCAGTAGATGAGTGGATAAAAAAGCTGTGGAATATTTACATAACCCATGGACACAGACAATTGGGTGCTGAAGGCCTGGGTAGGGCTGGAGGGGGTCAACGAGGGAAAAACAGGGACATATGTAATACTTTCAACAATAAAAATTATTGAAAATACAAAATAAAAAAATAAGAGCAGTGATTTTTGTGTTTTTTAAAAAAATATATTTTTCTTGATTTCAGAGAGGAAGGGAGAGAGAGAGAGAGAGAGAGAGAGAGAGAGAGAGAAACATCAATGATGAGAGAATAATTTATTGGCTGCCTCCTGCATGCCCCACAATGGGGATCAAGCCCGAAACCTGGGCCTGTGCCCTGACCAGGAATGGAACCGTGATCTCCTGATTCATAGGTCAATGCTCAACCACTGAACCATGCTGGCTGGGAAGCTTTTTGGTGTTTTAACATGCCATTTCCATTCCTCTCTTCACAGTACAGTGATAGCATTAAACCCCAACAGTTTAAAAACTATGGTAATTGAGAGAACCAGTAGCCAGGCAGCCTCTGGAAGAGGCAAAATAGGTTTTGATCTCCTTCATTAAGTCCAATTTTCAGATAATTGTCATTATTATTATTTGACCTACCCCACAGCTTCCTCAAAATTCTCACTTGCAAGGTTTGTCTTTATTTGACCTGACTGGAGGCAGAATAAATATGTTAGGTGGGGTGCTCATGTTAGTCTTAATTTATACTAGTAAGGTTGTATTTCTGCAGACACCCAAGTGAAATAATGCTGTAAGCCATTTAGATTTTGGGGGACAGAGAAAGAAAAATTTAGGCTGACGTAATAGCAAGGACAAAGGCCCTGAAATAGGAGCATGTTTGGTTTCTTTAAAGAGCAGAAGATATCTTGACTCTAATCTTTTTTCCCCTCTGTATTTATTTAGGGCAGTGATGGCGAACCTTTTGAGCTCGGCGTGTCAGCATTTTGAAAAACCCTAACTTAACTCTGGTGCCGTGTCACATATAGAATTTTTTTGATATTTGCAACCATAGTAAAACAAAGCCTTATATTTTTGATATTTATTTTATATATTTAAATGCCATTTAACAAAGAAAAATCAACCAAAAAAATGAGTTCGCTTGTCACCTCTGACACACGTGTCATAGGTTCGCCATCACTGATTTAGGGGTTCATTTCCCCTGATGACTTTACCATCACCATAGCACTCCTCACTAAGCCCCTGTTACACTATCTCTATGTTGCAACTCATTCAGAAAAATTTTCCTGAAACACCAATTCCATCAAGTCATTCCTTTGCTTTAGAACTTCTAAAGTTGATTTCTATTTACCTACTATAAAAATCCAAGTTACTCCACTAGTCTCCACTGACCTCCATCAATCCAAATTTGTGTTACAAATCTCTTGTGCTATTTCATAAACTTTGATTTCTCTCACTCCTGTACCATCAGCTACTTACTTTCTTGGGTGTGACTTTTTTCCCAAAATTTAAAAGAGTTGTGGTAAAATATATACAGCATAAATCTTCCCATTCTAAACATTTAAAGTAATTACTAAGAGTGAAGAACTTACTTTTGCCATTTGTTCCTGTTTTCTATATCTCATTTACCTTTTCCTCCTTCATTTTCATTACTCCAGTCTTTTGTGTGTGTGTTTTTCTAATGGCACATTTTGATGCCATTCTCATTAATTTGTATATATTCTATAGATATTTTTGTGTGTGATGACCACAGGGATTACATGTAACACCCTAAAGTTATTGGAATCTATTTAAACAGTTACAAAATTAACTTCAATCATATAAAAAACTGTACTCCATTATAGTTCTGTCCCTCTCTACTTATTATTAATGTCTGTGTCCATAGCTAATGCATATATGCATATAATTTCTTTCATTTATCTCTTCCTGCCCCTGCGTACCCCCTGCTCTCTGAGTTTTGTCAGTCTTTTCCATGATTTCATGCCTCTAGTCCTATTTTCTTCATAAGTCAATTTTGTTCATTTGATCCCTTTTTTGTTTAATTTTTAGATTCAATTGTTGATAGATATATATTTATTGCCTTTTTATTGTTCACACTTTTTTGACCTTTTTATTTCTTACTAGAGGACCAGTGCATGAAATTTGTGCATGAAAGGGGGGGGGTCCCCTCAGCCCAGCCTGCACCCACTCCAATCGGGGACCCCTTGGGGGATGTCCGACTGTGGAATTGGGCCTAAACCGGCAGTCGGACACCCCTCTCACAATCAGAGACCGCTGGCTCCTAACCACTTACCTGCCTGCCTGCCTGATTGCCCCTAACTTCTCTGCCTGCCTGCCTGATCGCCCCTAACTGCCCTCCTCTGCTGGCCAATTTGGTTCTGATTGGTCAGTTTCTATGCCAATCAGCGTCAAAAGCTCCTCCTCCTAGGCAGCCAATGGCTCCTCACAGTTGACCCAGATTTGGTTCTGAATGGTCAGTTTCTATGCCACTCAGCATCTCTGGGCCTATCAATGGGGCCTGATCAGAAAGGCGGGGCTAATCAGCAGCTTTGGTGGAGGCCTGGAGAGAAATGGAGGCGGGACTATTGGCCCGGCCCTAGAGAGAAAGAGAGGCAAGTTCTGATCAATGGCTGCCACAGAGGCTATGGATCAGACCCTGCCTCTTTCTCTGCAGGCCTCTCTCTGGACCTGATCCGCAGCCTACTAGGCAGTCAGTGCTGGGTCGGCACCCACAGGGGTTGTTGTGGCCACCCAGCACTGACTTCCAGTCTGGTCGATCCTTTGGTGGTAATCGGTCGTTACGACCCTGGCTCTTTATTATATAGATTCTCCTTAATGAAGACCCTTCAACATTTCATGTAATATTGGCTTGGTGGTGATGAAATTTTTTAGATTTTTCTTATATGTGAACATTTTTATCTGACCTTCAATTCTACATAATAGCTTTGCTGGGTTGTAGGTCCTTGCTATTCATCTCTTTGAATATTTTTTTGCCATTCCCTCTGGCCTCCAAAATTTCTGTTGAGAAATAATCTCACAGTTGTATGGGAGCTCCCTTGTAGGTAACTAACTTGTTTTCTCTTGCTTCTTTTAAGGTTCTCTCTTTGTCTTTAACCTTTGGCATTTTAATTATGATGTGTCTTGGTGTGAGCCTCTTTGGGTTCCTCTTGTCTGGGACTCTCTCTACTTCCGGGACTTGTAAGTTTATTTCTTTCACCAGGTAGGGGAAGTTTTCTGTCATTATTTATTCAAATAGGTTTCCAATATCTTGTTCTCTCTCTTCTGCCAGCACCCCCATGATGTGAATGTTGATCATTTAAAGTTGTCCCAGAGGCTCCTTACACTATCTTTATATTTTTGGATTTTTTTTCTCTTCTGGTTGGGTGTCTTTTGCTGCCTCATATTGTAAATTGCTGATTTGATTCTCAGTATCCTCTACACTACTGTTGATTCCCTGTAAATTATTCTTTAAGTCAGTTAGTGTATCCTTCATTTCTGACTGGTTCTTTTTCATTTTTGATGTTCTCACTAAGATCCTTGAAATTTTCACTAAAACCCTTGAAGCTCTCATTAAGTTCCTTGAGTATCCTTACAACCATTGTTTTGAACTCTGCTTCTTCCCATTTCTTTTCCTGGAGATTTCTTCTGTTCTTCCATTTGTGACATGTTTTTTTTTTTGCCTTGTATAGTTGGTGTCCTACAGAGCCCAGTGGCTCAGCCTCCCCAGTCACCTGAGGTGGCACTCTAGGTATGCTCCTGTGTGGGCTGTATGCAGTCTTGCTGTAGTTGAGCCTTGATTGCTGTTGGTATCACTGGGAGGAATTGACCCCCCAGGCCAATTGGCTGTGAGGACCAGCTATGATTACAGAGGAAGAGCTGCTGTGTAGAAGCCATCCCTATGGAGCAGGACTTGATTAAGTGGGGCTTTGGTGCTCACTGAGTCTGCCCCATTGAGTGTGTTGCTCGTGGATGTGTAGAGTTGTAATCTGACATGGTCTGAAACTATCCACAAGGTGCATTGGCTCTGGGGCCTCCTGGGAAGTTCAAAACCAGTCACTGCTTGTACCCTGCTTGAGGCTACTCAACATAATCTACAGAGTAATCTCAAGGTGGCTGCTTGGAAGTGCCCAGGAGAGGTCAGACTGGGCTTTCTGTTAGGCACTTAGGTGCTAACCTATGTCAGGCACTGTTTTTTGACTTTTAGCACCCTACTTGAAGCTCCAAGTGATCCACTGGTCCTCTGCTTGTGTCTGTCTCCGAAGGCCTTATCTTCAAGTAGGCAGAGCCAATCTGTTCTCTTTGCCTGTCTGCCAGCTGTCAACCTTAATCACTCAAGAGTCTGTTTCTGACAGGGCTGTAGGTGGGGTTGGTATTATTTTGCTTTCAGGGAATATGGTGGATGTTTTTTCCTGTCCCAGAGCTACTCCTCTGTGAGTGGCCGAAAATATTACTCTGCCCTTGGTCGGACAGAGGTCCTTGGAGATCAATGAGGTCAGCTGGGACCCTGGAGTTTTTATCAGTCCGGTTCCCTAGAACAGTGGGGCAGATAGCCCCTCCTCCACTCTGGACACTGAGGGCTCCTTGAGACTGTTAAGACCTGTAAGCTTGGCCTCTGTCTTTGTTTCCTCAGTAAAGCTCAAAATGCAGGGTGTGACAGGCTGTATCACGTAGGGCGGGTTTTTTTTGTGTGTGTGTCCTTTACTTGCCCTCTGGGTATTGGGAAATGGCCATTTTGGTTTGGAAGCTTATGAATGACCCAATGCAGGACTCTTGGCTACTGCTTTTCCAAGTCTTCCTGCCATGCTTCCCCCAAACCCCTCTGCCTGTCCTCAGGCACCTCAGGTCCAAGCCTCCTTCCCTGCGCAAATGCCTTGGGTGTATAGTTGCAAATAAAAACTCCTGTTCTCTGGGTTTAGAGATTTTTAAAAAATGCAATAGAAACCGTGGCTCTCTCCCCCACTAACTCTGATCTGCTGGGTCTAGACTCCTTTGCTGCCAGCAATCTTGCTACCTTTCATGCTTGGATGATACGGGTGCTGCTGGTCATACCGCCACATGTCCAGAGGTGCCACCAGTTGATCGCAGCTGCTGTGGGCAGGTGTGTCTGCTCTGGGCAACCCTCTCTTGCCATCTCACTCTCCCTACTGGTGTCCAGGTGCCTTCTGTTCTTCCTTGTTAAAAGTCACCTCTTCAGCTGGACCACAGTTGGAAATTCCAGGTGAATGTTCTCCAGTTTAGTTGTATTTCCAGCCTGGCCCTGGGACAAGGTAACTTACAGGACTGCCTGTTCAGCAGCCATTTTCTCTTCCATGGAGATTCTTGCTAGAGCCAGATTTGGAAGTCATGTGCATGGGTGAATATGAAGAGAAGAAAATCTTAGGGCTGGAGGAGGTCCATGATAAGGGGATAGAAAGTTGTAAAAGAGCTTCTTGAAGAAAACCATGTAGATTCTAAGAGTAGGAAGATTGGGGAAAAGAATATGGGTAAACACCATGGTATAGACAGAGCTTAACAAAGAATGAAAGCTACAAAAACACAAAGAATATACTCTTTTCCTCAAAAGTATCATTACCCTCTAACTATGCCTGTGTGGATTCCTGGGCCTTAAGTATGGCAAGAGAAATTGAGATTCTGCTGGAAGACACATTACTTACTACAAGTATCTCAGAAGAGGAGAAGATCCAAATGGTACAAGGACAATGAAATGTTTATGGCCCATGAAGGCAAGGCTAAAGGACAAGGCTTTTTGTTGTCTTTTCTACTTGTTTGCTAGTAGAATGCAATAATTAGGTTGTAATATATATATATATACAGAGGTGGGCAAAAGTAGTTTTACAGCTGTTCATCTAGAAAAATATACAATAAATACAGGAATAAATAATAATATAAGAATAAACTCTGTTTCATGTACTCACAATTGCAAACCCACTTTTGCCCATTGGTAAAGACGAGTCAAATTGTCTAGTACTGGAATCTAATGCCTAGGTCCCTTTATTTATCCCTGACTCACTTTATGTTTTAAAAATCCTCTCAAAAATATTTTAGCAGCTTTGCAAATATGTGAAAAATTTATGGAAACTCAGGACTCAAATAGCACTAATTTTGGATCATGTACTTGCTTAGTGTGAAGAGTCTGTTTTGTACTTCTATCTTAACGAGTTTATTATTTGGTTAAAAATAACAAAACTAGACTTTAGGCTCTAATGTAGAACATTAGGTGTCAACTCCAAAACAAAATTTCACTGAGATTCTAAACAAGTTTGTTTATATATTTGAAATGAAGACCCATTTCCCCTAAGCCAGTGGTTGGCAAACTCATTAGTCAACAGAGCCAAATATCAACAGTACAAAGATTGAAATTTCTTTTGAGAGCCAAAGTTTTTAAACTTAAACTATATAGTTAGGTACATTCAACTTTAAATTCAACTTTAAATTCACGGTTCTTCTTTGTAGCCATCTCAAACAGGGCACCTAAAAAATGTTTCATTTTATAATAATAAAGCCACCAACACAAAAGAATTACAATTCTTAAATTGATGACAAAAATACCTGTAGGATTTGCAGCTGGTTGGAAAAATACAGGTAACTTTGTGCTTCGAGTAGGTACTTTTGCCACCCACGTGCGATTTGTGGATGTGACTAGCACTAACCACTGCACATGAGACTGCTGCGCACCTCCTCCGCGCTGCGTATCTTGCAGCCCACCTGCACCACGTTTCCCGTCGCCCGACCGACCGACATCCCCCACTTCTTCTAACGCCACTTCTTCAAAATAGACTCGTCCAGGCTGAAAACCGACTTCTACGCATGGGCCACGAAGTTTCAATCGCACTGTACGTGCGCGCCCGCACGTGGTATTTTGTGGAAGAGCCACACTCAAGGGGCCAAAGAGTTGCATGTGGCTGGTGAGCCGAGGTTTGCCGACCACTGCCCTAGATCAAGCACATACCTTTGATATATTTTTTACTCACAAATAACTGTCATCAAAATAGAAAAAATATATACTCAAGTTAAACAAGCAACATATCCTTAATGACAGGATATTTCTGGCATTAAGCCACATAGTAAAATAGCTCTCACTTCCAGCTTTGCTGGCGGCTTTCCCATTCTTTTATTTTATTTTTGTCTATCCTTTTAAAGAGAATCTCTGTCCACATCAGTAGATGGCCATTGAAGTAATCATTTTCAGTTGTAGCAGTGTTATTATTTTTCCTCACCCATTTGCTTCATTTGTTGCTCTATGATTGTTTGCCACTGCTACATATAGTTTAACATAACAAATAACTATTTTAAAATCTGCTTTGAACATGGAATCATGTCTGAATTAATTTTCTTGGTGGAATCTGAGAAACCAGAAACCAATGTCTGTTTTAGGATGTTGTGGGCATCAATTCATTTATACTTGCTGACAAATATCAACAGCAATAATTACCACAACAAGCCAACTTTTATGAACTTCATGGGAAATGTGGCACATGCCTTGTCCCATTAAATCCACACAACAGTCCTTCAATATAACCACTATTATATCCCCATTTTGTGGAAGACACTGATTTACATGGTTTGCTTCAAAGTCACACAGCAAGTTAAGTGGCAGAACTGAGACAGGAATACCAGTTGGTCTAATTCCAAGGTCCATGCTGCTCTATTTCCTCACAAGTGAAGCTGTGCTATATACAGTCCAAATAGTTTTGAAGAGGAGAAAATATGGTCGAAACTGTGATAAAGACATTTTAGTTATTTTCTTTGACCATGAGGGTTTATCCACATTGGACAAGTCAACCTGGTTTGAAAGCTTTTATTTGACATGCCCTACCCTGTTTGCTACTCAATTAACAAGTATCTAGAGGTACATGTCAGGTGGGTCAATTCAAGTTTTTATCAGAATTGTGTCAAGCATCATCTTCTCACTAAAGTCTACCTTGCCCACTCTATTAAAAATTACATCACTTTCCCACTACAAATACTCCCTATTTCTATCCCCTGCTTTATTCTACGTGGTAGTCATTGTTATCTAACATACTGTAACACTGACCTGTTCATTTTGTTCATTGTCTCCCCACCCAGGTTGTAAGGCTCCCCCAAAGGCAAGAATTGCTTATTATGGTGTCTCCAAAGCCTAAAATTGTGTCTCATACATAGTAAGTCCCTAGTAAATATTTATTGAGTGAACAAATTAAAAAGTCCTCCTTGGCTTTGGAAGGGCAGCTCTTTGAATAGTACTGTGTACTGGTTACTGATGTTTTGATACTTCTAAACATCAGTAACTAGTTTCTTTCTAAAATTTCTGGGCTAAGTAGTGGAGTTGGAGTTGTTCAGGTAAAGCTTCTTAAAAAGGTGTGTTTGGAAGTATGTTTCAAAGAGTGAAGGCGAGAGACTCATGAAGGATCAAAGAAAGATTCTCAAATTAAAGAAATATTGTTCTTCAGAATGGGGATGATTAGTTTGCTTAAAGGAAAAGTCTTTTTTTCAGTAGTAATCAGAAATTAGAATGAGGAAAAGAGCATAGTTAGCCAAGGTCCATGAGAGCCAGATAAAGACATTTGGAGTTGATATCCCAGGGAGTGATAATTGTGGGAACATAATCTTCAGATGTCCAATTTCCTACTATTTATTAGCTGTCTGAAATTGTCCAAATTACTATATTTATATGCTTCAGTTTTTTCATCTGTAAAATGGGGATAAAAATAGTGCAGTCCCTACCTCATGGAGTTGTTGTAAGACTGGAGATAAGGCAAAGTACTTGGCACAATGCCTGGTATATAATAAAAACTCAATGAATGCTATTTGTTATTATTGCTATCATCATTATACTATTATGAGTCTTCTCAAATACTATTTTATTATGAGTATTTTAAATGAACTAGTTAAAACTGTTGTGCTTTAGGGGACTACAAAACCAAAGACTTTGGTTGAAAGTATTGGGGGCGGGGTACTGGTATGAGAGCTAGTTCATTCACAGGGCAGCAGCTATGGATAAATTTTATGGAGTTGCCCATCTAAATGCTGACACCAGTAGCCATCAAATGCAGTGGGTTCAAAGATCTTCCTGGGTTTTGGAGAGCCTGGGACAATGGACAGAGTTGCCTAAGAGAAAGCAGGCTATCTGAAGTTTTAACATTTTGACACTAAGGTTCAGCTATGCACATACACTAGTACCTTTTTATACAGACAAATGTCTGGTTGTAATTCTTCACACTTAATAGTTTTAGCAACTAATCAATAAAAAAAGATAGAAGGAAGGAAAAATGGTGGAGTTAGTATATGAAATCAAGATCATAATTGTCATTTGGAGTCTTGGTGAGAAGATATGAAGTTTCATGGTGACTACATGTAGCAGACAAGGAAATAGAGGAGGCTGGGATCCTGGACAAAGTCTGTTCACTAGGATGGTGGCGGGTATCTAGAACAGGTGGTACTTGAAAATCAGCTAGATCATTATGGAGTAGGTCTATCTACATGCAATGGAGGTCCTACCCTGGACAGGGATATGATACTGGAGAGAAAGCTGAACAAAATCAAGTGTGGCTGGAAAGATTGCTCTATTGAGGAGAAAAGTATATGGACAATCTGTAAATATCCATTTTAGTGCCATTTGGATTTGAAGGTCTGATATAGACATTGGAATTATTTGGGAGAAGAAAAATTCAAGTCAAAGGGAATAAGGTAGGCAAAGGAATGGACTTGAGAAAGCACAGAGTGGCTAAATTGTAGCGGTAGTGTAGTTCAGTGATGTAGAACAAGGATGGAAAGGTAAGTTGAGGCCATGTTGTCAACGGTCCTAAGTCAAGCTAAAGAGTTTTAAGATTAGTTCAAAATGAGAAACTATTGAAAATTTTGGAGCAGAAGAGTAACATGCTTAAAGGTGTGCCTTAGGAAGATTAATTTGTTGGTGATTAGGAGGGTAGGTGTTAACTTGGAGACAGGGAAACTAGTTAAGAGATCATTGCTATAATCTGGACAGGAGGGAATTTGAAACTAAACAAGGTTGTGGCAGTGGGAGTGAAGATGAAACCCAAAACAAATAATAAATCTAGCAGAGAATGACAGATAAATGACACTAGAATACAAGGTCCAAGAAAGTGGGGAATTTTGTCTGTCTTGTTTAACATCTAAAATAGTCCTTGGTATATAATAGGTGCTCAAGAAATAGTTTCTGAACAATCCTAGACTTTGTGCAGCTTCTGCTACAGTTTAAATATTTATGGTCCCCCAAATTTTTGTGTTGAAATTTTAATCCTCAATGTGATAGTATTAGGAGGTGGACCTTTGGGAGGTGTCTTGGTCATGAGGATGGAACTTTTATGAATGGAATTAGAGCTCTTATAAAAGATACCCCCACAAGAACTCCCTAATCCATTTCACTATGTGAATGCACAATGAGAAGTCTGCAACCCAGAAGAGGGACCTCACCCAAACATGCTGGCAATCCTGGTCTTGGACCTCTAGCCTCCAGAACTGTGTGTAATAAATTTCTGTTGTTTATAAGTCACTCAGTTTTTGGTATTCTGTTATAGCAGCCCAAATGAACTAATAGAGCTTCTATATGAAGTATGTATTTACACACCTGGCTCCTGACACCTAGCTCATCTTTCACACTAATATCCAGCCCTGCCTCCCAACACAGTACTCACAATTTCTGATCCTCCATTCATACCCATGACCCATAGCACTTATCTTAACACTGATATTCTTGGTTCAGCATTTCTCCACTTTTTCTCTTTCAAATGTTTTGGTTATATAGTTTAGACAACAAAAATATTTGTTTAGGACCTAGAGAAGACATTGAATAAGGACTTCCAAAAGAGAAAGATAGTTGTAGTGTCTCCATGGATGATGTTGAGGAGAGGGCAGGAGCATATTTGGAAGGTCTGTGCTATGGGGTAGAGATAAGCATGATTTTTCCTATGTGATAACTTGGGGAATAGCTTGCAATTTAGTATTAAACACTAATTTAATACAAAATTGTCTCTACTAGGTAGAATAAATTTTTTAAATAAAAAAATAAGTCCACCTTCGTTTCTTTGGATACCTGGTCAATTTGAAATAAGTTCAACTATTTTAAGCTTTTTAAAAAAATTGTTTTACTGCTTAAAGTATTACAACGGGTATTACATATGTGTCCTTTTTTCCCCTCGCAC
>NW_005357414.1:1209280-1213305 GCF_000412655.1 Myotis brandtii | reverse complement strand
TTCCAGATGAATTTTTGGAGAGTTTGTTCTAGGTCTGTGAATTATGCTGTTGGTATTTTAATGGGAAGTGCGTTGAATTTATAGATTGCTTTGGGTAGTATGGACATTTTAATGATGTTGATTCTACCAATCCAAGAACATGGTATGTTCTTCCATCTCTTTATGTCTTCCTCTATCTCTTTTTTCAACGTCCTGTAGTTTTCTGAGTAGAGGTCTTTTACCTCTTTAGTTAAGTTTATTCCTAGGTAGCTTAATTTTTTTGGTGCGATGGTAAATGGGATTGTTTTTATAATCTCGCTTTCTGAAAGTTCACTATTGGTGTATAGAAGTGCCTCAGATTTCTTGGGGTTAATTTTGTATCCTGCTACATTGCCAAATTCATGTATTAAGTCTAGTAGTTTTTTGATGGAGTCTCTAGGGTTTTGTATGTATATTTTTAGCTTTTAAAAAATACCACTACATTCTGGTTTCATGATAGTACAATAGAAAAACTTTTTGACCTTCGTTTTTAAAACAGACCTGATTTTCCAGACAGACTAATGGAACAGAAGACAAAGACCTGTGTAAGTTAAATTATGCTGTATTTTTGAGATCACTGAAACTCAAACCAACTGAGTGAATTAACAGAAACCAAGAGAGCCAAATAAAATACTTAACAGTTGGGTATCAATAAAGGATTTATGATCAAGCTTGTAATTCAAGCTTTTAGTTAGAAGGAACTATAGGCAAAACTGCAAGTAGCTTTGAGACTTTTCAGAAAAAGTGTTTTGTTTTTTAAACATCATATAGCATCTTTATATAAGATTACTCATCTTTAACAGGCTTAAGAAATGCTGGCTTTAATTTTCTCTAGTGCTTTTTAGTACTAAGTTAGAGATATTGGAAAGCAAGGAAATACAGCCTGGCAACTGGGAACAATTTATTGTCTAATAGGAGAGAAGTATGGCTCATCTAATTTACACAAAACCCCCTGTCAGGTAGATAGCTTCTGCCAATTTGGTTGAGTACTCTTTGAACTGTTCAAGTGTTACCTTTGCTTTTATTCTCCAAACCCAAATAATCTCTTTGAGATTTTAAGGGTTTAAGGGTCTGACAGAGTTATGGGAAAGACCATCAGGCTTTGGTATACTCAACACCAAGGAAAAATTAGCAATTAGCCTGCTGAGATTGTGAGTGTCTAACATGGAAACAAGCAAACTGAATAGCTTTGGACTTTAAAAATCCATTTGGATGCACCAGTCTATCTAGGTTGATTGTCTACACTGATCAAATAGACCAGGAGACTGCCAGTTCTTCTTTTTATAACTCCACAAGTGGAGGGGCCATTTGACTAACTCAAATCTAGTCAGTAGGTTTAAGGGAACATAGCAACAGCCTATTTTGTGGTGATCTTCAGGAATAGCAGGGTGATGGAGAAGACTGAGCCTGTGTCTTTTATTTATAATGGCAAATAGATTTTTTCAAACATATAACCAATCCTGACTCGCCTTTTAATCACAATGCATGGTTTTGCTGAAAAGTAGTTGGATTGGTGACAAGTATCACCATGCTTCAAATGAATTAGAAATTATTGTCATCAGTCATTTCTTGGAGGTGATAACCATATAGGTTGTGACTAACAAATTGTTGTCAGGTGAATGTAGGACTTTTAGTGTTAAAATTGGAACAGTCCTGGGCAAATCAGGATACTCTAAAACTGATCATTCTAATTTCTAGCATTCTCTAAGTGAATTAAAGTTTTACCATGAGTATTCACTAAATAAGGCAATATAGCATAGTAGTTATAAGCAAACACTATGCACTAGACATGCCTAAGTTAAAATCTGGCTCTACCATTTATTACTTGTATGATTTAGAGTCACTTAATCTCTCTGATGCTTAAATTCTTTATCTGTAGAAAATATATGTAGTATTTGGACCTACCTCAAAGGGTAGCTGTGATGACTGGAAGAAATAAAAGTACAGTATCAATCTCAATGCCTGCCTGGCACATAGTAAGTTCCTGAAACTTGTTAGAAATTATTTAAATGAGCTATGATTAAGCTTGAAGGAAGAGTGATAAAAGTTTAGGTAAGGCTAAAGAGCAACTGGGACTCTTCCACTACTGGTGGGTATTAAAATGGTACAGTCACTTTATAAAATAGTGTGGCAGTTTCTTATGAAGTTAAATATACATCTACCCTATAGGACTCAGCAATTCCACTTGAAGGTACTTACCCAATAAAAATAAAAATATATGTCCCCACAAAGACTTCATAATAGCTAAAAGTTGGAAACAATATAAAGGTCCATAAACTAGTAAATAGATAAAAAACTGTGGCCTATTTATAAATGGAATATTACTCAGCAATAAAAAGGAATAAACTTCAGATACTATCAACAAATGGGTGAATTTAAAAACCAGTAGCTGAATGTAAAAGAACCAGACACAAAAGAATATATATTGTATGCTTCCATATGTGTCATATTCTATGTCAACCAAAACTAATCTTTGATATATAAATAGCATTCACTGTTGCTTTAGACTCAAAGAAGCTGGACTACAAAGGAGCACAAACATTCTAGTGTGATGGAAATATTCTCTATCTTAATTGGACTGATTATTACATGAATATATACATTTGTCATCAAGTAACATATTTAATGGGTGATTTTATTGTATGTACATTATATCTCAATAAAGTTAATTTATACAAAATATTATTGAATATAAAACTGCAGTAGATACATACAGAAATAGACTGGAAATCACTGAAGGGATAATTACTGAATTGAATGAAATATTTTATTCAACAAGGTCTCTAAATGAAAAGGTCACCCAGAATGCAGGATAGAAAGTTAGAGAACATATTAAAGAAATATTAAGGATAGAATGAAAAGTATTCACATTTATCTGTCAAGAGTTCCAGGAAGAGAAAATAGAACTAATAAGGAGGCATAATTTTCACAGTTGAGAAATTACAAGAATTGAATAGAGACAAGTTAAACTGTCCACTGGAACCCAAGCAGAAGCAAAAATGAATCTACTCTCAGCAATATTTTCATAAAACTCTAAAACATCAGAAGATAGCGACCGATAGGATGGCAGGCTGCAAGATAGTGTGTGAGTGAGAGAGTGAAAGGAGAGTGTGTGGACGTGCGGGGTGTGTCTTTATTTCTGAGTGAGGGACAGCTATATTCCACAGGACTGTTGGGGACTGGCGGACCAGGCTCCCCTGGCTGGGCAGCCTCTACTACTGCTGAAATCTCTCCTATAGTGGCCAGCTCTGCCGCAGAGACTGTGTCATCTTGAAGGGGAGAGTGGCTGTGACCAGAAGCCCAGCCTTACCTTCAACCGGAGAGACCTCTGATACCTCCAGGAACCCTACAACCACAACACCCAGGGACGAGCTGCCTCAGCTGCAAACCCACGAACACCAAGACTCCAGTTTCCCTGGCCATGGGCACCTAAAAAGTTTGTCCATGGGGAGACAAAGTGGAGTGCTGAATATGTGGGTGGGTCCTGCGCCTTCTCACAGAGCAGATAGAAGGAACAGCTGAATCGAACAACATCCACCCGGAATTGGTGAATTTAACCTAGGGCAGTGGTCGGCAAACTCATTAGTCAACAGAGCCAAATATCAACAGTACAACGATTGAAATTTCTTTTGAGAGCCAAATTTTTTAAACTTAAGCTGTATAGGTAGGTACATTGTTATTAAATTAATTAGGGTACTCCTAAGGCTTAGGAAGAGCCACACTCAAGGGACCAAAGAGCCGCATGTGGCTCGCGAGCCGCAGTTTGCCGACCATGGGCCTAGAGAGAGCTCTGCCTCCACAGATTCAGCTGGTTGTTTGTTATTTGGGTGTTTATTGTTTGCATTTTTTTGATTAATTGTTGTTTTTTTTGAGTTTTCTCCCCATATACATATATTTTCCCCCTTTTTTCTTTTTCTTTCTTTTCTCTCTTAGATTTTTTCCTTTTCTCAATATCATTTTTGCACTCTTTTCACTCCCCTAATTCTCTTTTCTCTGGTGGTCACCTT
>NW_005357414.1:1207536-1208960 GCF_000412655.1 Myotis brandtii | reverse complement strand
ATGGAAGACAAATTCAACAATATGTGTAAGAACCAAGAGGAAATGAAGAAAAACCAAGAAGAAATGAAAAATGACATAGCTGCAATAAAGAACACGATAGAAAGCATAAACAGTAGACTAGAAGAAGCAGAGGACTGCATCAGTGAGCTAGAACACAAGGTAGGAAAAAACACCCAAACAGAGCAGCAACTGGAAAAAAAAAACCCTTAAAAAACAGTTGGAGAGCCCAAGGGAACTTCTGGACAACATGAAACAAAACCACATCCGCATAATAGGAGTACCAGAAGGAGAGGAAACTGAGCAAGAAATAGAAAACCTATTTGAAGAAATAATGACAGAAATCTTCCCTGATATTGGGAAGAAGAAAAAACTCACACAAGTCCAGGAAGCTCACAGAGTCCCAAACAAGATGAACCCCAAAAGACCAACACCAAGTCACATTACAATTAAATTGGCAAACACCAATGATAAGGTAAAAATCTTAAGGGTTGTCAGAGAGAGACAGAAAGTTACCTACAAGGGATCTCCCATCAGACTATCGACTGATTTCTCAACAGAAACACATATGGTCAGAAGGGAATGAAATGAAATATACAAAGTCATGCAAAGCAAGGGTCTGAATCCAAGAATACTGTACCCAGCAAGGCTATCAATCAAAATTGAGGGTGAAATCAGGTGCTTCACAGACAAAAAAGGACCTCAGGAGTTTATTAGCACCAAACCAGCAATGCAAGAAATGCTAAAGGGTGTTTTGTAAAAAGAAGAAATAGGAAGGGAAGAAAGGACACAGGCTTAAGAATAAAAATGGTGACAAACAAGTACCTGTCAATAATAACTTTAAATTTAAATGGATTAAATGCCCCAATCAAAAGACATAGGTAGCTGAGTGAATAAGAAAACATGATCCATATATCTGCTCTTTGCAAGAGACCCACCTCAGAACAAAGGACCCGCACAGACTGATGGTGAAGGGATTGAAAAAGGTTTTTTAGTCAAATGGAAATGAAAAAGAAGCTGGGGAGCAATACTTATATCTGACAAATTATACCTTAAAATGAAGGCCATAACAAGAGATAAGGAAGGCCACTTCATAATACTAAAGGGAGCAATCCAACAAGAAGATATATCTCTGGTAAACATATATGCACCCAAAACAGGAGCACCAAAATACATAAAAAACTTCTGAAGGATATCAAGCCTGAGATTGACAGCAATACAGTCATAGTAGGGGACATTAATACCTCATTAACACCAGTGGACAAATCTGCTAAACAAAAAATCAGCAAAGAAACATAAATCCTAAATGACTCACTAGATCAGATGGAATTAATTGGCATCTTCAAAACATTTCACCCCAAAGCCATGGAATATATGTTCTTCTCAAGTGCACATGGGACATTTTCAAAGATAGACCACATATTAGG
>NW_005357414.1:1199280-1200835 GCF_000412655.1 Myotis brandtii | reverse complement strand
TAATTCCAAAACCAGATAAAGACACCACAAAAAAAGAGGACTACAGGCCAATATCCTTGATGAACATAGATGCTAAAATCCTCAACAAAATTCTAGCAAATCAGATTCAGCATTACATCAGGAAAATCATACAACATGACCAACTGGGATTTAATCCGGGGATGCAAGGATGGTACAATATCCACAAATCAATAAATGTGATACATCACATAAACAAATTGAGAGACGAAAGTGACATAGTCATATCAATAAATGCAGAAAAAGCATTTGATAAAATTCAACACCTTTTCTTGATAAAAACTCTCATCAAAGTGAGAATAGAGGGATCATACCTCAACATAATAAAAGCCTTATATGACAAACCTACAGCCAACATCATACTCAATGGGCAAAAACTAAACTCATTTCCGCTAAGAACAGGAATAAGACAGGGATGACAGGGACGCCAACTTTCACCACTCCTGTTCGATATAGTACTGGAAGTGCTAGCCATAGCAATCAGACAAGAAGAAGAAATAAAAGGTATCCAAATTGGAAAAGAAGAAGTAAAATTGTCCTTATTCGCAGATGACATGATTCTATACATAGAAAATCCTAAGACTCTATCAAAAAGCTACAAGAACTTAATAAATGAATTCAGCAAAGTAGCAAGATAAAAAATTAACACCCAGAAATCTATGGCTTTTTTATACACCAATAATGACAGATACATGCAAAAAAATGAAACTAGACCACCAACTTACACCATACACAAAAATAAACTCAAAATGGATGAAGGACTTAAACGTAAGGCAGGAAATCATAAAAATATTAGAGGAATCCACAGGCAGCAAAATCTCAGACATATGCCAAAGCAATATCCTCACTGATACAGCCCCTAGGCCTAGGGCAATAGAAACTAAAGAGAAAATAAACAAATGGGACTACATCAAAATAAAAAGCTTCTCTACAGCAAAAGAAACCATCAACAAAACAACAAGAAAGCCCACTGCATGGGAGAACATATTTTCCAATGATATTTCAGATAAGGGTTTAATCTCCAAAATTTACAGAGAACTCATACAACTTAACAAAAGGAAGATACATGATCCAATAAAAAAATGGGCAAAGGACCTAAATAAGGACTTTTCGAAAGAGGACATACAGAATGCCAACAGACATATGAAAACATGCTCAAAGTCACCAATCATCTGAGAGATGCAAATCAAAACAACAATGAGATTCCATCTCACACCTGTCAGAATAGCTATCATCAACCAATCAACAAATGACAAGTGCTGGCGAGGATGTGGAGAACAAGGAACCCTCCTGCACTGCTGGTGGGAATACAGACTGGGGCAGCCACTGTGGAAGACAGTATAGAGTTTCCCCAAATATTTAAAAATGAAACTCCCATTTGACTCAGTAATCCTACTTCTAGGAATATATCCCAAGAAACTAGAAACACCAATCAAAAAGGATATATGCACCCTTATGTTCATAGCAGCACAATTCACCATAGCTAAGATCTGGAAACAGCCTAAGTGCCCATCAGCAGATGAGTGGATTAAAAACT
>NW_005357414.1:1197798-1199185 GCF_000412655.1 Myotis brandtii | reverse complement strand
GGTTGTGGGCACATCCCCAGTAGGGGGTGTGCAGGAGGTAGCTGATTGATGTTTCTCTCTCATAGATGTTTCTAACTCTCTATCCCTCTCCCTTCCTCTCTGTAAAAAATCAATAAAATACATTTAAAAAAACAGTGGTACATCTATACAATGGAATACTAAACTGCTATAAAAAAGAAGGAACTTTTACCATTTGCAACAGCATGGATAGACCAGGAGAGCATTATGCTGAGCGAAATAAATCAGTCAGAAAAGATAAATATCACATGATCTTACTCATATATGGGATATAATGATCAACATAATTTGATGAACAAGAATAGATCAAGAACAAATGACAACAGAGGAGAGGTGGTTTAGAGAGCAACCAAAGGACTTGTATGCATGCATATTAGCATAACAAATGGCCACAGACACTGGGGCAGTGGGGGCTTGCCCAGGGTGGGAATGGCTTGGGGGGGGTGTCAATTGGGGAAAAAGGAGACATATGTAAAACTTTAGAAATAAATAAATAAATTTAAAAAATAGAATCAGATGATCTTAAATAACAAAAACCAACCAACCAAGCAAACAAACCAAAAAACCTTCAAAACATCAGAGCTGGCTCTGGCAATCCCTTTGGGATCCAAAGTGCCCTTGCTAGTTTTTGTCTAGGTTGCCTTTCTCCTACCTGAATCTTCTTTGTACTGTGTCCTCCTCAGAGAAACTGATGAGCTTGAAGGGGAAATCTGAAGAGTATTCATTGAAGTTCTAGGTCTTCTTTTCCTATTGACCTCATCATTGAAAGACTGGGTAGACATCAGCCTTCCGGGCTCTTTCATGGGGTTAATATTTTAATTTTATTTATATTTTTGTAAGGAAGAACTTTGGCTTTGTTAAGAGAAATTTAGCCATAGAGATAAGGAAGAATAGCTTGTTTTGGTAAAAGGGCCTTCCTAGAACATTTAAAGAACACTCTATTAATGGCCACTTGTATTATACAGAGTGGGGCAAAAGTAGGTTTACAGTTGTGAGTACGTGAAACCCAGAGTTTGTTCTTTTTGTTAAAAAAAAAAACCACACCAAATTCACATTTTATTTACATCGAAATAAACTGTACAAAATTGACTTTCTTCACCAAAAATAACAGCAATATTTTCTGTATTATTCCTAGATAAACTACAAAACACATTTTTGTAGGTTGTCTAGGTTTTGCTTATAAATCAAGACGAGGCAGTAGATATAATCATGGGAAAAGACAGAATAAAACAGACCAATCTGTTGTCAGTATCCATAGCCTCTGATCCTATCTTGACCATGAAACAGAAGTGTTCAACATATACTTGCTAAAAAGCTTATGAAGATATAGGCTCAACAAAGGAATGTAAACAGCAACACCCAGATGTGG
>NW_005357414.1:1145022-1195269 GCF_000412655.1 Myotis brandtii | reverse complement strand
TGGCACATAATCGATAATGTTTATTTAGTTGATCAGGTGTTTTATCTTCTAAGTCTGCTCTCCTACAATTTTCCACCCACTTCTGGCATCTGGCTGGATCCCTCGGGAACCTGAAGAAGGCCAGATCCAACTGAGTGCTCTTCCGCGTGCAGTTGGGGGCCGCCCAGAAGTTCAGCATCTCAGAAGTTCAGCATCTCAGAAGTTCGGCATCGTCATCCGCCCACGGGCCGGCTCGGCGCTCCCCTCCCGCCTCCTCAGGGCAGCCCACCCGCCCTTCCGGCCAGGGAGGGGAGCCTGGCCGGCTGGCCAGCTAGTCAAGGCCGGCCTGCCGGGGAGGAGGGGCGGGCAGGCGGAAACTATTCTTGTATTATTATTTAGTAACTAGAGGCCCAGTGCATGAATTTTTGCACAGGTGGGGTCCCTTGGCCTGGCCTGCGGGGATTGGGCAGAAACCAGCTCTCTGACATCCCCTGAGGAATCCTGGATTTCGAGAGGGCACAGGCCAGGCTGAGGGACCCAATCAAGGCCAATTGGGGCCGAGGATTTTCTGCGGGAGGACTCCAGGACAAGTCTGGTCTGTCTCACCCAGTCCCAATCGGCTGGACCCCAGCAGCAAGCTAACTTACTGGTCTGAGAATCTGCCCCCTGGTGGTCAGTGCAAGTTATAGTGACTGATCAAATGGTTGAAGGAACAGTTGGACACTTAGCATATTAGGCTTTTATTATATTGGATTACTGTATTATTTTCCATATGAGCAATTGTAAACCTACTTTTGCCCCACCCTGTATAATCACAAGACTGGCTACTGGACTGGTGTGAAACCCTCCTTCCCAATCATACAATATCTTAAGGCTCTTTTTCATTTACTTTGAAATGGTGAAGAGGCTGTACTAGAGGAAATGTGGCCAGTCAGCAGAGCAATGGCCAGGGAATTCTGTAAGGTGCTTTATTTTAATTCCATTTGATCAGCATTATATGGCTGCAGGTTAATCTCTCCATAGGGTTTATAGTCAGCTCCAAGCTCCTTTTCTTTTTACCATAAGTCTACAACCCTTTCACTGCTAATTAGTATCTCTTAAGGAAAGGACAGGAAAAGGAAGTGCAGTTTAAAGGAACTGGTCTTTCTTCATAAGCAATGTTTGGCTGGTTACAGAAGGAGATTGAAAATTTGACAGTCTCATTTTAAGGTATTAAAATAACTGCGAACTTCAATTATCCAGGCTCTTTATGTTGCCTCCTCCATGTCTTCATTGGCAGGTACCTGCCGTTTTATTTATTTTAAATCCCATTACAGCCTTTTTTTCGATCTAGAGGAGAAAGAAATATTTCACATATTCACATCATTACAAGTATAACTTTTTCCTCCAGCATAACATGAGGTTGGTATGTCAGGAATGCAGATGTTTGTCTATATTTGTGGATTCCAGCCTTTTTCACAGTCCCCTTGTTAATTGTTCTGTCAGGCGGCTTTTGACTTTTACAAAATAAACCTGACCTGTGTGTCACTGCCTTTTTAAACAGAATTAAATCTCAAAGAATAAGATGCCTTAAAGGACCTATGGTAGGAAAAAGAAAAAGCCTAAGTCAATGGAAATGGAATGAGATTGAAACCTTGGCGTAAAATTACTTGTAATGAATTGGAATTCTTTTCTTTTTACAAGATAATAAAATTAGGCTCCTTAATAACTATTCCTTGGGATTAAATGAATGGCCTAAGGATACTAAGGGCGATGAGGGGGTTGGCCTGTAGTGATTAGGAGACCCAGGGCTGTTGCTACAGGTACAGACAAAATGCTTAAGTATGTTTTCTGAATAACCAAAAGTTACTGGTGGTTAACAAAACTGATGGACCAATTTTAATCAGAATGACAGAATTATTTGAGTCTGTGTGGAGAAATTGCATACATCTATATATCAAAATGAATAACTTAAATCAATCATTCATATGTTTATGTTTCCATGGTACCAAGCATGAAGAACTGGAAAACAGCCGAATAACCAATTCAGTTCTATTTATTTTACCTTGATGCCTCTGCAAATACTGTAAGTCTTTTAAGGATAGTCAGCATGCCTGATATTTCCTTTCTCTTCCACACAATACCTACCATATAAATAGCCTGCAATAACTGCTTGATTAAATGTTTTATAAATAAGTTTATATCAGTCTGCAAAGCTATCTGTGGCAAGGATGTCTAAATGATTCTCTCAAAGATTCCTGCTTCCATCCCATATTGTAGGGTTGCTGCTGCATAGTGGCTATCAAGCTATGAACTGCATTTCCAGCCCCTCTCACATCTAGATAGGGCCATCTCACTAATTGAATTTTAGAGGAATTGCTTTGTCATTTTTAGGCCAAAGTAGTTAAGAAGCAATTACTTTAGTCTATTTCCCTATCTACTGGCTTAATGGAGAGAACTCCAAGTGTTCAGAGAAGGTCAGAAGTATGAGATGGAAGGATCTGGGTGCTTGATGCCCATGTGGAAGCCCTTCACAACCAAGAACATTCACATTGGACTGTGAAATAATTTTACTGTGTTATGCCACTAAGAATTTGAAATTTGTGTTTAGAGCAGCTAGTAATATCTTTATTAACACACTGTGAATGTTAGTATCTAAGGTCTAAAATAATCTCTTGGAGGTCACTTCTATTGTCTTCATGGAATCAGCAGAAAGGGGTAATAGGACATTCTGATAGGTCTCTGTTGCCTCAGCACTGTCATAAAGTATTTGTGCTAGATGTCTTCTATTTGCCCTGTTCAAATCCTCTCTCCATTCTTCTTTTCCCTGCTCTCTGTCCTCTGTAATCTGAACTGTATGGATTACATTAACCAGCTCTCTTGCCCTCTGGCATTTGGCTGAGTTTGGCTAACAGAAAACTCCCACAGGAGGTCAGAGGGAAGGAGGAGAGTGAGGGCAGAGTATTGATTCCTTTGGATCCTTCACTGTGAGGTTTTCTTGGAGTGGCTGTGTCCCTCAAACAAAGGTCAATGCTCCTCTCAAGGAAGCCTTCTCCACACCTCTCTCTCCTTTTCCATCCAGCAATCACCGTTCACCTTGTGCCTTCAGGCCTAGGGCTGGTAATAGCTTTGTTGCTACTAGCTCTGAGTTACTGCACTATCCATTATGTGTCTCCTATATCAAATCCACTTTTATATAAATAGCCCCTTTTATATATTAACTAGAGCAGGGGTCCTCAAACTTTTTAAACAGGGAGCCAGTTCACTGTCCCTCAGACCGTTGGAGGGCCAGACTAAAAGGCTCTCCTAACTTAAAAAAAAAAGGCCCTACTAACTGCAAAATAAAAAAAAAAAATAGACCTCCTAACTTCAAAAAAAAATAAATCCTAACTTGTTCTTACCTTGGTCCTTAGGCAGCAGCAGGCTCTGCACAGGCAAGCTCGTGACTCGTCCGATCACACCCGAGACTGAGAGGAGGAGTTGAGAGACAGAGAGAAGGAGGGGAGTCGGAGAGTGCGGCGCACATTCCACACATGCGCACTGTGGGCCTGGGACGAGTCGGCTGCTAAGCAACTGGCGGGCTGGATAAATGTTTTTGGCGGGCCGCATGTGACCTGCGGGCCATAGTTTGAGGACCCCTGAACTAGAGGCTTGGTGCACGAAATTCGTGCATGGGTAGGGTCTAGGCCTGGGCCTGCACCCTCTCGCAATCCGGGACCTTTCAAGGGATGTCCAACTGCCGGGTTAAACCGGCAGTCGGACATCCCTCTTGCAATCCAGGACTGCTGGTTGCCTCCCTGTGCGGGGCGATGTGGAGAGATGGGGGAGCCCTCACTGGCACCTGCCTTGGCTGGCCTAGGGACTGCAGACTGGGGGCAGCTCCTGCATTGAGTGTCTGCCTCCTGGTGGTCAGTGCACATCATAGCGACTGGTCATTCCACCGGTTGTTCTGCCGTTCAGTCAATTTGCATATTAGGCTTTTATTATATAGGACTATATCTCACAATTGGGGAAAAGATCCTCTTAGGTTGACATCTCTTGAATTCTCTTAATTTGAATGTGCCATCTGCTTTTTGTTGAGACCCTGGCTGATAAAGAGAACCAGCATTAGATGCTCACAAGACAATCTCCATTAGTCAATATGAATCTGCTAATCTCACCCAATTCTGGTTCTGTACACTTTTTGTAGGGCTTTTCATTTTCTTCCACAACATTAGCCAAAGCCACTGTGGACAGTGTAGCTCAAAGTAGCTGGCTATAGGTTTGATGTTTCTTAAAATGTTATGCATGTGAATTTTGCTTTTTACACTATATCCATGCTTTAAAGAAATGGAGCATAGTAGTTGGGAGTAACTGGCATCAGTAAGGCTTCAAGTTAGCTTTCAAGATAAGATGTCTCTACCACTTATTAGCAATTACTTTAGGCAAGTTACTTTGTCTCTATAAGCCTGAGTTTCCTTATCACTAAAGTGAGAATAATAACAATACCTACCTTATGTGATTGTTTTGAGGACTAAATGCTTGACTCATATTAAGTGCTCAGTAAATTTAACTCCACAAACCATATATGCTTGACTAAAATTGATGCTCCAAGATGGTCTTTGTTTAGCCTATGAATTCATATACTTTCTTTTTTTGAACTTTCAAAATTTTTATTTATTTTTTTAAACATTTCTTTATTGATTAAGTTATTACATATGTGTCCTTATCCTCACATTACCCCCCATACCCCCCACTCATGCCCTCACTCCCCTGTTGTCTGTGTCCATTGGTTAGGCCTATATGCTTGCATGTAAGTCCTTTGGTTGATCTCTCCCCCTTACCCCCCACCCTCCCCTACCTTCCCTCTGAGGTTTGACAGTCTTTCAATATATAACCACACATATCTTAGTTTGAAAAGCATGCATACATTTGCTAAAGTTAAGTGTAGTAAAAGCAAAGCAGCTGCAAGGGCAAAATTGCTGACATTTGATTTCTCAGAAAAAGGAACAAAAGAAGGACAGAGAAATGAAAAAAAGGAAGGAAGGAGAGAGGGTAGAAGGGAAGAGAAGGATGGAGGGAGGAAGGAAAAATGGAGATAGAAGAAGAAATGTCATCTTCAAGAGGCTGTATAGAAAAATTATGAGAAAAAATGAAACAGAAAAAAGAGGCTGTAAAGTATGACAATTAAGAACATAAACCGCATTTAAAAACCTGGCTCTGTTACTTGTCAACAGTGTGAACTTTAGACAAGTTGCTTAACATCCATGTGCCCAGTTTTTTTAAATCTGTAAAGTGGGAGATAATAATAGCATCTGTCTTATAGGCTTATTGTAAAGATTAAATGAGTTAACATGTAAAATACTTACAACAGGACCTGGAACACAGTAAGTACTATGTAAATGTTTATTATTATTTACTATTTCTAAGGGAAATTCAGAACTTGTATTCTTTTACACATAATTTATTTTGCACTTTCAGCCATTTCTTTTTATTTACAGTTTATGTGCAATGCAAATCAATTACATAACATGAGAAATTACTATGAATAAAGCATAAACATACAAACACAATATACAATCCAAAATAGATGTACTGCATTTAGGTATTAAACAAAATGGAATATTCATTCTCATACACAGCAGCTTGAGATCTACTGGGTATGGTCTTCCTGGGTGGGTTTCTAAAGATAGAGAAATAATGATCTTGGTTATCAAGACTACTGTGGCCATATTAGATACTGGAACATCTAAGCATCAGAGTGTGACCATGTGAACAAAAGATTTAGAGAGTGTCTTTTTAAAAAGGTTTTCTGCATCCAGGCAGTTGTGAAAAGATTTAACTTCCCTGGCTGGTGTTGCTCAGTTGGTTGGAGCATCATCCCATGCACATAAAGGTCACTTGTTCAGTTCTCAGGTTTGGTTTCTGGTAGGGATGTGTGCAGGAGGCAACCAATTGATGTTTCTCTTTCCCTTTCTCTCTCCTTTACTCTCTCTCTCTAAGATCAATAATAATTTTAGAAAACAACATAAAAATATTGACCAAGAACAGGAAGTATTCCAAATATGGCTACTCTGATTCATAGTTTTTTTTGATGTACAGAGTCTAAAAGTTTTCCGGAATTTAATGTAAGCTTCCAGTTTTCACTTCCGAAATACTTAATTTACAGTTTTGATTATTTCATATATTTACCTTTTCAATTTTAATATTTGTCAATTTTATCTTCATAATCAATAATTTTAAAGTGTAAAAAGTATTTAACATATGCAGAAGTAAAAAAGCATTTTGAAATTAGTTGAGGACAGTATAGTGCTAGTGTTTGGAATAGTTTAGCTAAATGAATCTGTTGCTTTTATTGAATAGGAATAGGTGATAAGTGTATAAGCAAAATTTACTCATTATGCCTGGATTTGGGGTAGATTCCAATCCCTCATTGTCCTGGCACATGTCAATTACTACACAAAAAGTCAAATGCTGTGTCAAATCCAAAGCCTGAGAGGAAAGAGTTCAGTTCCCAAGAGAACAGTGATAGCTTAACAATATTTAACTTTATCTAGAGTTACATTGGCATTAAATTAGTACTGTGAAACAATACATTGAGGATTTATAGGAACACCTGGAAGTTCCTTCTAATGTACATATAAATAGAACCATAGCTTTTTGCATTACCTAACTCTCTTATGACCTTATAACTTTAATGAAGCAAATGAAAAGTGTTCCAAATTCCATCCTTTATATCTAGATAAGTCTTAATTTTCAAGGTAGAATTGTGTGTCCATATCTCTTAAGCCATATTTAAGGAAATCATCTCTGAACTAGTGTTGGATGTGTCTCTTCATTTTACAGATGAAACTCCAGCAGATTTAATATTGGCACACACCATCTAATCAAACCCTGTACATCAAGCATCTCAAACTCAAAGGCTCACGGGCCAAATAAACAAGGTTTAAGTTTATGTGGGCCGCAAAAAAATAAAAGCTTCAATTTTCATAGAAATGTAGGTTTATTTCGATAGAGATATGCTGAATACAAAGGGGTGAAATAAATGAGTCATCGTTAACATAAAATAATAGAACATTTTAATGAAAATTAATATTTTTTCTTAAATATTAACTTACCAGACACTGAATAACTGCACAAATTAATAAGTGTAACACAAATAAACCTATTTTTCTTGTTCTCCAAAAGCGAAATATTTCCTGTTGTGCACCAACAAGTCAGTCCAAGACTAATGATGTGGCAATCGGCTGCTAAAATATTCGCTGCTAGTATGAGTGGAGAGAAATGGTGTACCTGTGCATAAGGTGCGTAAGGGAAATGAATGCAACACGATTCTAGTAATCAGTCATTAGCGAATGTTGTAGTTCGTTATTAATAATTATATATAAGAGGATATTGTAAAAATTAAGTTACAAAATTTTTATTAAAATGTTTCTTACATACCATTATATTGGCTGGGCTGCAAAAATATTTGTTGTGGGTTGCATGTGGCTCGCGGGCTGCGGGTTTGACATGCTTGCTGAACATGCTTTTCAAACCAGTCAAATTTGAGATCTTCAACATTTTCTGTGCCAATAAAATTAGGTGTGGGATTAGCATATTCAATGAAGATTTGTTTTGTTCTGGTCATACTGGATGTCTAGAGGACATTTGGCTTGGGTGTAGAAGATGGAGAAGTATAGATGTTTCTTGGCCTGAGTCTTTTAATGGTAGAGACGTAGAAGAGCAAACAATATCACAAAGAGACTGGCTGTTGACTACAGAGCACTGCCAATAACCCTGGTGCTGGCATTTGCTGCACTTGGGGTAGTTGAGGTATTGTGGGAAGAGTTACTTGCAAGTGTTACAGCAGTTGTTTGATTTGAATAAATCTGCATGGGTAGGAGCAGTGCCAGAAGAAGCAGCCTTCTTTTTTCTTCTGTGCTATAAAAACCCATGGAAATTCACATTTTGGTCACATTTCTGCATAGAATCAAACACCTTTTTCATGCTAATTATCAAAAGATAAATATTTTTCCCAGTAAATATATCAGGACCAGGAGGAAATATGTGAACTAATTTCAGTGCCATAGTTTAAGGTTAGAAATTAGGACACTCAATAAAGTTTCCAGGAGAGATGAGTCCAGGGTCCCACTTAGTCAGGAGTCAGAGTTTTTTAAGCCATGTTCTAAAACTTAGGCTGAGAATCCAAAGTCAGTAAAAGGGTCAAAGTCAAGTGGAGGCTGAAATAGAGTTAGCCACCAGAACAACCCTGAGGATGGTTATTAAACAAATAATGATAAGCAAGTTGTTCCTGACCAGTCAGTCCAGAAGATAGCTATAGGTCAATAAAGGTTTGACTCTCCTTGAATAAAATTAGGAGACTAGCCATGATATGATGAGCCATGACATATATCAACCAAGAGATCAGTATTTGCCTGTTTTTTCTACCTACATGTTACAGGTAGAAATTCTGACTCTAAGTCAATCTGACAAATTGAAAGCACAACTATTAGCATAATATCTACTAATAAAGTAAGCCACACTTTGATAAAAACACTGGTTTGTAATTAATATCAAAGTAGTTAATTATCATTATTAGTGTTTGAAAACTGCTTACCCATTCAAGTTTGTTAATTTTTGGCAGGGAAAAGAAGAAGGAGAACAAGAAGAAAAGGATGTGTGTTTTGGCCTAAGATGTAGAACCTATAGTAAATTGTTGCTATTATCTTGGAAAACTTTTAAAAGTTAGATCATGTAAGTATGCAAACAATACTACTAGTCAATTCTCAGCTAACAGGTAGAATACATCTAAACTGTTTCTGGTCAATTCAATCAAAACAGCTGACTACTTTTGTGAATATTATCTTGGCTTAAGGAGAGCCATCTTTGAAACATGGTTCATAACACATGCAAGCTTGTCTCTGATTTTGCAAACAAGTTTGCAATAGATGGAGTCTCTTTAGACTCAGACAAAATCTACAGGCACATGATTGAGCTGATTGTATTTGAAAAGGCTATGTTTCTAAACTTTCCCAGCTTATTCAGATGACCCCATAAACCAAGGGAATAGAATTTCTAGTTCTCTGCCATTGAGGGGTCATGGTCCTGGGTTAATGAGTTGGAGTCGCCAGTTTTCCATCATGTCTGATTCATGAGCTCTGTCTAGATTCTGTTTAAATCCTTCCTTATTCACCAAGGACACTGTCTTCTGCGCACACAACAAAAGCGAGAAAACCTAATGAGAACTAAGTGGAAAATGAAGAGTTGTTTCTTCTTCAGATTCATTTTGGCTCCAGTGTGAGTGCACATGCTTGAGGGTGTGTTTTTGTAAACCTCCCTCCCGCCTCTGCCTAAGTTCCTTAGTTGGCTTACCCTATGGTTGTGACTAAGTTGGAACAGTCCTCCTGGGTGTGCCTTTTTCTTTCTGGAGAGAGTTCAGAAGAAGCAGATCAGATAGTTTTGACTTGGAGCAGACTAAGGTTGGGGTTGTTATCCCACTATAACCCTTTATCCTTGGGATAACCAATATTTTGTCTTCTAAGTGCCCTCACCTTTGAGTGTCTGCTAGGATTTTAGAAGACAGGGAGAAAGAGAAGTTTTTGTTCCATGGCACTGTTTTTTTATTTTATAAAATTTGGTTACATGTCTAGGATCCAGTTGTTATTTTCAGGGTACAGTTAAGAAAAATGTCACAATAGACTATCTCTAAACATATGTACATGTTGCTTCACTCACAGAAATCTATTTTTCATTTTACATGTTGTTCAGAGTTGGTCTGCATACTTGTTAGTCCTTGAGAGCCCCAAAGGACAAAGTGTAACATTTGTATACTAAAAGCAGTTCAAGAATAACTCAACAATCTAATTCAGACCTCAAAAGGAATTATGTTAATGACCATTAGTTACTCTTTTGACTACTATAACTCTGACCTACCTACAGTTTCCTATCTTCCTATAGGCTTCAAGGCCCTTTGCCAGGGTCCTAGGCACTCTCAGACTTTTTCTTGCCCAAGTTGTTTCAATAAGAAGTCAGGCTTCTTTTATTTTTCCCAAGTTCCCTTGAGTTCACTTTCCTCCTTCACATTTCTTCCAACTATATTGTCTTTCTTTCTAGAATTGGCTACATGGACAAGTAGAGGAGGTAGCTGTGAGCTGTGATTTGAGAGGCACCAGGTGAGGCACCACCAGACAGCACCACACAATAATTTTTACTGCTTAAATGCAGTGTCTCTTCTAAGAGCCACACCTACTAACTGAGATCCTTTCTTTTCTTGCAGCAGCAAAGCCTGAGCTCTATGCTTATTTCCCTTTCCTTCATAGCCACTCAACTTGGACTCTTTCCCCTTAAACTTGGTTTCAGAGTTGATTGCAATCTCCTTTGCTGCTCATCTTTCCTGATGCTTCTAAGGATAAGCCATTTGGGGATCTAGTGTAGGGGTTGACAAACTACAATCCACTGTGCAAATCTGAGTGAGCCCTTGCCTGTTTCTGTAAATACAGATTTATTGGAACACAGCCACATCCATTGGTTTATGTATTGCCTATCATCACTTTTGCATTATAATGACAGAGGTGAGTAGTTGTGATAAGTGATTATATATGGCCTACAATGCCTGAGATATTTACTAACTGTTACTTGCAGGAAGTTAGCTGACTCCCTGCTCTAGAAGTTTGGAGGCTAATCTTTACAAGAGAATAAGCACAAATAGCGAAGATGGAGACAAGTTGTAAAATTTACAACTTTTTATGTAATGGCTTCTGGTAAACTGTTTCTGACTCCTAAAATAGAAAACCCAAATCCAGATGGGCTTGAGGTGGTTGCTTTCAATTCTGTTGCTGAGCCTCACCCCTTTGCTCCAGGCCTTATTTTCCTCTTGGATGTATGAATGGGCAGGTGGATTCAACTCCATGAAGATCCATATTCCCAGGGTATAGTCTCAAGATACAATCCAAGCCAAAAAATTAGATCCTCATTTACACAAAATAGGCAATTTATATCTATGGGATTCCTAGACTGCATGACATTTAGGCACACTAGGTTTCTTCTTGCTCTCTGCACCCCCGACACTCCAACTCATCTAGAAATATATTTACATGGGCATTTTGCTTATTTTTTTAAATCTTGGATTAAAGTATAAATGTGTTCTGGAAAAGGTTGCCAGTTAACCAATAGAATCTTGGTTTGATTCTTTTTTAAATTTTTTTTTGTCAATCTTCACCTGGGGATATTTTTTCTATTGACTTCTTTTAGAGAGAGTAGAGGGGAGGGAAAGAGGAAGAGGAGGAGGTGGAGGAGAGAGAGAGAGAAGAGAGAGACACATCGATTGGTTGCCTCCTGAATATGCCCCCACAACTCGTGCTCCAACCGGGCCATGGATTGAACCTGCAACCCAGGTACATGCCCTTGACCGGAAATTGAACCCCTTGACTCTTTGGTGCATAGGCCGATGTTCTAACCACTGAGAAACACTGCCCAGGGCAAGGTTTGATTATTTTTAATAGTGTCCTACCAGAGGACAGAACTCTTAAGTATAAAGTGCTGTCTGCTTTTGAACCTCTATATTCTCCTTTTCCCAGAGCTGAAGCTACTTGATTCCCTCCTGCCGCCTTTAGCTCCATTTATTCTCCAAGACCAAACCTAGCCTTAGTCAGGATGGATTAACAGTGTCCTAGTTTAATACACTAGGTAAGGGCATTAGGTTAACCTAATGGCAAACTCTGACTTTGTGTTCCAGCTCTAACTGCCCTGCAGTCTTATTTCCTAATTATTCATTTTGTCTTGTTTAACTATCTAGTATTTCTGATTCCACTTTATCTATGTCCTCTTGGGACAAGCACCTTGTTATAAACCCCTAATCAGCTGTCAGGGCCCTGCTATCTGCCTACATATTTCCTGGATATTGACTTCTTACCTGGATTTCCACCATTATATTCTGGATAACCAGTTGTCATATTCTGTCCTGCCATGGAGAGAATTTCATTTTAGCTCCCCCAGTGCCTACTACTGAAACATTAAACAAATGATTAATGAGTTGCACAGAATATTCCATATCCTTTTCTTAGAGATGAACATTAATTAATTTGGTGGCTTCCATCTCCCTAATGACTATCCATAAACCAGCCCACAATGGATTAGAACCTTGGGTATCTGTGAACACCAGCCTTAGATGAATAATGAAGTATCACAAAGTCAATGAAAGCTCATGGAAAATTTTACTCATCTGACCTTTTTTAAGGCTGACTAATGTGATTTTCATGGCTATTTTTGTTTTGTCCTGTTTACATTCATAGTATCATTTTTGCTTGCTTTTCTTACTTTCTTTTCAAGTTGTCTCTTTTTATATTTGTGCACCTTGCTTCTGATGACTGAGAAGTAGGGTGAAGATTGCAGCATGAGGACTTACTACCCCCAGGATGGTTTACCCTGGTGTCAGTTGTGGGGTTATGACTTAAAGGGTAAAGTATATCCCTAGTCTCCCCAGCATATTAACCCATGCCATCCAAGAAAGGCAGTAGGAATGAGAGACAGAAACCTGAAGAAAGAGTGAGAACCCTGCTTTATCTTCTCTTGAAATGACACCTAGAACAATTCCTGACAGTATATATACTCATGAATGCATTTGTTAAATAACTAAATTTAAAAATGCTGGTTTAACCCATTCATTCAGTTAACCTTATCTGTAGATTGTTAGTAATGGGGTTTGTTTGTATCAGTAATCTCCTCTGACCAAAGTAATTAAATCTTTATCCTTCGATTGCCCTAACTGTAACACACAGTGATAAAACACAGCTTGTGAAATTGAAGAGCATTTGAATTTTTCCCTAAAAGAGAAGTGTTTTAAAAGCAACATCAGAAACTTTGAGGTGGGGTGACAGCTTATATTTATGGCATCCAATAAAATGCCTTGCTTGAAAAGAACATCACCTTCCATGAGAGACTTGGATGACACGCGGGTGAATTGAGATGGCTGTAAGTTAAAAACACTGGCTTGCATTTCAAAACATCTTGAGCTTCTAAGGCACAGTGTGCCTGGCCTTGTCAGATAGATGAACCCTTCCACACTGGATTGTTCACGATGCCTACCAGCTACACCTAGTGGGCTGAAGCTGTGGTGCAGCCCAAAACTGGTTGAGAAAATTTTCTGCTGTCTGTCTGACCTTATCTTGGCCAATTTTAAGATGCAGTGACAATTCATCAACTTATAAAGTTATACCTCAGAGACATTGTGGGTTTGGTTCCAGACCACCACAATAAAGTGAGTATTGCAATACGATAAGTTGTAATCTTTTTGCTGGTGGAGGCTTTTGCTTTCAATTTGTAAAAAACACAACATCTGTAAAGTGCAATAAAGTGAAGCACAATAAAACAAACTATGTTTGTAGTCTTTTTGAGTGATTGATTATCTTTTTATAGTTGAGGAAACTCAGACTCAAAGAGGTTAAGTGACCAATCCATCAATTACCCAGATAGACTTGGGATTAAACTCCAATTTGGCTTTCCTGATTCCCTAGTTCAGGGGTCTTTTGATCTCCCCATGCTGCCATCTTGACTGCGGTGACACTGCTCATTCTTTTTTTTTTTTTATACTGCTCATTCCTAATGGGCTAGTTTGACTCTGGCTGTTTTACCACTGAGGTTATATCTGCCTGACATTATAACCACTGGTTGAAAAGAAAGAAAAAAAATAGTCCATGTCTATAGTCACTTAACTGACTGATTACTTTACCAAAATAACTACATGTACATGTGGGTAAGCAAAACAGAAGTTATCACTCTCCCCCAATGGAGCCACCTCTCCACAAATTCTCCATGTAGGATGAAACAATTTAGCTAATTGTGCTGGAATATAACTTATTACCTAGGAAAGCAATCTGATATATTTTATGCTTTCTTAAGTTTGCTCCAGAACAATTCTGAGGCCTTTGCTCTCATTAAGAGCCTATCTAACTACTTACCTAGTTAAGATTCTCCAATGACCTTCTATTAATACATAGGTAATCAACAAACATTTACTGCCAGCTATATGCAAAACACTCTTATAGGCACTAGGGAGGCAAGTCTAATACTTATCAAACAGTCATAAAGCAATACAATAGTTACACAGCCAAGTGCTAGTGTAGGCATTACTGATTATGAGAAGAGAGAGGTGTCCTTAGTCTGTGGCAGTCAAGGAAGGCTTTGCAAAAGATATATAATGTTATCTAGGCTTCCAAAACTTGTTAGGATTTTGATAGGCAAAGGGAACATAGAAAAGTATTTTCAAGTAGAGAAACATCATAGGAAGTATAGGAATGAGACACAAAGGAGTTAGGGCAACCATGAGGTAATTAGTATAAATGGAGCACAGTGTATGATTGGGAGGGGTAAGCTCATCCCAAACTCCTCTGTCTAGTATTCAAACTTTATATTATCTTCCCTCATGTAGTCATGCTACAATCCAATGACTTTTCTTCTTCCTAAAGAATAGGCTAAAAGACCATTATCCGGATGAAGTCTAATGTCCTAGTGGTATCATCGTCCTCCATACCCAACTGGGACCAAAACCAATTACATTCCAAAAACTGAGAGGTAACGCCACAAAGCCTATTAAAACAGTGTGAGCACCCAAAAAGGCAGATGTAGGACATTACTGCTTAAGTGAATGTTTTGTCTTAGAATGAGCAATGTTGTTAGGGGTCATGGAAACAGTTTTGGAAACTTTGGATACTAGAATTAATTGCCTTCAGTTTCAAAAGGGCCTATTTATCTTTCTCATTTATAGTCAAAATTCTGTGAAAGGGAAAAGTTGCTCCTAAATAATGGCAGAAAATATCCCATGGTTTTGAGAATGAGCTGGCTCTTTATGGAACTGATCCACCTCTTGAGCAAGCTGTGTGTGGTATATGGTCTGAGACATTCTTTTCCCCAGGGTTCCCATTACTGCTTCAGGTCCTTTGTCAAGCCAACAATTTGGGAGTTTTCTTCAAATAAGGCTCCAGTACTTATTAAAAAAAAACCCCTTAGTTGCATGGTCTTTCATCTAAAGATGGCCCATCTTGTGTGTGTATGTGTGTGTGTGTGTGTGTGTGTGTACACTTCCTATCATTAGCTGAATTTTGATGATCTGCCTGGGGAATACCTGATAGTGAATAAAATACAGTCAGCTCATTTCACCAGTAAGTAATGTACTCTCTGGTCCACCACGTGAAAATGAGCTTCTCAGATATTTTTGGCTGGGATGTTTTCTAGGGAAGAATAACTGAGACTGCTGACACTTTTCAGAACAAACCTCTGATGTTTTTGAAAGCTGCTTCAACTGGCTTGTTTTAGGATAAGCTTGTACACCATGTAAGGTGACTGATTCCACAATCATCCAACTATGCCCTTGTTGTCATGTTTGCACACATCAGTGTTGTTGATGTTTGATTGAAAGCTCCTAGCAGAGTTCCAAATAAAGGGACAAAGCATCTTTCCTCATTATCAAAATGGCCATAGAGTTGCTTGAAAATAGATTTGGGTCAATATGGTTGGCTGTGCCTCCAAGTTCCAGATAGATATTGGAGTGCGTTAGCTAAGTAGGATATGAGATTTAAAAAAGTAGCAAACATTTAGATATTTCTTTATATTGGTTTATTTACCAAAGTCTACCCAGAACCAATTAGAAAAATGGTGACTTTTCTTTCTTTATGCAACTAGATGCATATTTGAAAAGTAGTTGAATTTCAAGCATAAGTAATCCTGACATTCAATGGCAAAATTGTGTTTATGTATTTAGCGGTAGGAGCTAAGGTTGCTTTTCCCCTAAAATGAGGATTCTCAACCTCTCCCAGAGGAGGGATTGTTGTGGATAGACTCCCTAAGCTCTCTTGTGGTGTATGCCCCACGGGAATGTTAGAGATGTCCATCTCAAGGTTTTCACCAGGAGGAGATTTAGGGAACAAGTCACACATGGGACAGGTCCTTGGAAAGCCCAGGTCTAAAACTCTGAGGGTTACATATGCTATATCCTTCCAATCTCATTTCTTCAAGGATGAAGTTCCTTCTTGAGTGGCTCATGCATTCTTGACAGCATCTTTATCTGGCTGTCTCTTGATTACAAATTAGTTATTTATTCAGTTGATGTCTTCATTATAATCATTCTCTTCCATTTCTGTAATTTACCTATAGGCATTATGGTTTAGTAATAGCTCCCAATTTGTTCACATCTCCCTGTTCCTTGTTTAATCTCCTTCCACACTCATTCTGGGGTTGGTTGACTGACTTGCTTTGGCCATTGAGACAGTAACACATGTAATGTCAACTGAGAGTTGAAAATTACTTGCTCATTGAATTTTCTCTCTTTCACTGCTTACAGTGAAGAAGAAAATGCTAGTCTCCTGAATAAAGAGATATATAAGATCCAGTCACCCCTATTACTCCAGCAATAGTCTACCAACTGTCAGACATGTGAGTGAGGCTATTCTAGATCTTCTAGCTCACAAGCTAAAAACCATTGCATAGCACAAAAGAATCCAGCAGAGATTACTTCAGCTGTATTAGATTAGAAGAATCATTAGAGCCAATATTAAGGTGTGGCAAGAGTCATGCCTAGAACATGAAATTTAAGAAGGCATTTACTCTCAGGATCATGCAAATGCAGGGCTGATAAATGAATGACTCTAAGAGTTAGTGTCTCCTTAAATTTTGTGCCCTAGGCATGTTACTTGCTTCATCCTAATCCCAGCACAATGAACCACTCAGGTGGCCCACAGAATTATGAGCCAAATAAATGGCTGTTGTTTTAAATCACCAAGGTTTGAGGTGATATGTTTCACAGCAATAAACAGTTGGTATACGTTGATTACCTCTCTCTGTCTCTCTGTCTTTGTCTCTGTCTCTCTCTCTCTCTCTCTCTCTCTCTCTCTCTCTCTCTCTCATGTGTTTTAGAATACCAGAATAAGCCCTGAAGGAATTGAACTGAAAATCTAACCAAGTTCTTGAGCTCCTTGAGAGCAGATCCCCTGATGCAGTGGATGAACAAAAAGTTTTCTATGTGTGCTATGAATTCCGAGTCATTGCTTATTCTTCTTGTGTCTTATTTTAGGGGATGATGGTGCACCATTCTTTACACAACTGTTTTTCACTGACTTGATTCTGGCAGGATGTAACAGGCTTATTTTTCTATACCTGGCTAAATTGAATCAACCCACAATCACACCCTTGGTCTCAGAAGCACTCATTAACCTTCTAAGCAAACTTGATCCTTGTGTCTGCTAGAACCTTGGTAATGAAGTGTGAGGTTCAAGGTTCAGACTTCTTCTCGTGGTCCGTGGTCCTTGTCCTACGAAGTTTGAAGGATGAGCTATAAACTCGTGGACACAAAGGCTTCTTTAATAAAAAATCTGGAAGTTTATTGGAAACATATACAAACTCCATCTGGGCAGAGGTATCCCTAAAGGGGACCCCCTGGGAAGGGGCCCCAAATAGGAAAAGCCTCCTCTTTCTCTCTCTCTCTCTCTCTCTCTCTCTCTCTCTCTCTCTCTCCCTCGCTCTCACTCTCACTCTCACTCTCATTCTTGCTCTTTCTCTAATGTAAGGAAAATTTAAATCCAAAAATATGATATCTAAAAATATGTAATCTAAAAAAATCTGTCTCATGTCCCTTTGTCTCCAGTTTATATATGCTGTAGTCCTTTGTTTGAAGCTGACCCTTTCTAATTGGACTCTCCTTAATTTAGGACCCCTATGCTTTCCTCATTGGTCATTTTGTTACATAATATCAGTTTCAAAGGCCAAAGTCCACGTGCTAACCCCCTCTTTTTCTCCCCTTATCTTGCAACATTCCTCTATTCTCAGTGAAAATATGTTTCCTTCCCATTATCCTGTGACATTTCTTTATCCTTTGTGAATGTATGTCTTCCTCCCCCCTTATCCTGTGGCATTTCTCTATTCTCTGTAAGATAAGTATTTTGGGTCTCCAAGCCTCCAACTATGCATTCCTCTCCCATGGACCTTCTTTATTCCCTAAAAACTCCTTAAACCTGCCTATTTTGTCCATAGAATTCCTTTCAGTAATGACAATGTTCTTTGGGCTTAGCTGAACATATGGCTCTTGTCTGCCCTCTCCATGGTCATCTTCTATTGTGAAGCTAAAAGAAGCTAGATTAATATAACCCTATACCATTTTATCCTATGAAAGAAAACCCTTTGTTAAAATAACAGTATCCATTGTTGTCTCTAAATAGAAAATAAAATTTAAAGAAACATAATTTCTCAGATACACTAAGTTCCCTTTCTCACAATAGACCTCAAATGATCTACCCTAGATAGTATTTACTCTGTTTGATAGAGAATCTTTCTCACACAATCAGAAGTCAAAAAGCTGGCCCACAGATCCCTTTTTGTGTATTTCAGGCAAGTCAAGCAAAACTTCTATGCTCTGATGAGTTTGCCCTGCTTGCAACTCATCAAGTGCTTTTCTTTTATTTCTAATTGCGTTAGTGAAAGTTCTAACTTGTGACCACATCATACTAACTTCAGGGACTTAAAGATTTCTCAACTTTTTTTTAAATAAAAGGAATAATCTGTTCTTTTCACTTGGCTCTTTCCACCTTTTCCTTTTTTGGGCCTTTCTTGAACCTTACACTTTCTGGACCCTAACAAATTACTAAAGAAAAGGCATGATCCATGACTTGACCTTTAGACATTTTGAAATGGTTTCTTTCCAATCAAGCCTTCTCTGGACCTAAAACAGCTGTCTTCCTTTTGTTGCCAGGCAAGATTGGAATACATGTTCCCAAGAATTCCTGGTTCCTGGAGTATTACATTTTCACCCCACATTACACTTACGGTTGCTTATTTATCTACAGCAGAATGTAAGTTTCTCACTAGTAGGAAAGGTATCTCATTTTTCTCTATATTCTCAGCACAATTCCTTACACATAGTAGGTACTCCATAAATTTGGTGGAATTATTCTATGAATGAATGAATAAATGAGTGAGTGAATGAATGAATCAACAGGACTGAGAGTTGAATCTGAAAAAACCGTTGTTACCTTTCAGGGCATATAACAGAGGTTAAGAACAAAGGACTTTTGAATAAGACTGGTTTCAGTTTCTAGCTCTAAATCATACTAGCTGTGTGGCCTTAGGCACATTACTTAACCTTTTGGTGACTAAATTTCTTTGTCACTTGACACACTGCTTGACAAATAGTAAATAGGTACTTAAAATGGTAGCCTCTCTCCGTAGTGGTAATAATAGAAGCAGTAACCACAGCACCCTTTGGGCTTTCCATATGAGGTTGGCTTTCACTATGCATGGCAGTGAGAGTGTAGTGACAATGGGATAGTTCTGCAATAAGCTACCTGAAGAGTGGAAGCAATTTCCTCAGTGGTTGAAATAAAGTACAAATATCCAGGGTTAAGTAGTTATTACACTTAGCAAAATTCATGTTGCCATAAAATGTCTGCTCTTTTTAAAAAATATGTTTTTATTGATTTCAGAGAGGAAGGGAGAGGGACAGAGAGATAGAAAGATCAATGATGAGAAAAAATCATTGATCGGCTGCTTCCTGCATGCCCTACACTGGGGAATCAATGGACCTGCAACCCTGGCATGTGCCCTGACCAGGAATCGAACGTTAACCTCGTTCATAGGTGGTTGATGCTCAACCACTGAGCCACGCTGGCTGGGCTGTTTTTTTTTTTGTGTGTGTGTGTGTGTGTGTGTGTGTGTGTGTGTGTGTTTTAAATATCAACAGACCAGAACGTTTTTACACCAACAGGATAAGAACCATTTTGGAATTATTGCTGTCCTTCCAAATAGCCACCTTGGAGGAAAGTGCATACATCAAAGCACCTGCTACTGCCTGATAATTTTGGACTTCTTTTTTAGGAAATGGTTTCATAACTGATTTATGAGACACATAAAAAATGAGGTTTTTCATATTTCAATTGGAGTCATACGCCATATGCTATGAACATACATTCTGTCCTATGACCCCAGTCTTCAGCACTGGCCTTTGACCCTGATGACCACACTATCATTTCCCAAGAACCCAGCTTCCATTGTGACAGATTTTCTAATCAGTGGGGAGAAAGTATTCTTTTATGTTTGCACATAATTGTTCTAGGAATGAGAAAGTGCCATCTTTTGTTTCCTAATATATTTTGAGGTATTGGGATAAAGTATTTTTTAAAGGGGAAAATGCCTTTAAGTATTTTTATTTTTATTTTTGCTAGCTAAGAAGGTGATATTTCATATATATATAAAGTCTATCTCTATATATAAAAGCCTAAGCGACCATTAAGACCCATGGACCAGTCACTATGAAGTGACCACCAGGGGGCAGACGCTCAATGCAGGAGCTGCCCCCTGGGCAATCCTACAGCCAACCTCCCACGGCAGGCCAACCTCCCACAGTCCCTCCCTTCCACCCTCCAGACCCCCGCTGGCTGGGTGGTCAGTGCGCTCCCACAGCCAACCTCCCGTGGTCCCTCCTCCCAGACTGGGCAAGAAGACCCTGATTGGCCCTGATCATAGGCCAGGCCAAGGGACCCCACCATGCACAAATTCGTGCACTGGGCCTCTAGTATTAAATAAAAATGTTTAATATTTTCTACTTAAAAATGTAATATATTCCATCATAACAAAAACTAAAGCAGTATATGAAGAAAAAAATAGTTGTTTCTCCTCTTCCTCCTCCTTCAATTATGTCCCTCAAATGTAATAACTTTTATCAGCTTGATGTGTGCATTTTCATACTTTTCTATATGTACAAACAAGCATAAACACACAAGCCTTCCCCCTTTTTTGGTTTTAAAAAATGAGACCACAGTATATACACTATTTTACAGCCTATTTTTACTTACCAATATGTCATGGACATTTTTTTGGGTCAGTGTTATAGATCTAATTCATTGAAAAATACCTGCAAAATATTCTGTTAAATGGATGTACCTTCATTTAGTGATGGATATTATGCTGTTTTCATTTTTTTTTTTTATTGCTTAAAGCATTACAAAGGGTATTACATATGTGTCCTTTTTTTCCCCGCCCTTGACAATACCCCGGCTTCCCCTACCCCCCCAGTGTCTTATGTCCATTGGTTATGCTCATATGCATGCATACAAGTCCTTCGGTTGATCTCTTACCCCCCTCCCTCCTGCCCCCCAACCCTCCCCAGCCTTCCCGCTGCAGTTTGACAATCAGTTTGAGGCAGCTCTGCCTCTGTATCTATTATTGTTCAAAAGATTATAATGGTCTCTATTATCCATGAATGAGTGAGATCATGTGGTATTTTTCCTTCATTGACTGGCTTATTTCACTTAGCATAATGCTCTCCAGCTCCATCCATGCCGTTGCAAATTGTAAGAGTTCCTTCTTTTTTACAGCAGCATAGTATTCCATCGTGTAGATGTACCACAGTTTTCTAATCCATTCATCTACTGATGGGCACTTAGGCTGTTTCCAAATCTTAGCTATGGTGAATTGTGCTGCTATGAACATAGGGGTGCATAGATCCTTTCTGATTGGTGTTTCTGGTTTCTTGGGATATATTCCTAGAAGTGGGATCACAGGGTCAAATGGGAGTTCCATGTTTTGTTTTTTGAGGAAACTCCATACTGTCTTCCATAGTGGCTGCACCAGTCTGCATTCCCACCAGCAGTGCACAAGTGTTCCTTTTTCTCCACATCCTCTCCAGCACTTGTCGTTTGTTGATTTGTTGATGATAGCCAGTCTGACAGGTGTGAGATGGTACCTCATTGTTGTTTTGATTTGCATCTCTCGGATGATTAGTGACTTTGAGCATGTTTTCATATGTCTCTTGGCTTTCTGAATGTCCTCTTTTGAAAGGTGTCTATTTAGATCCTTTGCCCATTTTTTGATTGGATTGTTTATCTTCTTTTTGTTAAGTTGTATGAGTTCCCTATAAATTTTGGAGATTAGGCCCTTATCAGATATAATGTTGGCAAATATGTTCTCCCATGTAGTGGGCTTTCTTGTTGTTTTGTTGATGGTTTCTTTTGCTGTGCAGAAACTTTTTATTTTGATGTAGTCCCATTTGTTCATTTTCTCTTTAGTTTCAACTGCCCTAGGAGCTGTATCAGTGAAGAAATTGCTTTGGCATATGTCTGAGATTTTGTTGCCTTTGGATTCTTCTAGAATTTTTATGGTTTCCTGTCGTACATTTAAGTCCTTTATCCATTTTGAGTTTATTCTTGTGTATGGTGTAAGTTGGTGGTCTAGTTTCATTTTCTTGCATATATCTGTCCAATTTTCCCAACACCACTTATTGAAGAGACTATCTTGGCTCCATTGTATGTTCTTGCCTCCTTTGTCAAATATTAATTGAGCATATTGGTTTGGGCCAATTTCTGGGTTCTCTATTCTATTCCATTGATCTATATGCCTGTTCTTGTGCCAGTACCAGGCAGTTTTGAGAACAGTGGCTTTGTAATACATCTTGATATCTGGTATTGAGATCCCACCTATTTTCTTCTTTCTCAGGATTGCTGCAGCTATTCGGGGTCTTTTTTTATTCCAGATGAATTTTTGGAGAGTTCGTTCTAGATCTGTGAAGTATGCCGTTGGTATTTTAATGGGAAGTGCGTTGAATTTATAGATTGCTTTGGGTAGTATGGACATTTTAATGATGTTGATTCTACCAATCCAAGAACATGGTATGTTCTTCCATCTCTTTATGTCTTCCTCTATCTCTTTTTTCAACGTCCTGTAGTTTTCTGAGTAGAGGTCTTTTACCTCTTTAGTTAAGTTTATTCCTAGGTAGCTTAATTTTTTTGGTGCGATGGTAAATGGGATTGTTTTTATAATCTCTCTTTCTGAAAGTTCACTATTGGTGTATAGAAATGCCTCAGATTTCTTGGCATTAATTTTGTATCCTGCTACTTTGCCAAATTCATGTATTAAGTCTAGTAGCTTTTTGATGGAGTCTCTAGGGTTTTGTATGTATAATATCATGTCATCTGCAAATAAGGACAGTTTTACTTCCTCTTTTCCAATTTGGATGCCTTTTATTTCTTCTTCTTGCCTAATTGCAATGGCTAATACTTCCAGTACTATGTTGAACAGGAGTGGTGAGAGTGGGCATCCCTGTCTTGTTCCTGTTCTTAGGGGAAATGGTGTTAGTTTTTGTCCATTGAGTATGATGTTGGCTGTGGGCCTGTCATATATGGCTTTTATTAAGTTGAGGTATGATCCTTCTACTCCCACCTTGCTGAGAGTTTTTATCAAAAATGGGTGTTGGATTTTGTCAAATGCTTTTTCTGCATCAATTGATATGACCATGTGGTTTTTTTCTTTCAATTTGTTTATGTGATGTATCACGTTTATTGATTTGCGGATATTGTACCATCCTTGCATCCCTGGAATAAATCCTACTTGGTCATGGTGTATGATCTTTCTGATGTACTGCTGGATCCGATTTGCTAAGATTTTGTTGAGGATTTTGGCATCTATGTTCATGAGGGATATTGGCCTGTAATTCTCTTTCATTGTGTTGTCTTTACCTGGTTTTGGTATTAGGGTGATGCTGGCTTCATAGAATGAGCTTGGAAGTGTTCCTTCCTCCTGAATTTTTTGTAGTAGTCTGAGGAGGATAGGTTTTAGTTCTTCCTTGAAAGTTTGGTAAAACTCCCCTGAGAAGCCATCTGGTCCTGGGCTTTTGTTTGCTGGGAGCTTTTTGATGACTGCTTCAATTTCTTCCATAGTTATTGGCCTATTGAGATTTTTAGATTCTTCCTGATTGAGTGCTGGAATGTTGTATTTTTCTAGGAATTTGTCCATTTCCTCCAGGTTGTCTAGTTTGTTGGAGTAGAGCTGTCCATAGTATTTTTTAACAATCATTTGTATTTCTGTGGGGTCTGTTGTTATTTCGCCTCTATCGTTTCTGATTTGGTTTATTTGGGTCCTCTCTCTTTGCTTCTTGGTGAGCCTGGCTAGAGGTTTGTCAATCTTGTTTATCCTTTCAAAGAACCAGCTCTTGGTTTCATTGATTTTCTGTATTGTTTTTTTGGTCTCTATGTCATTTATTTCTGCTCTAATCTTTATTATCTCCTTCCTTCTGCTCACTCTGGGCTTTTCTTGTTGCTCTCTTTCTAATTCTTTGAGCTGTAGATTTAGATGATTTACTACCATTTTTTCTTGTTTTTTGAGATAGGCCTGTAGAGCTATAAACTTCCCTCTCAGGACTGCTTTCATTGTGTCCCAAAGGTTTTGGATTGTTGTGTTTTCATTGTCATTAGTGTCCAGGATGTTTTTAATTTCTTCTTTGATCTCATTGGTAACCCAATCAATATTTAATAACATGCTATTCAGCTTCCAAGTGTTTGAGTATTTTGGGTTGTTTTTATTGTAGTTTATTTCTAACATTATGCCATCGTGGTCTGAGAAGAAGCTTTTTATGATTTCAATCTTCTTGAATTTGGGGAGACTTTGCTTGTGACCCAATATGTGGTCTATTTTTGAATATGTCCCATGAGCACCTGAGAGGAATGTATATTCCATGGCTTTGGGGTGAAGTGTTCTGAAGATGTCAATTAAGTCCATCTGATCTAGTGAGTCATTTAGGATTGCTGTTTCTTTGCTGATTGTTTGTCTAGCGGGCTTATCCAGTGGTGTCAGTGGTGTATTAAAGTCCCCTACTATGATTGTATTGTTGTCGATCTCTCCTTTGATATCTTCCAGGAGTTTTTTTATGAATTTGGGTGCTCCTGCATTGGGTGCATATATGTTTACCAGGGTTATATCTTCTTGTTGTATTGATCCCTTTAGTATTATGAAGTGGCCTTCCTTATCTCTGGTTATGGCCTTCACTTTGAGATGTATTTTGTCCGATATAAGTATTGCTACCCCAGCTTTCTTTTCCTTTCCATTTGCGTGAAAGATATTTTTCCATCCCTTCACTTTCAGTCTGTGTGAGTCCCTTCTAATGAGGTGGGTCTCTTGTAGACAGCAGATGTATGGGTCATGTTTTTTTATCCATTCAGCCACTCGATGTCTTTTGGTTGGAGCATTTAGTCCGTTTACATTTAAAGTTATTATTGAAAGGTACTTGTTTGTAGCCATTTCTTTTTTTGTGTGTGTGGCTGTTTTCTTTCTGAGCTTGTTATTTCTTCTTTTTACACCAGTCCCTTTAGCATTTCTTGCATGGCTGGCTTGGTGGTGATAAACTCCCTTAGCCTTTTTTTGTCTGTGAAGCTTCTTATTTCCCCTTCAATTTTGAATGAAAGCCTTGCTGGATAGAGTATTCTTGGATTCAGTCCTTTGCTTTGCATCACTTTGTAGATTTCTGTCCATTCTTTTCTGGCCTGATGTGTTTCTGTTGAGAAATCATTTGATAATCTAATGGGAGATCCCTTGTATGTAACTTTCCGTCTCTCTCTTGCAGCCTGTAAGATTCTCTCTTTGTCCTGAACATTTGCCATGGTAATTATGATGTGTCTTGGTGTGGGTCTTTTCGGATTCACCTTGTTTGGGACTCTCTGGGCTTGTGTGACTTTTTTCTTCCCCACCTCAGGGAAGTTTTCTGATATTATTTCTTCGAATAGGTTTTCTAATCCATGTTCATCTTTCTGTTGTTCTGGCACCCCTATTATTCGTATGTTGTTTCGTTTCATGTTGTCCCAAAGCTCCCTTAGGCTCTCCTCCTGTCTTTTAATTTTTTTCTCCATTTGCAGTATAGTTTGGGTGTGTTTTGCTTCCTTGTCTTCTAATTCACTAATTCGGTCCTCCGCTTCTCCTAGTCTACTGTTGATACTTTCAATGGAGTTTTTTATGGCAGCTATATCACTCTTCATTTCTTCTTGGGCCTTACTTAAGTTGTTGATTTTTTCATCTGTTTCTTCTAGCTTCTTGCATATGGTATTGAATTTTTCATCTGATTCTTCTAGCTTCTTGCATATGGTATTGAATTTTTCATCTGATTCTTCTAGCTTCTTGCATATGGTATTGAATTTTTCATCTGATTCTTCTAGCTTCTTGCATATGGTATTGAATTTTTCATCTGATTCTTCTAGCTTCTTGCATATGGTATTGAATTTTTCATCTGATTCTTCTAGCTTCTTGCATATGGTATTGAATTTTTCATCTGATTCTTCTAGCTTCTTGCATATGGTATTGAATTTTTCATCTGATTCTTCTAGCTTCTTGCATATGGTATTGAATTTTTCATCTGATTCTTCTAGCTTCTTGCATATGGTATTGAATTTTTCATCTGATTCTTCTAGCTTCTTGCATATGGTATTGAATTTTTCATCTGATTCTTCTAGCTTCTTGCATATGGTATTGAATTTTTCATCTGATTCTTCTAGCTTCTTGCATATGGTATTGAATTTTTCATCTGATTCTTCTAGCTTCTTGCATATGGTATTGAATTTTTCATCTGATTCTTCTAGCTTCTTGCATATGGTATTGAATTTTTCATCTGATTCTTCTAGCTTCTTGCATATGGTATTGAATTTTTCATCTGATTCTTCTAGCTTCTTGCATATGGTATTGAATTTTTCATCTGATTCTTCTAGCTTCTTGCATATGGTATTGAATTTTTCATCTGATTCTTCTAGCTTCTTGCATATGGTATTGAATTTTTCATCTGATTCTTCTAGCTTCTTGCATATGGTATTGAATTTTTCATCTGATTCTTCTAGCTTCTTGCATATGGTATTGAATTTTTCATCTGATTCTTCTAGCTTCTTGCATATGGTATTGAATTTTTCATCTGATTCTTCTAGCTTCTTGCATATGGTATTGAATTTTTCATCTGATTCTTCTAGCTTCTTGCATATGGTATTGAATTTTTCATCTGATTCTTCTAGCTTCTTGCATATGGTATTGAATTTTTCATCTGATTCTTCTAGCTTCTTGCATATGGTATTGAATTTTTCATCTGATTCTTCTAGCTTCTTGCATATGGTATTGAATTTTTCATCTGATTCTTCTAGCTTCTTGCATATGGTATTGAATTTTTCATCTGATTCTTCTAGCTTCTTGCATATGGTATTGAATTTTTCATCTGATTCTTCTAGCTTCTTGCATATGGTATTGAATTTTTCATCTGATTCTTCTAGCTTCTTGCATATGGTATTGAATTTTTCATCTGATTCTTCTAGCTTCTTGCATATGGTATTGAATTTTTCATCTGATTCTTCTAGCTTCTTGCATATGGTATTGAATTTTTCATCTGATTCTTCTAGCTTCTTGCATATGGTATTGAATTTTTCATCTGATTCTTCTAGCTTCTTGCATATGGTATTGAATTTTTCATCTGATTCTTCTAGCTAGCTGCTGTTCCTCAGACAGAGGGTGTGGTGATCAGGAGGCTGCGGTGATCAGGGGGCTGCTGTTGCTTGGATCAGCACTGCATGATCTGGGAAACGCTCCTCTCTTATGGGCACTGCATGGTCTGGTCAGTTCCTCAGGATGCCACCTTTAGTCACAGTTTTCCGCAGTCACAAAATCCAAATCTCAAATCTCCCGGCGCCAGCAAACCCGAGGAATTCCTTTCCCCGGTCAGGGGCTGTGTCTGTCCCAAGAGACGCGGCTGCCTGCCATGCGGTCTCCCTCCGACCCTCTGGGCTCAGGTCTGGCAAACTTTCCTGCCCAGATCCCTGGTTTTTAACCTTTCCAGGGGAGCTCTGCCCTTCCTGGCTTCAAACAGTCTCACCAGCTGAGTAAATTCGCCAATTCGGGGGGGGTGTTATTAGTTTCAGCTGCTTACTCCGTTTGCTCCGGGACAAGACCTGGGACGCGTCTGCCTATATCGCCGCCATCTTGCTTCCTCCTGTTTTCATTTTTGTGCCATTATATACAATGCTGCTTTACATTCTATATATACTTCTACAGAATATATTCCCTACAGCAACAATGCTGAGTCAAAGGGTATGCCTATTTAAGATTTTTATAACTACTGTCAGAATTTAAAAAGTTGAAACAGTTCACATTCTCACAAGCAGTATATGAAGGTGTTCACCAACATCGGATACAAACAACCTTTTCAGCCTTTATTTTGAAATCTGAAGGGTAAAAAGTACTGTGTATTTCCTTGATTGCCAGTGAGGTTGAATGTTTTGTACTATCATATATGGCTTAGCCATTTGCATTCTGCTGTGATTCTGAGTTAGCAGGTAAAGATTTACTGCTATGATTCACCTATTCATAATCTTTGCTGTTTTTCTATTGCATGGGTTTTCTTTTTCATATCAAATTGTAAGAGCCTTTAAAATATTAGTGCTATCAACTCTTAGTCTGTTCTATGTGTTGCAAATATTTTTCCCCCAGTTTGTTTCTCTACTGAAAAATTTCCTTTTTTTTTTTGGCTTGTGAAATTCCTTTCAAAAGAGCTATTTGGATATCTCTTTATTGTCTAAAGAAGAAAAACACCTTCTCTTACATTTAACCTAAATTCTTTGTGTTGCAATTCACCTCTCTTTCCCTGGGTTCTGTGCCTCATTACTGTTCTCTATATCCCCAAAGACAACTGAGTTGTGTCTATTAGAGCTTTCCTACTGACTGAAAGACTAGATTGAATTGACTGACTAGTTTAGTCAAGCAATCATCTCTTTTTAATTCCCTTGTCCCCCTCTCCATTAAATTGACTGGCTGTCTGACTGAATTGACCTCATTAGCCAGTCTTTTTGGCACTGTGTATCTCTGTGTATGCACATGTGTATATGCATGTGTGCACATGTGTGTGTGTGTGTGTGTGTGTGTGTGTGTGTGTGTGTGTGTGCGTGCCCAGTGGCAGCCACAACACAGTGGTTTCAATTGCTGCTTTTAGTTTTACTGATACACCTTGGTCTATTATCTGACATTGCATTCAATAGCAGCCCTCCCCCCACCATGTATATACATATATTACTCCAGTTGACCTCCTGAGTAGAAAGAAAATGAGTTTAATTGAATCAATTGAAAATTCTGTTATGATCCTGTCTCTGAACATGTAGAGCAAAACTGTTTAGTCAGTGATGTCCTCTATCTCATCTTTCAGGGCCCAGTCTCTGGTTGCCTTCCTGGTACAGTTCTCATGTTCTGTATACCTTTCTCCCCCGCCCCCCCCATACCCAAATATCTGTCTTATTTGTATGTAGGCTCTTTACTCAGTGGATGAAAGTAACACCTTTTTCTGGGTGATTCTGAGTGTTGAGATATTAGGCAGTAAGAACAAACAAGGTTATTGTTAAGAAGTTGGTGAATGGGGGAACTAAATTTCCAAAATTAATTCTGCAAGAAATTAGTCCTGTGGGATGTAAAGACGGCCTATGGGCAGAAAATTTTTGTGGCCAAATATTGTATAGACTCAGATGGTTGGGTTTAATAAACTTTGTGGTCATTTTCCTATTGTATGGGCTTGGGAAAGTCACCTTATCTCTCTGGACCTTGGTTCATCATTGGTGAAATGGGGATAAGAACAGTACAAAGATCATAAGAATGTGTGGTAGGTGGAATAAGCAACTGCATGTACAATGCTTAGCATGGGGCCTGGCAGAGTATGTAGCCAATTAATGTGAACTCTTCTTATTAATAAATACCTTTTGGAAACTCTGGATTATACAAATTACATCTCAGAGCTTCTAACATGCTAATGTGCTTAGTGTATCATCACAAAAGTAGTAGAACAGGAATTAAATGCTTATTAGATTATGGAACCCCTCATTTTACCAAGGTAATTCTCAAAGAAGTTGTGCTCTGTGGAGAACATTTGGGAAATACCAATAGAGAAAGAAGTCAGGATTTGGAAAGAAAGTACTGGGGTTCCAGTGCAACATGAATTACCTTTATTGCTATTGTGACTTTGGGCTAGTCACTTAATCTCTCTGGTCCAGTTTTCCCACCTGTAAAATGAAGACCATAAGACTATCTGTTTTACCTACCTTACAAGGTACAGGGAAAGAGATTTGTAAGCTGTCACCCACTATATCTAATGTCAGAGACCCAGAGTGGGAGTGATTGCTGTGAATTCGGGTACGGTAAGAGGAGAAGACAGGAGTCAATGTGTGGAGAGTTCAAGGGTATTACCAGTGAGACCTTTGGATGGCAATGATTAGGAATAAAGTGTGCACATAACAGAGTTCTCTGGAGCTTGCATTATGAGAAAGTCTCAATTTCTAGGCCTATCCAGTTCTCTGGGCCATTTTCTTACTGCAATTAATCTTGAAAGCAGGGTTATTTTTTTAGATGGACAGGAGAGTCCTAAGAAATCAGAGCATCCCATGATCAGGCCGCTGGCTTACATAATTTGCTGCTTTCCTCAATGTGAATTGATAGAACCCCTGAAATAAAGTATATACCTAATTTGCTCCATGATTTTAGTGGCTGGAAACAGTCTTCAGTGTTTTCTCTCCAGGCCTTTTAAAAAGGCAACTTCCAGGAAAGATAATATTTACCTAAAATAAGCAGGCTGATGGGGAAAGTCATCTGGAGGCAGAAAAGCCTCCTCAGCCCCTTCATATCAGATCACAGAGGTGACTATTTCCTTCTTCTACAAAGTGAACCAGGCACAGATTCAAATTAATTTTTCTTCTCTTTGTTGTTTCCAGACACATACAACCCAATGGAAAGACCATGCAAGAAAAACATGTGACTGACTTGTATCTGCAACATTTTGCCCAAATGTTAAATTTCCCTGCCTTGTAACCACCCACTATTTCCTTCATCAGGAACTTTCAGCATGTTTCTTCTAACTGGTCTAGATGTTTGATGAATAGCGTGGAAAGAGCACTAAGCTGGGAGTTGAGACCTGGAGGTCCTGTTTGTGCTGCTGACTCACTCTGTGGTGTAAGGCAAGCCATGACCCCTTCCTGAACCTCAGTTTTCTCATCTGTTACACAAGGCCTTTGAATTTGGGTGATCTCAAAGGTCCCTTCCAGTTCAGTCTATGGTTTCACTTGTTTATCTACACTTGCAGATCAGAGTCACCCTCATTCTACCTTCCTGAGTGGAGCATATCCATTTAAGGCTAATTGCAGGATGTTGAAAAGCTGTCCAGGAACATATGAAGCATTGGAATATTCATCTGAGATTAATCAGACACAACAAAACATGCAGGTGGCTGCTCTTTCCCTTTGACTTCTGGCTCCTGGTTTCTTGCCTCCTGGAAGGTGTTCATTGGCTGCAGCTGTAGAGTACAGGCTGTGGATTATTGTTCAGAAGAGCAACTCCTGTGAATGGGAAAGGTAAGGGCAAAACCACTCATTGGGCTTCTTCTCCAGTGAGTAGAGGTAAGAATGTTGAAGGATGGGTGCAGCATAAGAGTCAGGGAATCCAGACTTATCAACAGTAAGAACTGAGGCTACAACCTTTATTTTTTGGCCCCTGCTCTTGTCTGGGAATTGACTTGAATTGATGTCATGAAGAAGATTGTCTCATGCTGGCCCACCCCAAACTCCACATGTTTCAAATATACTGATGCCTGGGATCACATAGGTATATGTCCATATAGTAGCCTGGCAATTTTATTTATTTATATGCTTCAACCCCCAGGGGGTTTGAACCTCCCCCATCCCTGTTGTTTTTTCCTGTTACGCTATACTCTCCTTAAGCACTCACATTCTAGGGTCGTTTTCATTTTAGGGCCTTCTTCCCCTTCAAAATTCATCTCAAATGTTACAGTCTACATGAAATCTTCTGCTATTGCCCTAGAGTCTAGGGCAGTGGTCGGCAAACTCAGTAGTCAACAGAGCCAAATATCAACAGTACAACGATTGAAATTTCTTTTGAGAGCCAAATTTTTTAAACTTAAACTATATAGGTAGGTACATTGTTATTAACTTAATTAGGGTACTCCTAAGGCTTAGGAAGAGCCACACTCAAGGGGCCAAAGAGCCACATGTGGCTCGCAAGCCGCAGTTTGCCGACCACGGGTCTAGACAAAATACCACGTGCGGGCATGCACGTACAGTGCGATTGAAACTTCGTGGCCCATGCGCAGAAGTCGGTATTTTGTGGAAGAGCCGGTATTTTGTGGAAGAGCCACACTCAAGGGGCCAAAGAGCCGTGGTTTGCTGAGCCACAGTTTGCCGACCACTGGCCTAGACCATGTAGACCACTCCTTCCTCCATGTTTCTGTAGGACTCTGGACACTCCTCAAGTGTATACCTACTAGACGCCTAGCTGCATTAAGGCTAGGTTCACTGATTTAGATACTGATATAATGTTAGCTTTGTATGAGATAAATCTTCAAATATTAATATTAATGGTTTAACAAAGTAGAAGCTATTTTTCAATCACATTAAGTCCAGTTGATGATGGCAGAGTAGGTGCTAGTGTTATGTATTCTGTCTCATGAAGTCATTCAGGAAGCATCCATCATTCAGGATCCATCATTTAGGATGACCCATCATTCAGGATGATAAAAATCATAAGCATCTTTAACATGTGGTTTCTAATATACTCTAGAGAATTTTTATACAGCCCATTAATGGTAGAAGAGAGACAAGATCCTTAAGTAATTTTTATGGGCCAGGTATGTTAAGTGATGCACATCACTTCTGTTCTCTTTCTGTTTGCTAGAACTCAAATCACATAAGGAAAGCTGGGAAATACAGTCTAGTTGTGTACAAGGAAAGAAGAGGGAACTGATTTGGTAAAGTTATAGCTGTCTTCAGAGGCCACATTGCTTTATTTACTGCTGAATCCCCAGAAATGAGCACAGTTACTGGAAGACAGTGACTACATCCTACATAATAAAAGCCTAATATGCTAAGTGTCTGGTCTTCCAGTCATCTGTTCAACTAATCAAAGCGTAATATGCCAATGATATGCTAAGGCAGCTCAACCGCTCACTATGACGTGCACTGACCACCAGGGGGCAGATGCTCCAACCAGTAGGGACTGAGCGAGATGGGACAGACATGCCCTGGAGCCCTCCTATGGTCCCTCCCCGGCTGGCCAACCTCTTGCATCCCTCCCAGGCGCCGATCATGCACCGGTGGGATCCCTTGGCCTGGCCTGCACCCTCTCGCAACCTGGGACCCCTCTGGGGATGTCGGAGAGCCAGTTTTGGCCCGATCCCACAGGCCAGGCTGAGGGACTCCACTGGTGCACGAATTCATGCACCAGGCCTCTAGTTGATTTATAATTGAAATTCCACAAATGAATTGTGACTTCATGATATAGTATCTTAGTACCCCAATCAAGCATGAGCATATAATAGGAGCTCAATAAATGTTAGTCTGGTCGTTATTGGGATTGTTATATCTAGGGGATATTCCTGTCCAGAACTTTTGGTATAATTCACCTCCAAAAGACAAATTTTGTAGGAGATAGCTCCTGATCCAGATGATCCTTCTGACCTTGGTCTTTGGTCCAACCTTATCCAATTACCAGATCTATCTTCTCCTCAAACTTCTTGGAAGCTAGATGTTAATTCCTGTCTAGCCAGAGACAATTTCTGAAGGCCCAAGCCTCTTCTTATGTGATGACCTCTCTTATTCTCTCTCCTTTCCCTCCCCTTTCCCACAAGCATGCACTTAATTTCTGCAATCTGCAATCTTAGCTCTTTCATTGCCATATCCAAATGTAGTTATGTAGTGTTCTATTATAATTAGAGGGATGGAGATGACGGGAATGGAGGAGATGCTAATATCCCAGCCAATATTAGTGTTAAGAATACCACATATAATGCTTGTCTCTGTTCTAGCCTAGTCTAGTCTGACCCAGTCCAGCTCTGTTAAAAAGAGCCATTGTGGTCCAGGTAATCAGAATATTTTGTTACTTAGAGATAACATTTCTGGAACCATAGTGGGGACATTGAGTAATGGGAAAATGTGTTCTTGTCTTACAGAATGTCCTACCAGCTAAAAGCCCATTCAGCCCCACATTGCTACTTCTTAGGGATCTCTTCTCTGTGGTAAAAATAGAATTAATGCATATGGGATGGCCAGTATACACCAATACTTCTAAATAGTTTTAAAGAATCACCTGAACATGGCAGGGAATAACATTTGGCCAAAGAGAGTGCCAGATTTGGAATTAGAGTCTGCCTAGGGTGATCCTAGAGCAACTTTGTAATGTAGCCACAATATACTTTGAGAAGCCTCAGGCTCCCTACCCTGAGGTTTTCCTCTTGTTGCAAGGTGATTCTTCATCTACCTCTTGCAGGTATCTGGAGTCCTGTACCTCTATGATCTCTTCCAATTCCCCTTTGCTATCCTTGATTATGTTATTTCCATTTCTAAGAAAATGACAGTCAATGTGCTTCCCCTTTTTATCATACTTTTTTTTCCTATCAGGTCCTTGTGATTGAGAGAGAAAGGGATCTAAAGGTTTAACACAATTAGTAACTAGGGGAGGTGATTATTAGTTTCTAAAAGACACTTGTTCACTTTACTAATAGTCAGTGGTATCTATGGCCTGACCCAATTGTTTTTCCAGAAAGGGGTTCTTTCACCTCCACAGAATTTGGATCACAGACAACTGTGCTTTAGAAAAACTTATAAGAGCTTGTTCAACTGACTGAGACCCTCAGATACAGAGGTGAAAATTGAGGAGATAGCTCAAGAGAGACCAGGAAACCACATAAAGGAAATCTCTCAGGCTTTGGATCCACTGGAAGGAAAAGCCAGGAAATGACCGCCCCCCCTTTCTATGATACATTGAGGGTAAAATGGTCACATGCTATGTATTGGTGGGGGTTATAGCTTTTCTTTGGGGGGAGGTTATAGCTTTTGAGAAGACGGAAGGTAAATACAAAACTTGAGTACTGAGCAACATAGCACAGGGCACAGTCATTAAATAGATTTTTGAGAAATAAGAACTAGAGAAGTTGGAACATGTGCCTTTCTTTGAATTTCTATCTGAAAATTTAAAAAAATAAAACCCTACTGAGTTAGGAGGAGCAGAACTTGTGGAGAAAAAAGATACCATAGATTCAAGGGGTAAGGGGTTAGAGGAGGGAGAGAAGAGAGAGAGAGAGAGAGAGAGAGAGAGAAGAATTGAGAGAAAGAAATGATTTTAAAAAGTTGCCCCCAGATACTTTTTTCCTTTAAAAGAGGAAATGTTTATTTAGATTAACAAAAAAAAAGGAGATCTAATAACACTGTAAATTCTGCTCCCAAAGTGTTTGTGTCAAACGTCTGTCTTATCTGTGGTATAGTAATAAGAAGATTAGAGATAAAAAATCCTGGGGTTGTTTATTTGAAAACTTAACAACAGGGAATAATATTTAATTTAATTATCTGGGGGGAAATTATCTGGGGAAGGATTAAGCAAAAAATAAAAAATAGAGAGAACTCATGGACACTGAAAACAGTGTGGTGATTGCAGCAGGGAGGAGTGTGGGTGGAGGCAGAAGAGGGTATAGATGGAATAAATGGTGATAAAAATAAGATAAAAAATAAATAACTCAAAATTGATCATAATTTTAGATGTAAAACAAAAAACATTAAGAAAAAACATAGGAAAATCTGTAGGATCTAAGGCTAGGCAAAGAGTTCTTAGAATTGACACAATCCATAAAAAGGAAAATTGATAAACTGGACATCATCAAAATTAAAAGTTTTTGTTCTGTGAAAGTACACATAAAGAGAATGAAAAGACAATCAACAAACTGGGAAAAAATATTTGCAAATCACATATGCCACAAAGGACTAGTATCCAGAATACAAAGAAATCTTAAAATTCAAGATTAAGAAATCAGACAATCCAATTAGAAAATGGGCAAAAGCAATGAGGAAACATTTCACCAAAAAATAAATACAGATGTTAACTAAGCATATTATAAAATGTTCAACATCATTAGCAATCATGGAAAAGCAAATTAAAAACACAATGAGATATCATTTCAAAAACATATAAGAATGGCTAAAATAAAAAGTAGTCTAAAACAAATGCTGATGAGTATGTAGAGAAAATGGATCACTCATAATTTCGTGGTGAGAATGTAAAATGGTACAGCTAGTCTGGAAAACAGTTTGGCAATTTCTCATGAAACCAGACAATTACCATTGATCCAGCAAGTGCACTATTTATTGGGCATTTATCCCAGAGACATGAAAACTTATGTTAACATTAAAATTTGTGCATGGATGTTTATAGCAGCTTTGTTTTTAATAGCCAAAAATTGAAATGATCCCAGCGGCCTTTAAGTAGGAGAACTGTTAAGCAAACTTTGGTACATCCATCCATGCCATGGAATACTACTCAGCAATATAAAGAAATAAAACCATTGATACATGCAACAACTTGGATGAATCTCCAGGGTATTATGCTGAATGAAAAAAAAAGCCAATCCCCAAAAGTTAATGCTGTATGATTTCATTTATGTAATACTTTATGTAACAAATTTTACTAATGGAGGACAAATGAGAGGTTTCTGTGGGTTACAGACAAGGGGTGAGGGCTGTTAGTGGGTATGGTTATAAATGGATAACTGGAGGGATCCTTGTAGTGTTTCAGTATCTTGACTGTGGTTATGGAGACACAAACCCCTATACATGTTCTAAACTTGTATAGAACTTAGTGCACATACATACACATAACTGAGGGGAAATATTAAAAATATCGGCTGATTGCATAAATATCAATATCCTACTTGTGAGTTTGTGCTATAGTTTTTTTAAAATATATTTTATTGATTTTTTACAGAGTGGAAGGGAGAGGGATAGAGAGTTAGAAACATCGATGAGAGAGAAATATCGATCAGCTGCCTCCTGCACACCTCCTACTGGAGATGTGCCCACAACCAAGGTACATGCCCTTGACCGGAATCGAACCCAGAACCCTTCAGTCCGCAGGCCAACACTCTATCCACTGAGCCAAACCGGTCAGGGCTGTACTATAGTTTTTGAAGATGTTAACATTGGGGAAAACTGGGTAAATGGTAAATGGAATTTCTTTGCATTATTTCTTATAACTGCATGCAAATCTAGAATTATCTAAAAAATTTCAACTAAAAAAGATAAATAATATGAATTTATGAATCTTGATATTATATATTTTCTAGGGAGCAGTATCACCCAAAACCACATTACTGGTCTGCTTTCAGAGCTGACAGTTGAGTTGAAAAGTCACATAAATTGGGAATTTAAGTATAAAGCTGAACTGTTTTGGCTGATAAATCCTGGTAAGCCAGTACTAGACAAAGGTAAAATTATAGGGAAATAAAGCAGAACAATTGTTGCCAAAGGCTGAGGATGGTGTGGAGTTGAATGCAAAGAGATATGGGAGAATTTGAGGGTATTGATATAATTGTTCTATGTCTTGATCATGGTAGCATTTTATGACTGCATGCACTTGTCAAAACCTATAGTATGTACACAATAGGGTAAATTTCATGCAATCCAAATTAGACTTTAAAAAAGACATTAGGTAGTACTATATAGCCACTAGAATGACTAAAATGAAAATGATTGACTGAACCAAGAGTTGGTAAAGTTATGGGCCAATTTGAACTCTATTACATTGCTCATAATTTCTTATAAAATTAAACATTCACATGACCTATGACCTAGCAATATCTTCACTCTTAAGTATTTAATTCAAGATCATTGAGATCATATTTATAAAAATACTTCACAAAAAAGGGGAAAAAAACTTAACTGCTTTATGGGCTCCTCGGTGGAATTGTAGAGTTAAGACACTGGGTCCCAGTTCTGACACTTAATTGCTACTGTGACCTTTGACCAATGAGTCTCTTTTTCCTCATGTTTAAAATATAAATTACATCTTTTCATTTTCAAAGAAAGAATAAGGAGGCAAAGTATAAGCAGAGAGGTATTGGCTACCCTCTGTCGCCAGTTGGCTCTTGAGGGCAGGGATGGAATATGTCCTATTCACATCAGAATACTCACTGTGCCCCAGGCCAGCCTGGAACAGTGTTTCTCCATGGGGGTACTATGGACAGTTTTATGTTGTGTGAGGTCACTTCACCTGCTGCAGAATATCTTGTATTCCTGGTTCCCACCCACTAAATTCCAATAGCATCATTATCACCCCCCTTCTTTGCACCAAAAATAAAAGCCCCCATACATTTCCAATTGCCCTTTGGTTGAAAACCACAAGCATGTATCTCACTAGTATGTAGTAGATGTTCAATAAACATTTTAACTGCTTGATTGATGGATTTTTAGGGGGGCTACAACTTGGGCCCTTCTCATTATTGGTCTCTAGAGCTGGCCTCCCTGGGGGTTTATTTGTTGCACCCAATCCAGAATCTAGACAAACATTTTCATGGGCACCATTTCACTAGGATCCTGACTGTGGAAATAAATGTGTGGTTTTCTTTTAGCCTGACACAAACCTAGACATCATTGGAGATACAAGAGAAGGATAAAGGGAAGGCTTTTTCCCCTATGCATTTTAGAGTTGGAGGGCTACAAGGAGCCCTTTGGTACATTATTGAGCTAATGTATTAATTGCAGGTACAGTCAACTCTCAGTTATCCTAAAATGGAATATCCAGATTACAGTGAAATAATTAAGCACAGTTAGTAAATAAAGAAATGTGTCAGGAGCACTATTTACTAGTTTCTGCTTCTCTTTAGTTCCTCATGAAATGTGCAATCCAGCCAAAATGTTTTTTACCTCTCAACCCAGAAAAGATATAAACTAGAAATGCAATAGGTTGAGAGAAAGTAAGAGGGCTTTTTAAAAGTTCCCTGCCTCAGTAAATCCAATCTCTCCCAGCAGCCCAGATGCTATCAAAAGTAGTTGCTTTGCAGGGAAAGGAGCATATCTAGGTGCACAACAGATATACCTACAAAAGTGTTCTTAAATCCTGCCCTTATTACTCCTCTCCTTCATTTCTGTTGTCTCCACCCTAACACAAGCCACCAATCTCTCTCTTGCCCGGACCACTGCAATAGCCTCTGAACAGGTAATCAAGCATTTTTTTCAGTCCCTTTTGTTGTTATTTGACATTCTGATCGAAACTTCATTATTATGGTCTAATATTTGCAGTTTTTTCAAATAAAAATTTAATTAAGTATGAATAAGAAGAAGTTAAGATTGGGGAAAACTCTAGAGAATATTTTGGACAATTAAGATGCATTAGTTATTTGCATGAAACCATAGCCATTAAAATGTTTTTTTTTCTTACTAGTTGAAACTCCCCTTATATTGTCTATACTATTTTTTTAAAATATATTTTATTGATTTTTTACAGAGAGGAAGGGAGAGAGATAGTTAGAAACATCGATGAGAGAGAAACATCGACCAGCCGCCTCCTGCACATCTCCTACTGGGGATGTGCCCGCAACCCAGGTACATGCCCTTGACCGGAATCGAACCTGGGACCCTTCAGTCCGCAGGCCGACGCTCTATCCACCGAGCCAAACTGGTTTCGGCTGTCTATACTATTTATTAGCTTAAAATATCTGTGATTCTTAGATGGGGAAAGGGTAACCTGCAATTCCTTCAAAATGCTTGTGGTTCACCCTGGCTGGTGTGACTCGGTTGAAGTGTCATCCCATACAATAAAAGGTGGGGGGTTTGATTCCTGGTCAGGGCACATACTCAGGTTGTGGGTTCAATCCCCAGTTCTTCTTCTTCTTCTTCTTCTTCTTCTTCTTCTTCTTCTTCTTCTTCTTCTTCTTCTTCTTCTTCTTCTTCTTCTTCTTCTTCTTCTTCTTCTTCTTCTTCTTCTTCTTCTTCTTCTTCTTCTTCTTCTTCTTCTTCTTCTTCTTCTTCTTCTTCTTCTTCTTCTTCTTCTTCTTCTTCTTCTTCTTCTTCTTCTTCTTCTTCTTCTTCTTCTTCTTCTTCTTCTCTCTCTCTCTCTCTCTCTCTCTCTCTCTCTCATCAATAATACTAAAAGAAGTTAGTGCTTCTTATCTCTTTTCTCTTAGTGATAGAGCATATTTTAAGAATGTAAATGCAGACCACATTACTCCCATTCCACTTGCCCTCTGGATCATCATATCTGCTGCGTTCTCTGCTTGTGCAATGGACTGAATATTTGTGTCGTCCTCCCACTTCAAATTCACATGTTAAAATCCAATGTCCAAGGTGGTGTAGAAGGTGGGGCCTTTGGGAGGTCCTTAGATCATGAAGGTAGGTCCCTAATCAATGGGATTAGTACTCTTATAAACCTCACAAAGCTCTCTCACCCCTTCTATCATGTGAGAATACAGCAAAAAGAGGGCATCCAGGGAGAAGATCCTCACTCAACACCCAATCTACTGGTGCCTTAATGATGGACTTCCCAGACTCCAGAATTGTGAGAAATAAATGTTTGTTGTTTGTAAACTACCAAATGTATAGCATTTTGTGGTATCATCCCAAACAGACTAAAACAACCTACAATTTGCTATGCTGAGTTCTGGGGATGCATTGGTAGTCTAGGCTTATGAGGCCCTTATGTAACTTAAGGTTTTGTAGAGAGTAGACAAATAGCCAATCACCATAATAAATATCTATACTAATATAAGCCTAGTTGGCATCACACCCTTGCACGTGCTGTCATCACAAGAGGGCCACCACAAGATGGCTGCCACAAAGATGGCCACCACAAGATGGTTGTATGCATAGCAGAGGCAGGGCCCAGCGGCTGCTCTGTGCAGTGAGGCCTGGGGGTACCATGGCTCCTTGCGGCATGGAGGACGCTGGTCCTGGCGTCTCCACTGCCTTGCATGGAGGAGGCAGGTCAGGGCAGGGGAGGGCAGTTGTGGGCGATAGGGCCAGCAGGGGAGGGCAGTTGGGGGCAATCTGACTGGCAGGGGAGCAGTTAGGTGTCAATCAGGCCAGCAGGGGAGCAGTTAGGGGGCAATCAGGCTGGCAGGCAGAAGCAGTTAGGGACAATCAGGCAGGCAGGCAGGCAGGCAAGCGGTTAGGAGCCAGCGGTTCCAGGTTATGAGGGATGTCCGACTGCAGGCCTAAACCAGCAGTCAGACATCCCCTGAGGGGTCCCAGATTGGAGAAGGTGCAGGCCAGGCTGAGGGACACCCCCTCCCGTGCACGAATTTCATACACTGGGCCTCTAGTCTAATTATAATTATCTTAAGTGCCTTAGAGAAAAAGGAAGAATGCTATGAGAAAGAATGCTCTTAATCCCACTCTTTACATGGTTGGCACCTTCTTCTATTTTCCTTTTAACTTTTTATGTACAAATAATTTCAAAGGTATTGAATAGTATATACTTTATACAGATTTAACTCATGTTGCCATTTCACTCCCATTTGTTTTTTCTATATATAAATTTTAAAAATCACTGGAGAGTAAGTTGCACACTTTATGGCCTATTACCCCTAAACACTTTAGCACATATTTTTATTTATTTATTTTTTTTATTGCTAAAAGTATTACAAAGGGTATTACATATGTGTCCTTTTTCCCCCCCCCCCTGCCCTTGACAATATTTCCAGCTTTTTGAGGAAACTCCATACTGTCTTCCATAGTGGCTGCACCAGTCTGCATTCCCACCAGCAGTGCACAAGTGTTCCTTTTTCTCCACATCCTCTCCAGCACTTGTCGTTTGTTGATTTGTTGATGATAGCCATTCTGACAGGTGTGAGATGGTACCTCATTGTTGTTTTGATTTGCATCTCTCGGATGATTAGTGACTTTGAGCATGTTTTCATATGTCTCTTGGCTTTCTGAATGTCCTCTTTTGAAAGGTGTCTATTTAGGTCCTTTGCCCATTTTTTGATTGGATTGTTTATCTTCTTTTTGTTAAGTTGTATGAGTTCCCTATAAATTTTGGAGATTAGGCCCTTATCAGATATGACGTTGGCAAATATGTTTTCCCACGCAGTGGGTTTTCTTGTTGTTTTGTTGATGGTTTCTTTTGCTGTGCAGAAGCTTTTTATTTTGATGTAGTCCCATTTGTTCATTTTCTCTTTAGTTTCAACTGCCCTAGGAGCTGTATCAGTGAAGAAATTGCTTTGGCATATGTCTGAGATTTTGTTGCCTTTGGATTCTTCTAGAATTTTTATGGTTTCCTGTCGTACATTTAAGTCCTTTATCCATTTTGAGTTTATTCTTGTGTATGGTGTAAGTTGGTGGTCTAGTTTCATTTTCTTGCATATATCTGTCCAATTTTCCCAACACCATTTATTGAAGAGACTATCTTGGCTCCATTGTATGTTCTTGCCTCCTTTGTCAAATATTAATTGAGCATATTGGTTCGGGCTAATTTCTGGACTCTCTATTCTATTCCACTGATCTATATGTCTGTTCTTGTGCCAGTACCAGGCAGTTTTGAGAACAGTGGCTTTGTAATACAGCTTGATATCTGGCATTGAGATCCCACCTACTTTGTTCTTTCTCAGGATCGCTGCAGCTATTCGGGGTCTTTTTTTATTCCAGATGAATTTTTGGAGAGTTCGTTCTAGATCTTTGAAGTAGGCCATTGGTATTTTAATGGGAAGTGCGTTGAATTTATAGATTGCTTTGGGTAGTATGGACATTTTAATGATGTTGATTCTACCAATCCAAGAACATGGTATGTTCTTCCATCTCTTTATGTCTTCCTCTATCTCTTTTTTCAACGTCCTGTAGTTTTCTGAGTAGAGGTCTTTTACCTCTTTAGTTAAGTTTATTCCTAGGTATCTTAATTTTTTTGGTGCGATGGTAAATGGGATTGTTTTTATAATCTCTCTTTCTGAAAGTTCACTATTGGTGTATAGAAATGCCTCAGATTTCTTGGGGTTAATTTTGTATCCTGCTACATTGCCAAATTCATGTATTAAGTCTAGTAGTTTTTTGATGGAGTCTCTAGGGTTTTGTATGTATAATATCATGTCGTCTGCAAATAAGGACAGTTTTACTTCCTCTTTTCCAATTTGGATGCCTTTTATTTCTTCTTCTTGTCTAATTGCAATGGCTAATACTTCCAGGACTATGTTAAAGAGGAGTGGCGAGAGTGGGCATCCCTGTCTTGTTCCTGTTCTTAGGGGAAATGGTGTTAGTTTTTGTCCATTGAGTATGATGTTGGCTGTGGGCCTGTCATATATGGCTTTTATTATGTTGAGGTATGATCCTTCTATTCCCACCTTGCTGAGAGTTTTTATCAAAAATGGGTGTTGGATTTTGTCGAATGCTTTTTCTGCATCAATTGATATGACCATGTGGTTTTTTTCTTTCAATTTGTTTATGTGATGTATTACGTTTATTGATTTACGGATGTTGTACCATCCTTGCATTCCTGGGATAAATCCTACTTGGTCATGGTGTATGATCCTTCTGATGTACTGTTGGATCCGATTTGCTAAGATTTTGTTGAGGATTTTGGCATCTATGTTCATGAGGGATATTGGCCTGTAATTCTCTTTCATTGTGTTGTCTTTACCTGGTTTTGGTATTAGGGTGATGCTGGCTTCATAGAATGAGCTTGGAAGTGTTCCTTCCTCCTGAATTTTTTGTAGTAGTCTGAGGAGGATAGGTTTTAGTTCTTCCTTGAAAGTTTGGTAAAACTCCCCTGAGAAGCCATCTGGTCCTGGGCTTTTGTTTGCTGGGAGCTTTTTGATGACTGCTTCAATTTCTTCCATAGTTATTGGCCTATTGAGGTTTTTAGATTCTTCCTGATTGAGTTTTGGAATGTTGTACTTTCCTAGGAATTTGTCCATTTCCTCCAGGTTGTCTAGTTTGTTGGAGTAGAGCTGTCCATAGTATTGTTTAACAATCATTTGTATTTCTGTGGGGTCTGTTGTTATTTCGCCTCTATCGTTTCTGATTTGGTTTATTTGGGTCCTCTCTCTTTGCTTCTTGGTGAGCCTGGCTAGAGGTTTGTCGATCTTGTTTATCCTTTCAAAGAACCAGCTCTTGGTTTCATTGATTTTCTGTATTGTTTTTTTGGTCTCTATGTCATTTATTTCTGCTCTAATCTTTATTATCTCCTTCCTTCTGCTCACTCTGGGGTTTTCTTGTTGCTCTCTTTCTAATTCTTTGAGTTGTAGAGTTAGATGATTTACTACCATTTTTTCTTGTTTTTTGAGATAGGCCTGCAGAGCTATAAACTTCCCTCTCAGGACTGCTTTCATTGTGTCCCATAGGTTTTGGATTGTTGTGTTTTCATTGTCATTAGTGTCCAGGATGTTTTTAATTTCTTCTTTGATGTCATTGGTAACCCAATCAATATTTAATAACATGCTATTCAGCTTCCAAGTGTTTGAGTATTTTGGGTTGTTTTTATTGTAGTTTATTTCTAACATTATGCCATCGTGGTCTGAGAAGAAGCTTTTTATGATTTCAATCTTCTTGAATTTGTGGAGACTTTGCTTGTGACCCAATATGTGGTCTATTTTTGAATATGTCCCATGAGCACCTGAGAGGAATGTATATTCCATGGCTTTGGGGTGAAGTGTTCTGAAGATGTCAATTAAGTCCATCTGATCTAGTGAGTCATTTAGGATTGCTGTTTCTTTGCTGATTGTTTGTCTAGCGGACTTATCCAGTGGTGTCAGTGGTGTATTAAAGTCCCCTACTATGATTGTATTGTTGTCGATCTCTCCTTTGATATCTTCCAGGAGTTTTTTTATGAATTTGGGTGCTCCTGCATTGGGTGCATATATGTTTACCAGGGTTATATCTTCTTGTTGTATTGATCCCTTTAGTATTATGAAGTGGCCTTCCTTATCTCTGGTTATGGCCTTCACTTTGAGATGTATTTTGTCCGATATAAGTATTGCTACCCCAGCTTTCTTTTCCTTTCCATTTGCGTGAAAGATATTTTTCCATCCCTTCACTTTCAGTCTGTGTGAGTCCCTTCTAATGAGGTGGGTCTCTTGTAGACAGCAGATGTATGGGTCATGTTTTTTTATCCATTCAGCCACTCGATGTCTTTTGGTTGGAGCATTTAGTCCGTTTACATTTAAAGTTATTATTGAAAGGTACTTGTTTGTAGCCATTTCTTTTTTTGTGTGTGTGGCTGTTTTCTTTCTGAGCTTGTTATTTCTTCTTTTTACACCAGTCCCTTTAGCATTTCTTGCATGGCTGGCTTGGTGGTGATAAACTCCCTTAGCCTTTTTTTGTCTGTGAAGCTTCTTATTTCCCCTTCAATTTTGAATGATAGCCTTGCTGGATAGAGTATTCTTGGATTCAGTCCTTTGCTTTGCATCACTTTGTAGATTTCCGTCCATTCTTTTCTGGCCTGATGTGTTTCTGTTGAGAAATCATTTGATAATCTAATGGGAGATCCCTTGTATGTAACTTTCCGTCTCTCTCTTGCAGCCTGTAAGATTCTCTCTTTGTCCTGAACATTTGCCATGGTAATTATGATGTGTCTTGGTGTGGGTCTTTTCGGATTCACCTTGTTTGGGACTCTCTGGGCTTGTGTGACTTTTTTCTTCCCCACCTCAGGGAAGTTTTCTGATATTATTTCTTCGAATAGGTTTTCTAATCCATGTTCATCTTTCTGTTGTTCTGGCACCCCTATTATTCGTATGTTGTTTCGTTTCATGTTGTCCCAAAGCTCCCTTAGGCTCTCCTCCTGTCTTTTAATTTTTTTCTCCATTTGCAGTATAGTTTGGGTGTGTTTTGCTTCCTTGTCTTCTAATTCACTAATTCGGTCCTCCGCTTCTCCTAGTCTACTGTTGATACTTTCAATGGAGTTTTTTATGGCAGCTATATCACTCTTCCTTTCTTCTTGGGCCTTACTTAAGTTGTTGATTTTTTCATCTGTTTCTTCTAGCTTCTTGCATATGGTATTGATTTTTTCCTCCGACCGGTGCATGTACTCTAGGACCCTTATTCTGAATTCTTTTTCCGTCATGTTGCATGCCTCTGTCTCACTTAGCTGCTTTTCTGGCGAGTCCTCCTTTTCTTTCCTTTGGGGGTTTCTTTGTCTACCCATGTTTGTTCTCACTGACATATCTAGTTGTTGAGTCGTTCAGTGGCTGCTCCCTGGGTGGCAGTGGCTCCTCGGGCTGTGGTTGCTCCTTGGGCGGTTGTGGTAGCAGTGGCTCCTCCATTGGTAGCAGGGCCTCTGGTGGGTGCTGTTCACAGCTGTGGTGGCTCTTCTGGCTGGTGGAGGGAGGCTTCACACACAGTAACTTTTCCCCAGACCGAGCGTGTGGTGATCAGGAGTTTAGCACATATTTTTAAAGTCCAGAGATATTATTTTACATAGCCACAATACAGTTATCAATCACAAGAATTTAATATTGGTGTCATTATTTTATCTAATCTGTTGTCTGTTCTCAAATTTGTTGACCTGAAAATGCCCGTTACACCATTTTCCTCTCTTTAGTAGGGTATCCAGTCTACAATCCCACATTGACTTTATTGCCATGTTTCTTTAGCCTTCATTACTCTGGAATAGTTTCTTAGCCTTTCCTTGTCTTTTATAATATTGGCAATTTGAAGAATATATTCCTGTTGTTATGGACTGAGTTGTGTTTCCCCAAATTAATACATTGAATCCCTAACCCCCAATGTGACTGTATTTGGAGATAAGACCTTTAGAGTGGTAATTAAAATTAAATGAGGTCATAAGAGTGGGATATTAGTTAGATAGGGCTGGTGTCATTATAAGAAGAGAAAGAGACACTGGAAAACTCTCTCTCTGCATGAGCACAGAAGAAAGCCCATGTGAGAACATAGTGGGAAGGTGGCTATCTATAATCCAGGAAGAAAGGCCTCACCAGAAATCAACTCTGACAGCATTTTGATATTGGAATTTTAGCCTTTAGAACTGTGAGAAAATAAATGTCTGCTATTTACTTTAAGCCATTCTGTGGCATTTTGTTATTGAAGTCTGAGCACACAATGCACCCCTTTTAAAAATAAGATGTTCCTCCTTTGGCTTAATATTTTCTCACCATTAAATTCCGATTACTAGTACGCCAGCATACTGCATAAGTGATGTTTTCTCAGCATATCACATAAGAAGGCACACAATGTTAATCTGCTCCTCATTGGTGATAATAATGTTGATCACCTGGTCAAAAAGGTCAAAAAGATGTCTGGTTTCTCCACTGTAAAGTTATTACTTTTACCTTAGCAACTAATATGCAATCTGTGGAGAGACACATTAAGACCTTACTTCGTATCATATTGTTTTCTTCATATCATTCAAGTCTCAACATAAATGCCACCTCTTCAAAGGTGCCTTCCTTGACCACCCCTATCTAAAGTGGGCTAACTGCTTTTGCTCTCATTGCACCTCTGTCCATTTTCTTCACAACACTCATCCTAACTTTTGATCTTGCATCAATTTGTGTGTTTGTTAATGTCTGTCTTCTACTAGACTTTTTAAGTTTCGTGAAGCCAGGGGATGGGGTAGGAGGATGGGTCAAATATTTTTGTCTGTTATTTTCTCGTCATCACCTAGTGCAGTGCTGGAAATACAGTAGATGCTCAATAAATATATGTTGAATGGAAAAGTAAATCAATAAATGAATACATGTGCTGAGGAAGGGATTTGGTAAGCACCTAAATATATCTCACTGGCGCTGCCCTTTGGAGAGAAATTATCCTGTTGATGTTTACTAATTTTCAAACCATGTTCTGAGGGGGTTTTTGTTTGTTTTTGGAGAGGAGGAGGTACCATGTTCAGATGTGTACTACCCTTTTGACTTTTAAACATAATTTTCCTGCTGAGATATCCACTATTCAGTAGACAGAGTTGAAATTCAGCCAATGTAATCCAGCTGGCGGGCCTTATAATTAAATAAATCTAAAATCAAACAAGGGTGTCAGTAGCCATTGGCAGAAGGCTGATTGATTGACAGGCCTGATTCCATTGACAAGTGTCTTCTAGAAGAAATTTCTCTAGCTCCCTGGAGAGTCAGGCTGGTTCTTCTCCTCATCTGAAAGAATACCACCCAATCCCTGGTGCAGATTGAGAAAGCTGGCTCTGGGCATAACTTTGAAGTAGGTAAACCCTTTTGTTGGATCTCCTTTCTAGGCAGATTTCTCATACCTTAAGGGGCACAAACCACCCCCTCTTCTCAAGCACCTGGCGTCTTGTTGCTCCCCTCCTTAATTGTCCTCTCCAGTTGGCACCCTAAGTGCTGAACCTTCTCATTATGACTTCCTGGACTAGCTGTGTGATCATAAGCAAATCATGACCTTTTGAATTATCTTAAAACTGCAACTGGCACAGGGAGAAAGTGAGATGTAGTATATGAGAGAGCCTAGCATAATGCCTGGTATATAGTAGGTATTAAGTGAAGTATCTCAGGGATGTACTCCCTGCTTCTGATGATAACAGCTTGCTATAGGGAAACTGATATTGCTCTTTGACAGCCAATAACTTCTGGTAGTATGATGGTTTAACTCCATGGAATGAACCTTCAGTGGTGGACTCTGAGGCACAGTAGCCAGCTAGTGAACAGTGGATATTTTCCTAACAGTTACCTAGAAATTTGTGTTTAGAGGCAACCTATTATGTAATCTATTCAAGATTTAACACATATTTTTATGGCTTCTCTGCTAGACTATTATATTGTTCACCCATATTTGGTGTCCCTACATGCAATGTTTCTACATACAGAAGGATTATACTTTCCTATCCTTTTAAAAACTGGCTGAGATGTATGAGTTGCTTTGGCCAATGAAATGTGAACAGAAGTGGCATGTGTCACTTCTAGGTAGAAGCTTGAAGAGTCAGTGCTTGCTTTGCCACTTTCTCTTTCCCATATGATATATTGAATGGCAACATCCCACATGGCTTCTTCTCTATTAGCTAAGATCCTAGAGTGAGTACAACTAAGATCTACTTATGAATAGAACCCTCCCCATTGCCATCCCACCAGCCTATTTTGGACATGTAGTATGAGTAAGAAATAAATGTTTACTATAAGCTACTAAAATGTTGAAATTGTTTCTTATTGCAGCATAACCTAGCTTATACTAGCTTGCATAGCTTCCCAAGATGCCAGAAGAGTAATTATAAATAGTTCATCTTCAGTTGATACATGACAACTGATCCTTGAGCTTGGACTACAGAGCCAACTTACTTCTTGCTTTTACTCTAGAGTAATATTAAAAAAGTCCAAGACACAGAGCTCAAGAAGTCCAGGTGTGAGAGGTGGTACTCTAAAAGACAAAGCCTGCTCTGTGGCTAAGCACTCCCTTTCTTTGCCCTCTCTCCTTGGATAATGAAGTAGAACCTCCGGGCTGGCCTCCAGAGGTCCCAGCTCAATGGCTGTCAGGACTTTATGGAAAGCATATTATAAATCTTCATTTTCTCTCTTCATAAACCAGTGTGAGAGTGGGCATCTGTGTTGCAAGTGGAATTTTCTGTTTTTAGTGACTTGACACTTTGGTCCTTTTATTATAAACCCAGTTTTAATTTTCTTAACATAGTCCAGGCACAGCACATAAACCTCTGCACCCTGGGGAGGCCTATATGGTTAGTTCCATTAGGGCTATGCTTTTTTTTTTTAAACAAGTTTGTTTGAATTGATTAAAAGTGTTCCAAAAAGTAGCAAGGTGATTTCCTTGTGTGGGCAGCTCAGGGACAAGGGGGATGGAAACTAAGTTGTTGGAGCACACACAATAATTGGTGAACTTGGGGAAGTTGTATTAGTGACCAGATGCGTAGAAAACAAGGTACTGACTCTCAGTGATTTTCCTAGTTTTCAAGTTTAATAATTTCAGAGTCCTTTGTGTCTAGAAAATTGCAAGTGAAAAGTAGGTAGTCAATAAATATTCAGAATATTTGTCAGTCCTTATATTACTTGATTTCTTAGCCTTCAGCATTTGATACATTTGACCTCTCCCTCATTGAAATATCCTCTTCTCTTGGCTTCTATGACTCTTCTCCCGGTTCTCACATCTCTATAGTTTATCCTTGATCTCCTTATCTTGATCCTCCACCTCTGCCTAGTCGTTAAATGTTGCTATCACCATGGCTCTGTCCTAGTACTTATTCTACACACTAGCCCTGGGAAATTTCAACCATTTCTGTTACTACAGTTACCATCTCTATATCTCCAACCAAATTCTCTTTCTATAACATCATATTTATATATCCAAATGCCTACTGAACATCTTCATTTGTATGCTCCATGGATATCCTGAAAATAAACATGACCATATGTTCTACCCCTCTGCTCCTCCTCTGATATGTTCCTTATCTCAATGAGGATACCATTATTTACCCAAACAAGAAACACAAATATTATTTAACATCATGCTCTCTCAACATAGCTAGCTAATACTGACATAGTTACAAATCTCTCCATATTTATGTTCTCATTGGTTTATAACATCCAAATGGAAGGTCCATAGGTATCTTAAAGCCAATACTTTCCAAATATAATTTACTACTTCCCCTTTCCTAGTCTATTTCTTTTGCTTTATCTCCAACTATATCTAAGAGCCATCCTCACCATACATGCCATGTAATTTTTATGCCTCCATTAATTTACTTATGCCATTTCTTCTGCCTAAACTGCTCTTTTCTCCATTTGATAATTTCATATTCATTTTTCAAAGTCCACACTAATCACCTTATTTGTGAAGGTTTTCAAGG
>NW_005357414.1:1141484-1143962 GCF_000412655.1 Myotis brandtii | reverse complement strand
GCCCCAACCCCCTGATCGGCCCTGCTCTGTGCGTGACAGGGGGTGGCTCCGCAACCTCCCCATCGACCCTGCCTTGAGTGTGACAGGGGGCGGTGCCCCAACTCCCCAATCGGCCCTGCTCTGAGCCTGAACAGGGGCTGCACTTAGGGATTGGGCCTGCCCTCTGCCACCTGGGAGCAGGCCTAAGCCAGCAGGTCGTTGTCTCCCGAGGGGTCCCAGACTGCGAGAGGGCACAGGCCGGGCTGGGGGACCCCCGCCCTGAGTGCACAAATTTACAAATTTTTGTGCACCGGGCCTCTAGTCATATTATAATATTTATTTTCATGTTTGTCTTTTATGCTTTATATACTTTAAGCTTATTGGTAGCAGAGACCATGCTTTATTAATCTTGTTCCCCTTGTACCTAATAGTGTGCCTGACCCAAAGTATGCCTTCAATTTATGTTTTGTGAAATGAATGAATCCATTAAGTAATATTTTATTGATCTTCACATTTTCAGAGGAATATGAAGGTTAGAGACTAACTAGGTTTGAATGTAGATAGCCAAGACATAATTTAATGAATTTATTCAACTAATTATTAATCTTTTGCATTTATAGAGCCCCATAGACTATCAAACAATAACCATGGACATTACTTTATATAATCCTCACAACAACCATATGAGGTGGGTGGATTAGGGTAGAAATTAATATCCTTTTACATGAGCCACAAAATAAAGTCCTAAAGGGCATCCCATTAGGTGGTTATGGAGCTGTGACTAGAACCCAGGTTTCTAGACTTCTACCCAGTCCAGTGCTCTTGAAGTATTAATACAAGTATGATAAATTTGTTCTTCAGTTCTACAATGGTCTGAACTAGAGTAAATAGGATTCACAATCTTAAAGAGAAAGCATTTAATTGGATGAGAAAGTAGATATTACATTAAACTACTAGAAGAGGTTGTAGTTCTAGGTTCTTGAATAATTTGAGGGCCCATTCAGCTGCATGAGTCTCTGATAATAACAGCTACAAATACATTATGTGCCAAGCATTGTGCAGGTAAACTCTTATTTAATTATCTTATTTAATTATCTTATTTAATTATACCTATGAGGTATAGTTTACAAAATAAAACTGAGACTCAAAGATGTTAAGCAAATTGTTGGAGGTCACACAGCTAGTATTTAGCTGAGCTGGAATTCTAGGCCTATCTTACTCTAACACCTTTATTATCCACTCATCTCCTGATGGGCACTTGGGCTGTCTCCAGATCTTAGCTATTGTAAATCATGCTACTATGAACATAGGGGTGCATGCATTCTTTCTGATTGGTGTCTCAGGTTTCTTAGAATATATTCCCAGAAGTGGGATCACTGGATCAAATGGCAGTTCCGTATTTAAATTTTTGAGGAAACTCCATACTGTTTTCCATAATGACTGCACTAGTCTGCATTCCCACCAGCAGTGTACTAGGGTTCCCTTTTCTCCACATCCTCACCAGCACTTATCATTCGTTGATTTGTTGATGGTAGTCATTCTGACAGGTGTGAGGTGATAACTCATTGTAATTTTAATTTGCATTTCTCTGATGATCAGTGACATTGAGCATTTTTTCATATCTCTTGGCCATCTGTATGTCTATTTTGGAGAAGTGTCTATTTAGGTCCTTTGCCCATTTTTTAATTGGGTTGTTTGTCTTCCTTTTGTTAAGTTGTACAAGTCCCTTATATATTTTGGATATTAATCCTTTATCAAATATATCATTAGCAAATATGTTCTCCCATACGGTGGGCTCCATTTTTATTTTGTTAATGGTTTCTTTTGCTGTGCAGAAGTTTTTTATTTTGATGTAGTTCCATTTGTTTATTTTTTTTCTTCATTTACTTTGCCATAGGAGATGTATTCATAAACACATTGCTATGAGAGATCTCTGAGATTTTGCTGCCTGTGGTTTTTTCTAGGATTTTTTGTGGTTTCACAACTTATGTTTAATTATTTTATCCACTAGAGGCCTGGTGCACAAAATTTGGGGCACTCGGGGGGGGGGGTCCCTCAGCCCGGCTTGTGTCCTCTCGTAGTCTGGGACCCCTCGGGGGATGACCACCTGCTGGCTTAGGCCTGCTCCCCGGGGGATTGGGCCTAAGCTGGCAATCAGACATCCCTCTAGCAGCCCGGCACCCCTCTGGGGATGTCCACTTGCCAGCGGGGAGCAGACCTAAGCTGCAGTCGGACATCCTTAGCGCTGCTGAGGAGGTGGGAGAGGCTCCCACCACCATCGCTGTACTGGCAGCCATCAGCCTGGCTTGTGGCTGAGCAGAGCTCCCCCATGTGGGAGCGCACTGACCACCAGAGGACAGCTCCTGCATTGAGTGACTGCCCCCTGGTGGTCAGTGTGTGTCATAGTGACCAGTCATTCCCAGTCTTTCTGCTGTTAGGGTCAGTTTGCATATTACCCTCTTACTATATAGGATAGAGGCCTGGTGCATGGGTGGGGGC
>NW_005357414.1:1136491-1141414 GCF_000412655.1 Myotis brandtii | reverse complement strand
TTTATTCTGGGATTTATTTACCTTCTATAATTGAAACTTTGTTGCCATCACTGGAGCTAAGAGCCGGGCTCCTGCTCACTCCAGCTCTGTGGCCACTGCCTGCTGAAAGCAGGTATCTGGGGTTTGTTTAGCTTCTATAATTGAAACTTTGTTGCTTTCGGAGCTCAGAGTTTGGCTGCGGCAGGTGGGGAACCTTGGCTTCCTCCATCACTGGAGCAAGCAAGCCTCTTGCTCTCTTCAGCTGCTTGGCTGCCGGCCGCCATCTTGGTTGGGTTAATTTGCATATCTCGCTGATTAGCCAACGGGAGGCATAGCGAAGGTATGGTCAATTACCATGTTTGTCTATTATTAGATAGGATTTTGAGTTTATTCTTGTGTATGGGGTTAGTTGGTGGTCTAATTTCTTTCTTTTTTTTTTTTGCATGTATCTGTCCAATTTTCCTAACAGTGTTTATTGAAAAGACTGTCTTGACTCTCATTATATGTTCTTTCCTCCTTTGTCAAATATTAATTTAGTGTGATGGCTTGGATGGATTTCTGGGGTCTCTGTTCTGTTCCATTGATCTATATGCCTGGTCTTGTGCCTTTGGTGGCTTTGTAGTATAACTTGATATCTGGTATTGTGGCTTTGTAGTATAACTTGATATCTGGCATTGTGATTCCTCAAACTTTTGTTCTTCTTTCTCAGGGTTGTTGTGGATATTCAGGGTCTATTTTGGTTCCATATAAATCTTTGGAGTATTTGTTCTAGATCTATGAAATATGCTGTTGGTATTTTAATAGGGATTGCATTGAATCTGTAGATTGCTTTGGGTAGTATGAACATTTTAATGATGATAATTCTATCAATCCATGAAAATGATGTATTCTTCCACTGGTTTATATCTTCCTCTATCTCTTTTTTTCAACATCTTGTAGTTTTCTGAGTGCAAGTCTTTTACCTCCTTGGTTAAGTTTATTTCTAAGTATCTTAAATTTTTTGTTGCAATGGTAAATGGAATTGTTTGTTTAGCTTCTCTTTCTGAGAATTCATTATTGGTGTATAAAAATATCATTGATTTCTGGGTGTTAAGTTTGTATCCTGCTACATTGCCAAATTCATTAATTAATGCTAGTAGTTTTTTGATGGAGTCTTCAGGGTTTTCTATGTACAATATCATATCATCTGCAAATGATGAGAGTTTTACTTCCTCCTTTCCCATTTGGATGTCTGTTATTTCTTCTTCTTGTCTGAGCACTATGGCTAGGACTTCCAGTACTATGTTGAATAAAAGTGGTGAAAGTGAACATCCCTGTCTGTTCCTGTTCTTAGGAGAAATGGTTTTAGTTTTTGCCCATTGAGTATGATGTTCTCTGTAGGTTTGTCTTATATGGACTTTATCATGTTGAGATATGCTTCCTCTATTCCCACTTTGTTGCAAGTTTTTATAAAAAAAAAACCCAGAGGACTGGTGCACAAAATTCATGAGTGGATACAGTCCCTAGGCCTGGCCTGAGATCAGGGCCATCTTCCCTGGCTGCCCGAAGCCGACCCCACCCCCTGCTGCCACCCACCCTCAGTACGCCATGGGGTGATCGGAGTCTGCTGGGGGGAGGAACTGAGAGGTCAGCTGTTCCACCTGCTCACCAGCCCCGCCCCTGCTGTGGGTTGCCCTCTGTGTGTGGGGCGAGGGCCTTGGCCTAGTGCCACGTGCATCTCTGGCTATCCACCCCCAGTTCCCCGTTTGCCATTGGGCGATCAGAGCCTGCCGGCCAGGAAAAGGGACCAAGAGGTAGTCAGTGCGCCTCATAGTGACTGGTTGAGCAGTCGTTCTGGTTGTTCCACCATTAGGATCAATTTTCCTATTACCCTTTTATTATATAGGATGGGTGTTGGATTTTGTCAAATGATTTTTCTGCATTGATTGATATGATCATATGATTTTTGTTTTTCAATTTGTTTATGTGATGTATCACGTTTATTGATTTGCAAATACTGTACCAGCTTTGAATCCCTGGAATTAACCCCACTTGGTCATGGTGAATGATCATTTTAATATATTGCTGGATCTGATTTGCTAATAGTTTGTTAAAGATTTTAGCATCTATGTTCATCAGGGATATTGGCCTGCAATTCTCTTTCTTTGTAGTGTCTTTATCTGGTTTTTGAATTAGGATAATGCTGGCCTCATAAAAAGTTGATAGCTCTTTTTTAGTGCTGAATAATATTCCATATTCTGGCTATAGCATAGTTTATTAATCCACTCACTTAATGAAGGGCAACTTGGTTGCTTCCTACATCTATGTGTAGGTTTTTGTGTGAACATAAGCTTTCAAGTCATGTGGGTACATACTAAGTAGAGTGATGGCTGGATCATATAGTAAGAGTGTGTATTGTTTTGTAAGAAATTGATCCACATTGTTGCCAGTATTTAGTGTTGTCAGTGTTTTGAATTTTAGTTATTCTAAGAAGTGTGTAGTAATATCTCATTGTTGTTTTATTTTTCTTCTTTATTGAATTCACTGGGGTGACATTGGTTAATAAAATGATATAGGTTTCAGGTATATAATTTTATAATACATCATCTATATATTGTATTATGTGTTCACCACCCCAAGTCACTGTTATTGTTTTAATTTGCAATTCCATATTGTCATATGATGTGGAGCATCTTTTCATATGCTAACTCACCATCTCTATATCTTCTTTGTTAAGATATCTGTTTAAATCTTTTGTCATTTTTAAAGTAGAGTTGTTGTCTTCTTATTGTTGAATTTTAAGGATTATTTGTACACTTTGGATAACAGCACATCATGATATATGCATTTTGGAAATATTTTTTCTAAGTCTATGGCTTGTCTTACCCTTTTGAGCTTCCAATTTTTTAGAGGCAGTCTAGGATTTTCTTGGCTATTTTTGGATATTTATTTTGTCATACAAATTTCATTATCAACTTGTCAGGTTGTACCAAAAAGTACTATTGGGATTTTGTTTGGCATTGTTGTATACTTATGGATGAGTCTTGAGAGAACTGTCATGGTGTATCCATCAATTTATTTAGGTCTTCTTTTCTGTCCTTCAGTAAAGTTTTATAAGATTCTGCATATTGATGATGTACATATTGTGATCTATTTATTTATTCTTTATTTTAAATTAAATTTATTGGGGTAACAGTGGTTAATAACATGATATAAATTTCAGGTGCACAACTTTATAATATAACATCTGTATACTCTATTGTGTGCTTACCACCTGTAGCCTAGTCCCTTTCATATATTTATTATTTAAGTATCTATACCCAGTCTGCCATAGGAGCAAGCAGAAGAAGGAGTGCTGATTACAACCCTGGCAGGTGACATGGGGTTCTGATCTACCTGTTCATGCAGCTTACTTGTGTCATCTTGTCCTGTTTTTTCTCAGTCCTGGAGTACAATTTCTATTTTATGATGGACAACTGCTATACTGGACTAACTTCATGATTTGGTTACTTTTACAGAACTCAGCTTATAACCATTTCTAGATACGTTGTCACTTGATGTCCCACAGCTAATCATTCCATTTTTATCAGTATACAGCTGTTCATTGGTCTTACCATATATTTGACTATTGTGTTAATGTTTTTAAAGAACCAACTTTTAGTTTTGTTAATCATCTCTATAGTTTGTCTATTTTATATTTTATTAATTTTTGCTTTCCCTTTATTAGTTCTTTCCTTCTACATTCTTCGGTTTTAGCAGCAGTGTGCTGGAGCTAGCTCATATCAACTAATGAGAGCCAATTATTACATTTTATGGAAATGTGCAATTGATTGTTTAAAACAGCCTTTATTAAAAATTAAATTACATTAAATTATAATAAAATAAATTATCTTAGAAACAAACTTAATAAACATTCAAAAACTGTCACTCCTCAATTAGTTTATTACATTTTACTATTATATATGCTCTTGAGGCTATTAACTTTGATTGTGTGTCAACATAGAAAATGTTATATAATGGTGTGCTACTGTGCATCTTTTCCAGGTGATGTCATGTTGGCAGTGTGAAATTGGCCATGGTTAGAATATTTGAACCACAGAGATCTGTACATGCTATAAATCAGGGCTTGATTTATTGTTTTTGTGATTGTCGACTTAGAAAGTGATGAAAAGTATTAATAATGTAGGTTGAACTTAAAGCTGTGCTGTATGTATAGCTATTGTATTTTTGAATAGCAGAAAAAAATAAGAAAACATTCTTCCAGTGTTAGAAAACTATTATCTGAGAAAGCAAATAAGTCACTGATATCATTGACAAGTGAGTGCAGTTCCTACATAATTCTTCATTGTTTCACTTTATCTTACTCATTGACATAAATGAAAATATAAACCAACATTTATAGTGGAAATATATATACTCAAAAATCTGATTCTTAAACATTAACAGCACACTACTGCTATATTCTGTTATTTTTCTATCTTTTGAGTTGAACCTCTTCTTATTAATTTTCAGTATTTATTATCTACACTAATAGAAGACAAGATGCAAATTGACTGTACCTTCGCTATGCCTTACCACCTGTAGCCTAGTCCCTTTCAGCCAATCAGAGTGACTATATGCAAATTAACCTAACCAAGATGTCGGCCGGCAGCCATGGAGCTGGAGCAAGCAGGAGGCTTAGTTGCTCCAGTGATGGAGGAAGCCAAGCTTCCCACGGCCGGCTGTAACCTCTGCAATAGGCAACCACATTTCAATTATAGAAGGTAAATAAATCCCAGAATAAAAAAAAAGAAAAAAGGAGAGGCTGGGAGCTTCAGTCACTGGGGGGGCTTCACCAGCCTGAAAACGGCCCTCAGCCTCTCACCCAGACTGGCCAGGCACCCCAGTGGGGACCCCCCACCCTAAAGGGGGTGTGGCCAGCCTGAAAACGGCCCTCAGCCCCTCACCCAGGCTGGCCAGTCACCC
>NW_005357414.1:1108089-1136448 GCF_000412655.1 Myotis brandtii | reverse complement strand
TGCACCAGGCCTCTATCCTATATAATAAAAGGGTAATATGCAAATTGACCCTAACAGCAGAACGACTGGGAATGACTGGTCACTATGACACACACTGACCACCAGGGGGCAGATGCTCAATGCAGGAGCTGTCCCCTGGTGGTCAGTGCGCTCCCACAGGGGGAGCTCTGCTCAGCCACAAGCCAGGCTGATGGCTGCCAGCACAGCGGTGGTGGCAGGAGCCTCTCCCACCTCCTCAGCAGGACTAAGGATGTCTGACTGCAGCTTAGGTCTGCTCCCTGCTGGTAAGTCAACATCCCCCAAGGGCTGCCGGGCTGCCAGAGGGATGTCTGACTGTCAGCTTGGGCCTGATCCCCCAGCAGGTGGTCATCCCCCAAGGGGTCCCAGACTGCAAGAGGGCATAGGCCGGGCTGAGGGAGCCCCCCCCCAGTGCACAAATTTTTGTGCACCGGGCCTCTAGTTTTGTAATAAATGCCTGTATATCTTTATATTACCTTCTAATGTCCATTTTAGCTAGTGGTGCACTGATAAACAGACTCTTAGGGAAAAAAGGAACAAAGGGAAAAATAAAAAGAAGCCCTGACTTTTATCATTTGCCTGTTTTCACAGTATATATGTGTCTACCATGGTTGATTTAAAGCTGTTTAATAACTGGTTGGCATAATTCCTGAATATTTAAACCAGTTTTGGGGAGCTGTTGTAAAGCAGTGCTAGCTTGCCACTAATAAGCTAGATACCATAGCTTCTGATATGTAGTACTTCTTTTATCAATCAGTTACAAAGATTTGATAATTTTCATTGATATTTAGAAGTGCACATTTGTAGTTTAAAAGTCTATGCTTTTTGAGGGGCATATTTTGGATATTCTCATTTTATTACATTGTGGTTGAAGAATGAGTTAAGATATTCATATTGTTCTATTTGTTTGAGATTTTTTTTGGTCTACAGTGTGTTCAATTTTTCAAGTTTTCCATGTGTGTTTAAAAGTATTTATTTTTCATTTGGTGGATGCAGTTTTTAAAATTATAGACTTTACTTTTTACAGAAGTTTTAGGTTCAATGCAAAATTTAGCAGAACATACAGAATTTCCATATACTCCCTTTCCCAACCATCAACATTCTGCACCAGAGTGGTACATTTGTTACAACTAATAAACCTGCATTGACACATCATTAACACCCAAAGTTAATAGTTTAAATTAGGGTTCATTCTTGATGTTTCAGGTTATATAAGTTTTTGCTAATGTATAATGACATGTATCTACCATTATAGTATTGTACAGAATGGTTTCCCTGCCTTAAAAATGCCCTGTGCTCCTTCTATTCATTCTTCCTTTCTCCATCCCTGGGAAACCATTGATCTTTTCACTCTCATCATAGTTTGGCTTTTTCTAAGATGTCATATGGTTGGAATCATAAAGCATGTAGCCTTATAAGATTGGCCAGTGTCTTATATATCAATTTATTAGCTCAATTTTATTATTAATTTAAATATTATGTATCAATAATAACTTTTATCTACTTTATCTATCAGTTAATAAAAGATATTTGTTAAAATCTGTCCCTCTGATTATAGATTTGGTTATTTCTCATTTTAAATCTGTCAACTTTCACTTTATAGATTTTAGAGCTATAGTTTAGATGCAGAAAATTATATATCCGTTTTTAGCAAAGGGCTATTTGTTAATAATTATTTGATGTGTGTCTTTCTCTTTATTAACCTTAAATTCCATTTTGCCTCTTCTGCCTTTTTGCATTGCCCCATTTTTTGTTTAATATCTCTGACTCATGATGTTTTAGGTATGTGTCTTATAGATAGCACATAGCTGCATTTTAAATATTTAATCTGAATGTCTCTGTCTTCAAATAGGTGTTTCTAATTTATTTACATTTACTGTGAGACTGTTGATATATTGTTTTGTGTTTTCTGATACCATGCTCTTTTTATGGCAAATTGTCTAGGAGCATTAATTTTTTCAGGTTGACTTTGTTTTCACCTATGACTTGGCGCAGGGACCTCATAATTGTCCTTTGGCCAGCAATTAGATTAAAAATTACCCTTTCCATTTCTCTGCTTTTCCTTTCCTCCAGGTACACCAGTTCTAACTCTGCCATACACAGAACTTGCAACCTTGACTTCTATTTTCTTTAAAGCATTAAAATTCTAGATCCTAAGTACTATATCGGGTTCACTTATTCCTTTGAGCCACAAGTCTTCAAACCCTACTCACACCATTTTGGGTATTTTCTTTATTTCTGGCACCTGGAGATTTCCTTTCCTCCTTTCAAAATCAGGTATACATTTACACTGTAAAATCTGGAATTGCTACATATTTGGAATGTGTGTGTGTGTGTGTGTGTGTGTGTGTGTGTGTGTGTGTTTGGTGTGTGTGTATTGGTAGGATGTTGGATTACTTTCTACATCAGCCTATCATTTGATCTTGACTGAAAACAAGCCTGCTTTTAACTAGTAAGCTCTACTATGTCCTAGTGTTGTTTTTCATCTTAAGCTGCCAATATTGCCCTTGATGCTTCTGTGCATTTTATAAATAAAGAGACAGAATCTGTAACACGCACTTTCTTCATACAATATAAATAGACATATCTATCACACATGAAGTTTTCAAGTACAGGAAAAAAGTTAGCAATTATCCTTTGCTTACTTTCTAAATGAGCCAATTATTTCCTTCATTGGTTAGCAGTTTGGTGTTTTTTTTATTTGTTTTTAAATATAAATTCTTTATTGTTGAAAGTATTACATATGTATCCTTTTCCCCCCATTGATCTCTCTCTGCCTGCTCCCACCCCCAAGCACATGCCCTTATCCCCCCTAGTGTCTGTGTCCTTTGGTCATGCTTATATGCATGCATGCAACTCCTTTGGTTGATCTCTTACCCCCCTCACCCTCCTCTGCCTTCCCTCTGAGGTTTGACGGTCTCAAGAAATCGGCAGTTTGTTTTTTAATTCAGGACCTTAATAAATGAAGACATAGTTTGCCTATTTTAGTTGTGTACCACCTTTCATTGTATACGAGGGTGCCAAATTCAGATAGTTACTTCTTAGGAAAAGCAAGGCCTAAAGTTTAATGAATAAACTAAAATTTGGTCTTTAGAGTTGATGTGTAAGCAGGATCCTATATAGATATGCTGTTTTATTTCCTGCTGCAGACATTCTGCTTTGACTAATATATTTAGAAGATTGAAGATCAACACCTGTTTCTAGTGGATCTCTCTCATACAGTGACCTTTGCTTCACCCTGTATAAATACACACATGGTGATTAAGCTGTCAGATATCACAGGAAATTTTTTCAGGGGTGAGGACAATGAATCACTCTTGGAATTTCTCACAATGGTCCCCCAGATGTCTGCTATCCACCGTGTCAGTTATTTCTTTGGCCACTTTTTTATATTAAGCCAGAGTCTCCAAATGGGACACAACTGTTGTGGAATTTGAGGATTCCCTAACAAGTCTAGGCATTGAACTAGATAATTTCTTATTAAGAGCCCTCCCATTTCTGGCATTTTATGGGCTCAAATTTCATTGCCAGATTCCATGATTGTGGACAGATATAACGACAGTAAGTTTGTGCTTAGGAAAGTGTCAATGCTCATGTTTATTGCTACAATAGGACGTAATACAAACCTATTTGTCAGTAGAGATCTCTCCAATATCTCAGGACTTTTACAATTGGTGGAAGAAAAGAGAAGGCAACTAATACTTATTGAGTTATCACATTGCATGTATTATCTCGGTTAAAACTTACTTCCTGTGAAGCGGGTGCTATTTTCCCCATTTTATAAGAAATTGAGTTTGAGATCATTTAATTGACTTGCTCAGTGCTGCATATCAACTAAGTAGTGGAGATCAAATTTGAATCCAAGTCCTGGTTTCAAAGTCTTTTCACAGCTCATATTGCCTGTTATCTATCCCTCAATTTATTAATTCATCATATATTTATTTAGTACCTACTATGTGCCATACAGGTACTGTGGATACATGGTGAATAAGGCAAAGTCCTTGTTCTTCATAATGTTTAATTTACAGCATGAATTTATCCTGAATATGGTAGACCACAGGACAATGAGCATTGCCACAGCTGCAGTAAGATTCAAAACAGATAACTTGATTACAAAAAGCATGGAGGGGCATGGTGAGATCTGGTTAACATTGGTCAGGATGGGACCAATCATTGATCTAATTATCCTCTTGCTAGGATCCCCAAAATAACCCCCCCTTTTTTTTTTACCAAAACTGATGTCAAAGTGAAATGAAAGAACTTAACCCTTCTTTTGTATATAAACCTCTAAAAACAGCAACTTTATTAAGGTATACATATACCATGAAATTCACCCATTTAAAGTATGTAATCCAATGGTTTTTAGCATATTTACATAGCTTCACAACCATCATTACAATCTAATTTTAGAACAGTTTCATTACCTCAAAAAGAAACCGCATAAACATTATCAGTCATTTCCCATTCCTGATTTTCCTCCCTCTCTGCTCTAATCCCAGGAAACAGCTACTTTCTGTCTATGGATTTGCCTATTTTGGACATTTTGGAATTATGTGATATATGATGCTTTGTGACTGGCTTCTTTTGTTTAGCATAAACTTTCAAGGTTTGATCATGTTGTAGCTGTATCAATACTTCATCTGTTTTTTTTAATATATAATTTTTATTGATTTCAGAGTAGAAAGAAGAGGGAGAGAGGGATAGAAATATCAATGATGAGAGAGAATCATTGATCGGCTGCCTCCAACCCAGGCATATGCCCTTGACTGGAATCAAACCCAGGACCTCTCAGTCCATAGGCTAATGCTCTGTCCACTAAGCCAAACCGGTTAGGGCAGTACTTCATCTCTTTTGTAGCTAAATAAAATTCCATTGTATGGGTATATCATATTTTATTTGTCCATTTATCAGCTGATTGACATTTGGGTTATTTTCACCTATTATGAATAATATTGCTGTGAACACTTGTGTATAAGTTTTATTTTGACATGCATTTTCAATTCCTTTTAATATATACCTAGGACTGGAATTCTTGGGTTCGATGGTAATTTTATGCTTAAAACATGGAGGAATTAACAAACTGTTTTTCCACAGAGGCTGCACCATTTTATACTCCCATCAGCAATGTAGGTTCCAGTTTCTCCACATCCTTACCTACATTTTAAAGCCTTTAAAAAATAGACCTCGCAGCACTTTAATAACATTATCTTTATCATTATTATTATTAACATTAATAGCAAAGAATTACTTTGCATCAGATACTCTTCTAAGAACTTTACATAAATTAACTCACTGAAGCTTCATGGGCACAGCATGACACAGGTAGTATTGTTTCAGATGAGGATATTGAGGCACAGAGAAGACCAGTAAATTGCCCAAGTTCACATAACTAAAAACTCTCAGGGCCAGTATTCGAATCTGAGAAGTTTGAATCCAAAATTTATACTTTCTACAAATAAATAGCATTTCTTAATGATAATAGCTCACATTCTAAATGTTTTATAACCATTTTTTTCATTTCATCTCACAAAATGTCAATAAATTAGATGCTATCTTATCACCTTCATCTTATAGATAAAGTGAGTAGGCCACTTGCTAACTCTGTAACTTGAAACAAGTTACTTAGTATCTCTACCTTGGTTTTCCCATATGTAAAATGGGAATCATAGCACCTAGCACATAGAATTATGGGAGGATTAAATGGGTTAATGATTATAAAATGCTTAGAACAGTTTCTGGAATATTGTAAGATCTCAGTAAATGTTTGCTGCTTGTATAATAGTAGTAATAACTATTACTAGTGTATGGTAATACCAGATGTTGTCAGGGAAGCCATAATATAATAAATCTTAAAATGTATACCCTAAAATGCCACTTTTAGATAATTATCTAAAAGAAAAAATTCTATATTGGGTTATAAGTATGTTCACTGTAACCATATTTACATAGTAAAACCTGGAAACCATCCATTAATAAAGTAGGCTTTCATGTCTTAACAAGGAATAATCCCTACAATGCATTTCTGTGTGAAAAAATATTAGGCCATAAAATAGTACATTATAATCCCTTGTTTTGAAAATGTGTATGTACATGCTTATTATACATTATATTCCATAACTGTCTGGAATATCAATATATTACTATTAGCTATCCCTGGGTTGTTGGTCTTTTTTCATGCCCTCCTGGCCATTTATATTCTACTCATTTTTTTTCTCAATGGGCAGATATTATTTGTTTAATTTTAAAATGTAATTTTAAAAGGTTGAAACCTGCCACTGTCTGATACACCTCACCTAGCAGCTGGTCTGGACATTAACGGATGGAACCCAGATTGCAGATGAGATACTTTACATTCTCCATAGCCATCTGGGAACAGAATCTCAATTAGAACATCAAGGTCTGCCTTCTGCAGCCCCTTGCTGTGTCAGTTCCACCTATGAGCTGCTGCAGATTTACATAAATCAAATGCCTGCTGGATAGCTGCCATTGCCTTGAAAAATGTAATGTGATCAGCATGGGGGAGGGAAGGGAGAAAAAATTCGCCTTTGTTTCATAGCACCCTCTTCTTGTTAATGCTCATTCAAGACTATTTTGACCTCAGCTCAGTTGTGGTTTGGTAATTTCCATGGATTTCTTTTTTACAATAGGGAAAACAATTTGAACAGAATTTTCTTTCGTGAGAGGCGCTCCTTAGGAAAGAGATGTTGTACAGTGGATCACATGCCATGGGATGTGTGCAGGCTTGGAATCACAGAATTTTCAAGAGAGAAGTGCCCTGGGGACTGCCACTCCAGTGTTCCCTGCAACCATTAAAGTCTAGGCTGACCTTTTAAGAAAGAAAAAGTTCATGTCCTTTCTATATTTTGTACCATGAATACAATTTTTTATATTTTCTCTTTGTAATTTAAAAAATTTGTAAATAAAAATTTAAACTTGAACCCTGTATTTGTTATGTTAAAATAGCTTTTTAAAAAAGATTCTGGCCCTAACCGGTTTGGCTCAGTGGATAGAGGGTCAGCCTGCGGACTCAAGGGTCCCAGGTTCGATTCCAGTCAAGGGCATGTACCTTGGTTGTGGGCACATGCTCAGTAAAGAGGAGTGCCGGGGGCAGCTGATCGATGTTTCTCTCTCATTGATGTTTCTAACTCTCTATCCCTCTCCCTTCCTCTCTGTAGAGAATCAATAAAATATATTTTAAAAAAGATTCTGATTTTGATATTATACCCTGGGGTGGTGGTGGAAGAATTGTCCACAGTGCTCTACATTATAAGAAGCATTAGCCTAAGCTAATCCTCCCTCCCAGTAGTCATCTGTCTCTTTCATTCAGTTCATTACTGAGTCACTACCATGTTCCAGGGAACGTGCAAAACCATGGTATATATTCTCTTGTGAAAAGAGAATCTCCATAGATCTAATGAAGTAGTCTGTGGCTCCATGTGAATTTGATCCATCCATCCTTCTATACATTGAACAAATATAGGGTGGGGCAAAATTAGATTTATGAAAGTTGTTCATAAGAAAAATAATACAATAATTAATTAATAATACAAGAATAAACTATGTATTTTGCATACTCACAACTGTAAACATACTTTTGTCCTACTCTGTATGTATTGAGCACCCATTACATCCCAGATGATGCTCTAGGTTCTGCAGGTAATGATCCTATATAATAAAAGGCTAATATGCAAATAGACCGAACAACCAGTCGCTATTACGTGGGCTGACCACGGGGTGTGTGCAGAACATGACAGGTGTTGGCTGTGGCAGGATGGTGGAGCAGGTGAGTGGGGGGCGCCAGACCAAAGTGGGGCTCCAGTTGCTGTCATCAGGGAGAGCCTCAGGTGATTACTGAAAATTCTTTGCTCCTGAGCACTGCGATCCTGCCCAGCACTCACACCTGCTGCCAGTGCTGGCCCCGCTCGCACCCGCTGCTGGTGCCAGGCACCAGTCCCCATCACTCAGCGCCATCAGTGGTGCGAGCGGAGGCTGCCGACCCTGATCGCCCCTGCGGGCTTCTCCACCTCTCACTGCTCCTGAGGGGGGATCGGAGCAGCAGCCGCTGCTCCCACCCGCTGATGGCACTAGCCCACTCCCACCCACTGATGGCACCGGCCCCACTTGCACCCGCTGCTGGCACCAGCCCCAATTACTCCGCACCGTCAGCGGGAATGAGTGGGGCCAGTGCCATCAGCGCATGGAAGCAGCAGCAGCAGGAGTGGAGCTGTTGGCAGACAGGGGACCTGGGGCCATGGCAGGAGGGGCCAGGCGGGAGTGCAGAGGATGGACCAGGACTGGCCCCTGTGCCTACTGCCACCTCACAGCCCACAGTTCCTTTCAAGGTGTACAAATCCATGCGCTGGGCCCCTAGTATAATGATAATGAGCTGGAGCTTACATTCCAGTGGAAAGAGAGACAATAGACAAATAATATAAAGTTGGGTAAATTATAAGATCTATGAAGAAAACAAGACAAGATATGGGAGTGCTTCTTTAGATGGGATGGTCAGAGAAGTCTTCTCTGAAGAGATGACATTTGGGCAGATAGTTAAATGGAAAAGACTAGAGCATGATCAGAGATAATGCTAGAGTTGAAATGTGTTTTAAGCAGTTATCTAGTGTCTATTTCCAGAATTTTTTGAGACTCAGGGCAGAAAGTTTACCCTGACTCCAGAAGGAAAAATGACCAGGTTTAGGAAAGCAGTGGTAAGCCTATATTAGAATCAGAGTCATAGCATTAGTCAGAACACAGTTAACAGAGGAAGACTCAAAATGCCCATATTAAGATGTTCTGTATCAAGCAGAAATCAGCAGTTGGAACTCTCAACTCCTTAGGCACTGAGTCTCTCTCCTTCTATGATGGATAAGTCACTTGCCCTACGACCCTACTCTATACTTCCTCCATACTTTCACTCCACCAACCCAGTAGGGTGACTGAAGGGTCTGGAGGAGCTCCAGAGTCCTCAGAGCAAAGTTTGAAAACCATGGGACTATGCTTTAAAGGCCTGTCCCAGGAAGGCACCTCCCTGGTTTTCAGGGCATTGAGGTGGCATTTGGCTGAGAGGCTGGAAGGAGCCAGTCAGGAGGCCATTTCTGCTCTTTGATTCAGGGATGCAAGCCAATGGTGGGTAGAAAGGAAGAGAAACCAGGCAAACCCAGACAGTCTTTAGAGAAGACAGTAACAAGATAGAATTAACTCTGAGCAAACAAGGATGTCAGCAGTGGTTGAGTTTGTAACCTCCCATCTTTTCCTTCTGGTGCCCCCTGTCTGTTTCCAGCACACCTGATTTAGCTTCATTCCAGATGATGAGTTTGTTAATTAACTGTCCACTAATGGACCCCAAAAGGATAACTCTAAACATCTCTAACCACTGGGTTGTTAACTAAATATCCTGGAGCCCCAGGGCCCTGCTTTGGAGGGCACTTTGGAGGGAAATCAGTGGAATTGGATGAGCAAGTGAGCTTTGAGGTCTCCAGCCCCACTAAACAGATAAATATCTTGTTTCTACTATACATAGCTGCTATAAAAAAGAGTCTAGTGTCTTAGAAAACACACACATACAAAAGCAAAACTAAAACTTTCACCTTAAGGTGTTACTCCTCTCAAGAGACAATAGAGTCTAATAGCTAAGTGTCAGGTTCCAGGATGAGGCAACCTGCATTCTATCCCAGTTTCATCACAGCAGCGGCCTTGGGAAAATTACTGAAAATTTTCTGAATTTGAGATTTCAGTAATTCTCAAATTACTGGAAATTCTTAGTCAATTCATAAGATTATCATAAGGAGCAAATGCAGCATGATCATGTATAAAGGACTTTGTACAATGCCTACCATGTAATAATGCCACGGTAAATGCTAGCTATTATTAGCTACATTTATTAAGGCATTCTTGAGCCTTGCTACCAAAAGTGTGGTCCATGGACCAGCAACATCAGAATCCCTGGGCACATGTTAGAAATGCAATATCTCAGGCCCTGCTATAGACCTGCCGCATCAGAATCTGTAGCTTAATAAGATTAACAGGTGATCGTATACACATTACAGTTTGAGAAGCAGTGGTGTAGAAGATATTTAAGAGAAAAAATAGATAATTAATGGTTGTATTCTGGGAGCTGTTTGGGGGGGGGCTTTAGAGGTCCTTTCTGATACTCTTCAAATCAAACTGTGTAGTTTACTTTTTTGACCAAGAAGGTTGATTTTTCAAGTGACGTGCTCCTGGAAAACTTACTCATCTTTCAAAGCACAACTCAAGTACTCCCTCTTCAGCACAGCCATTCCTGACCCACCTATCTCACCATCCACATCCTCATGGAACTGAGCATTTCTCCCTTTGTCCTCTTCTTGACTCTGAATTGACTTCTATATCATGCCAAAACACATACAAGAAGGTTGGAATGTACATGCAGCAACTCAGATGTGAAAAATATTCTCTAGAATTGAATTACCACAGGAACTATACATCCTGTTGGCTATTGGGGAGGAAGTGCAGACACACAATTCATTTTGTCAATTAAAAGAATCAGACACTGGTTAAGTGCTGGGTCTTGCATACTTTAACTTTGTTTTCCTTCTCTTACAAAACATAGTGTCTTGTGGCAGTGGGATTAAGGAGAATAGAGCCTTGGATCCATGCTCATTCTATCTGTTATGGAATGGCAGCGGGTCCCTTTGGTATTTTAAGGACTTCCTTGGTTGTAACTGTTGTTGAAATTCATGGTCATAGCTATTTCTTCATGGTTACAAAGCCCCCCAATTTTCTAACCATTTTATTTTAAACACAGGCCTCTGTTGGCCCACTGGTCCTCTTTACTTCAAATTTTGGATTTTCTGCATGCCAGACACAGGCTATGAAGAAACAGAAGTGTCACATCAGGCCCATGTGCTTTGAGTTCTCCCTCCCCTATTGCTGTCCTACAACTTGGAGGCCAGATTGCTCCAGCACCAAGGTGAATCCGGGTTTTCTCTAAAGGGGATTCACAGTCTGTTCCAGGTAACGAACACCCCTCACTGCTTTGGTGGTTTCTACTAAGCCCTCTGATGTCTGTCCACTACTTCCTCTCCTCTTTTTTCTTGCACAGTTCCACATATCTCAGAAGTGCTCTTTACTCCTCAGGCAAGTGGTAATTTCCTTTACATCTTAGCTTCTTTTCTCTTTACTCATGACTTGTAATAAAACTCAGGTTTTTCTTTGAACACATAAAGGGAGCCTCTGGTATTTGAAAAGTATTATTTTCCTTGATAAAACCTCACTCTTAAGACTATTATTTAACAGAGATTCTAAACCATTTTGTGATTTGGTGGCCTCCTTTTAGCAGTCTGATGATGCCTATGAATCTCTTCTCAGAGTAATATGTTTACGCAGAGAAAATAAAGTACATAGAATTAAAAAGGAAACCAATTATATTGAAATATTGTTATCAAAATATAAAAGTTATGATATAATAATATCTGTGCTCTTTTATTAATGCATTAAATGATAAGGTCTAGTGGAAGGCTTAGTAATCACCATAATTCTGAGGTAATAATGAGGGTAAATAGTATTTCGAGATAGCTGCAGCATTATTAATGTGATATGAAAATGTGATTTCTATTGATGACAAAGTCACAGGTATGGCTATTACTGTGGTGTGGTATCTATATTTATAATGAAAGTAAATGCTAATTTTGGGTGAGAGATTAGGGAAAATTAAGATGCACTTTGTTCTTTGTGTATTTTCTTTAACTGTGGATCTCATGTTAAAAAGTAAAACTCATCTATAGACTAAAAAATATAAATCTATCCTGACAGAGCTAAGCAATGACTTGTTCTAGCTTGTATCCATTCTCCCTTGAAGAAAAGTAAGCCACATATTTGGTGAACCCTAGGGCATCAACACTTATATAGAATGAAGATATGTCAGTGTAAGAGTTTTAACATGATTATAGCTGTTACACTATTTTATTGGCAATGATATGTTTTCATATGACTCTCCTCCACTAGATAATAAGCTACCTGAGAGCAGGGACTGTGTTTCAGTCATCTTTGTCTCTTAGGAGCTAACCTGACACATGGCATAAAATCAGTAATGACCTAACAAATGAAGGAACAAACCAACCAGCTTTGCTGGCAAATTTGCAGGACCTAGCAGCCTGCGGAGCCATTCACCATTCAGCTCCTCTTTATATTCTAACTGTTGCAAATTCACCATCAAAGACTTGATCACTAAATTCCAATGCACTCAACCCTCAGTTTTAGTTCCTTTCCCTTCAACACACACACACACACACACACACACACACACACACACACACACGCACACACACACTTTACTGTGAGGTATTACAAAGAAAACCAATTACATTGAAATATAGTTATCAAAATATAAAAGTTGCTTAACCAACAACACCTGCCATAAAACACTGGTCCTTGTTATTTATTCAATACATGATTTTGATGGTCCTGCTATGTGCCGGGCTTAGAACACAGAGCTGGGGGGCTGAAAGGCAGATAAGCCAGACATGGTCCACAATCCTCCATCTTGGAGCTTACAGTCAATGGCAGTGACCTTTGAATTGTGTTCTGCACCCCCTTGGGTCATGGAGAGCCTTCAGAGCTGATATAAGGAGACAAAACTGTCAGAGGTCTAGGTCCTTTACCCTACTCTATCCAGAAAAGCTATATTTTTGTCTATTTTATATATTGAGTTTCATTTTTAGAGTTTCATAGCTAAGAAATATTTGGAAACAACTCCTCTAGTTGAAGACCATGTCAAATAACACTGGTTCTAGGCTCAACTTCTCAAAAACCATCTCTTTTAAATGGCAGAGGAAGAGATCGTGTGTTCAGAATTTAGTCCAAACAAAGGAAAGTATTTTTCATCCTCAAGACATTGAGTCTTCATGGAAGGAAATACTAGAAGAAAAAGTTATTGTCCCTTTGGATATCTGGGTATTAGAACATTTCTGTCTTTCATAAAGGTAGGGAATGGGTCTAAAGGGAGAGCAGTTGTGCTGCCTCTGTCCCTAGATGTGGGCCCCAGCCACAGGACCTACATGAAGGAGATGTGGATTTTGCAGAGAATGGAATTTCCCAAGTGGTCATGCCACAGACGCCAAGCTGATGCCTTCTCCCTGGCACCCCACTTCCCTTTCTGCCTTTATAAGTGAGATGGCAGAGAGAATCAGGAATGCAAATTCTCTAAGGCCAAAATGTGGTTTATTCCATTGATGGCTGGAAATCAAGACCAAAAATTTTTATACAGAATGGTGCCCTTTTTAGACTGCCTTGTTTAGATGGGGAGTGCAAATTGCATTAGAAAAAAATATGGGGCCTGTGGAGACTGTGTTTGGAAACATATGAGGCACGTGGTGGGAAAACATTTTCTCCAAGAGCTGCCTTCTCCAGGATTGCATTACTTTGTTTGCTTCCTAAAGGCAAATGTGGGAACAAAGAATTTGAATTTGATTGGCTAAACAACTGCCTTCTTCCACTGCCATCCCACTGTAAGCCTTAGAAAAGGTCAAACAATGATGGTGGCCCAGTCTGAGTGGTGAGGGATGAGATGGGTGAGAACACAGTAAGGGTGCAGCACAATGACTTGCACATAGTATAAAAAAAATCAATTGCTTGCTTATTTATTAATTTATTCAATTATTTCCTGAGCATCAACTATGTGTCAGGTACTATGTGAGGTGCTGGAAATACAGAGACACAGACACAGTCTGCCTTCTCAGAGCATGGACAATTATTATAACTTTGTAAGTTTTATTTTATTCATTTACAAAGTCAGTTTAATCTGAGGAGCTTCCTCATGGGGTTGTTACTAAAACAAAACGAGTGAAAGCCAAGGTATGCTCAACTGAAATATTTTGCAGACTTTATATTAAAAGCAGATTTTTTTCTACTTACCTTCTTAAAAGTTTATAAATGTTCTAGGAAAAGACATGAATATTAGGAAATAAGGTGCAGAGATTGTTACTATGGCTATGAAATCTATTCATAGGAATTTGCCTGTAGACTCCAACTTGTGATTCTGGTCAGTCTGTGGCCAGGAATTTGTTAGGGGTCCTGATTTTCACAACATCAGCTGCCTTCTGCACTGACAACATTCCATCCAGTTAGCTGTTTGTTTCCTGATTAACATTGGTTCTAGAGGCCTCATGTCTACACAAAATCTCAGGTCTTGGCTACACTCAGAAGCTGCAACATTAGTGGTATTTTTCCCTAGAATAAGGATCCTGTGGCCCTAAGGCCTATAGGTCCTCCTTTGGTCAGTCTTCCCAATGAGTATCCTTGCTTTAGAGTCACTTTTTTTCTTCAATATAAATGAGGACAAACCCTGAAGGCAGGTTTAGGTGAGTCTAAACCTTTGGTGGCTATTTCTCTCCTAGAAAAGGTGAAAATTAGATTACATGCTATGCTTAATATCAAGGCTGACAAAGATCTTTTTTTAAAAAAATTATTGTTCAAAGTATTACATAGGTCCTCCTCCCCCCCCATTAACTTCTTCCAGCCCTCTTCCACCCTCTCAAGCCCTCACCACCCCATTGTCTGTGTCCACCAGTTATGCGTATATTCATACAAGTTCATTGGTTGATCTCTTCCACCCACCCTCCCCTGCCTTCCCTCTGAGGTTAAACAGTCTGTTCATGCTTCTATGTTTCTGGGCCTATTTTTGATCATCAGTTTATTTGATTCATTAGATTGACAGGGGTCTTCATAAATATGCAGAGGTATCTTTTTAGTTCCAAAAACAAAGCTGAAATAAACTATCACTATTTTTGAATGCATTTGACTTTTATGTTTTAAGGTGACTAGAACTGTTGTTTTTGTGGAATTCATACATTATCATATTAAATAGGCTATGGAATTATACTGATGGCTTCTCTGGAATCACGGCCTTTTGTGTAATCTCACAACATATTTAAAATACCAACTGTAGGCTAGGGCTGAAGAACAGTACTCATGAATTTGGTGGGAAACTCAACCTAAGCACTATAGAATGGTGGTTAGGAACACAGGCTCTGGAGTCAGACTGGTTAGGTTCTAATTACCAATTTTGGTACTACTGTGCAACTTTCAGCAAGTCATGAAACTCTCTGAGCCTCTATTACTTCATGTCTAGAATGGGGTAATTATCAGCATAGTGCCTCCTGATAGGATTGTTACAAAGCATAAGTGAAAAGGGTTTGGCACATAATAAGTGTACTAGACTGTAGCACTGTTTACCTATATTCTGTGCCTTTTGCAGTGTTCCTCACTGTGGAGTGATTACAAATATCTGCACTTTTGCACTCAAACATGGTCATGCAATGTGGTTTGACCAATGAAATATGAGCAAAATAGCATGTGTCACATACAGGCAGAAGCTTTAACAGAGTGTATGCTTTGCCATGTTCCCCTTTCCCTCTGCTATGTCAGCTGAAGTGCTCCAGATGGAAGCTGATCTTTAAGCCTGGGTCCTGGAGTGAAAATAACATGGAACAGAGGTTCAACCAAGTTAGGATGGACATGTAGCCTGAGTGATTGAGTGAGTGAGTGAGTGAGTGAGAGAAATAACCCTTAGCGGTTCACAACTGAAATTTTGGGATTATTTGTTATTGCAACATAACCTCACCTATTTTGATTGATAAAGGAAGTGTTAACTCATTATTATGAATGATCTCCCTCTCTCTCATTTTACATGAAATCCCAATACATTGTGATAGTGAAAAATTTAGTAATTCAATTGTCTACTCCGTCTCCACCATTAGATTTCAAGCCTATTTATGAATGAAGCCCACTTTTCAAATAAAGTTCTATATATAAAACATATAAGTAGTAATCTATTAATATAATTTGTTAACCCAAACACACATTTACTTATTATGAGGAAAATTAATACATATACAATTGTTTTTGATAAACACAAGCATTTGAAAGTCAGGAGTTATGATGCAGTTATATCAGTCCATTTCTGTAATTAGGTTTTTGTTTTGTTTTTTTGTTTGTTTTGAGAGAAAGAGAGAGAGAGAGAGAGAGAGAGAGAGAGAGAGGATGTGAGAGTGAAACATCAATCATCTGCCTCCTACACATCCTGTATCTCAGATAGAGCCTGCAACCTAGGCATATGCCCTGACCTTGAATCAAAATGCCAACCATTAGGTGTGCAGGGGATGACACCCAAACAAATTGAGCCCCACTGGCCAGTCTGTAATTTTCTTTTGGTTACATATTAATGACAATATTTTGACCCACAAGATAAATATTTGCAAGGGTAATAGTTTTCATTCCCTCATTCAATAACAGCACACTGTGAATTACAGTATATTCTTTGATTAAACTGAATGGCAAATGAAGTTTATTTTGAGTTCTGCACAAAGAATTGAATCTACTCAGTAGCTCAAGTTAATGCACTATTGGTCTTCAATCTGTTAAAATTTGGCGTATATCTTTTTTATGTATGCATTGTTTTTAGTTGTATACATATTTTAGTTAGAGTGTGAGCTGTTTACAAATATCTTTGAACTAGAGGCCCAATGCACAAAATGTGTGCAAGGGGCTCGGCCTCACAGCCGCAGCAACTTGCCTTGGCCCTTGCAGCCCCTGGTTTGTCCGGAAGGTCATCTGGAAGGTCATTCAGCTGTCTGGTCTAATTAGCATATTATGCTTTTATTATTATAGATGATATTCCAATTGGTTTCAGAACTCCTGGGACATTTCTTCAAAATACTTGGAAGGAAAACAAACATTTATATCATAAGTATTTTCCAAGCATCACTCATTTACATACCATCTTCACTATTTTTGCCATATCCATTAACTATCTGTCCTATCATTTAAAAATTTTATCAAGTTGACTCACTTTAAAAAAAATATGGCCTCATCCTAAGCAATAATATTTCTGAAAATAATTGCTCTGATATAATAGTTTTATCTTTATAAAATAAGTTAAATACAGAATTTTTTCCTTTTTATTGAATTTATTAGGTGATGCTGGAAAACACACATTTTAAAAAAGTAATTTGCAGACTCATTGAAACAGAGATCAAACTGATGGTTACCAGAGGGCACAAGAGTGGGAGAATGGGTGAAAAAAGTGAAGGGAATATAGTCAATAATATTGTGATAAGTTTTCACAGTTACAAATGATTATTAGACATAGTGTGGTGATCACATCATAAGGTGTATAAATGGTTACTCACTATGTTGTATACCTGAAATTAATAGAATAATGGATGCCAAACCATATATTTTTCATATTATTGTGTGGTAATTTATAAAAACAATATAAAATTACTCTACATCTTTACTTAGTATCACATAGAAACAGCCTTATTTTGATATATTTATTTCAAAATTTTTCTTAAAAAAGAACCAGATTATGGAGTGGGAAACAGATTTTGTGTGTGGAATGGGGCATGAGAGTTGTTAGGGAAATTGAGGATGCCTACTAGGCTTCAGGCTACATAGGAATTCACAGAGAAGGTATGTGGTAGCAGTAAAGAACTTAATCTAAGAAAGTGAAAATATCTGTAAGAATTTAAACTGTAGTTTTTTCAGATCAGATACAATGCAGGGATGCCATCTACAAATAAAACAGTTGCATTAGTTCCTTGGGTATTTTAAGGACAGTGGCATCAGGCATTTTTGAAATAAAAATGTAATAAATAGAGGTGAAAAGGTAGAAAGTATCTCTATTATAACTTGATTGAAATGATAATATCCACTGATGCCTCAAAACGTTTTTTTTCCTTGTTTCTGGCAGACCCTGACAACTGACAGTCTCCAGGGGCAGCTCTATAAATGGGAAAATGTGAACACATGGAGGAACAGAAAATCTTGAGGAAGGGTCCTAAGGGAAAAAAAAGCAGTCCACATTAATGTCCAAATGGCTGAGTTTCTCACTGACTTATAGCATGAGTCCTCCTCAGTAGAATTTCATGAACATCAGATGCTCTTTTGCCAGCTCTACACAGAGAAACAGCAGGAAACACCTGGAGAACAACTTGGAAATCCAGGGTTTGGCTAGCTATTTTACCTTCTATCTTTGCACTACAAGATATCCTGGGTTTACTCAAACATCTGAAAATCTTCTGTTACATATGGTACTTGAAAAAGTGCCATTGCAACCCAATTAATATTGACTATTTAAGTTTCCTCCCATCACCAATGCATGTGAATCCATTGGGCCAAGCAAAAAGAGTTTGTGACCAAACAAACATATTTTCTTTTGACTCTGAAAATGTGGTGACCTCCTTACTACTTGTCATTTCATATTCTCCTGGCTTGATCATTTTAGTTTATGTCAAAACTATTTGCCCAACCACAATGAGAAAAAAGAATTCTGAAGACCTTTGAGTGTTTTGGTTACTAGGTCCTACAGGATGGGGCTTTTTCTTTTCACATGTGCCAGTAGGTCGCTGTTGCCCTCCTGTAGCTCTCTGCCCGCTGCCCTGCCCTCCTGTAGCTCTCCCCGCACCCCCTCATAGCTTGTTGCCCTGCCCTCTCCTGTAGCTCTTGCTTGCTTGCTACCCTGCCCTGTCCTGTAGCTCTCTGCCACCCACTTGTAGCCAGTAGGTTGCTGCCGCCCTCCTGTAGCTCTCCACCTTCTCCGCGGCCTTCTTGTACCTCTCTGGCCCACCCTCCTGCTGATCTGTGATCTGGTCATGACATGCTTGGTCTTTACGCCTCAGGGTGTAATGCCTAATTAGCATATTCCTCTCTTATTATATAGGATAGTGTAAAATTGGAATCAACCTAAGAAATCATTGATGGATGAATGAATAAATACAGTGTGGTATATTCCTATAATGGAAGAATATAAAATAGTGCAAATGAATAAGTACATGTATCTATTATAGATCCTACTTGAAATCACATATATATTATTATACCATTGATACAAAGGTTATCAACATACAAAGTAATACTAAATATTGCTTAGGGATACATTCATATGTATACATTTATATGTAGTAAAAGTAAAGAGGATACAATCATCTTCAAGACAGAGGTTACTTCTGGGATAAAAGGGAGGAAAATATGATCAGGGAGGAGTACACAAAGGAATTTGACTATATAATATTTTATTTGTTAAGATGGGTAGTGAGTATATAGGTATTCATTACACTTTTATCTATAGCTTTTAATATATCTAAGATTTTTCATAAAGCATTATTCAAATATGCTCACTACAATAGCCCATCTGACAGAGATTCAACAAGTCTCAATTGTGAGCTGAAATGTTCTATACAGTTGTAGCTGGAAAATTATGCCAGCAAACTTGTGCTCATGCATAAAATATAGGACATTTGGTACCAAATCATCAAAAGTAGTCTTTCTATTGTAAATTTTCTACAAAGTGAAAGCCATTACCAATTTATGACAGGATTGGACAGTCACCTCACAGGACCCTGCGGAGGATAGTACTTGGGATATGTTGGTTAGCTTGGGGAGAGAAGAGGCAGTTCTAGAGCAATGGCTAGTAATTTAAAAAAATTAGGGCCAATTTCTTTGTCCTGTGAGGTTGGTCAGCCTGCAACTACTGGTGAACAGCTTCAGATGACACCAAAACACCACCCAACCACCCCCACAGCTACACACTCAAGGGGCAAACTTAGTGGGCACCAGAGCTCTGCTGAAGTAAGTTCTGCTCCATGACGTGGGACTCTGCACAGCTAATCTTCCATGTTTTTCAGTGGTGGTAGCCAGTCCTTGCAACAGATTGACCTGGGGGTTAATCACTCCCATTGATATGCCAACAGCAATCAAGGCTCAACTACAACAGGAGGGTGTACACAATCTATATGAGGGGGGAACACAACTGTAGTACCCAGCTTTGGTGGTCAGGGAGGCTGTGCCACTAGACCCTATAGGACACTCATTACAATAGACCACTCTACCAATCTCAGAAGACATAGTAGCTCTACTTAATACAGAGAAACAGACACAGAGAGGTTGCCAATATGAAGAGACAAAGAAACATGTTCTAAATGAAAGAACAGAACAAAACCCAGAAAAAGAACTAAACAAAATGGAGACAAGCAATTTACTAGAGGCAGCATTCTAAACTCTGGTTATAAGGATGCTCAAGGAGCATAGTGAGACCCTCAAGTGCATAAAAAACAGTCAGAAATTAAGGATACACTAACTGAAATAAAGAATAATTTATAGGGAATCAACAGTAGAGCAGATTAAGCCAAGAATCAAATCAGTCATTTGGAATGTAAGCAAGCAATAAACACCCAATCAGAATAGCAAAAGGAAAAAAAGAATTTAAAAAATGAGGATAGTGTAAGGAGCCTCTGGGACAATTTCAAGCATGCCAACATTCGCATCATGGGGGTGCCAGAAGGAGAAGCAAAAGAGCAAGAAATTAAAAACATATTTCAAAAAATAATGACAGAAAACTTACCTAATTTGGTGAAAGAAAGAGACATGCAAGTCCAGGAAGTTCAGAGAGTCCCAAACGAGATGAATCCAAAGAGACCCACACCAAGACACATCGTAATTAAAATGCAAAAGGTTAAAGACAAAGAGAGAATCTTAAAAGCAGCAAGAGAAAAGCAGTCCTTACCTACATACAAGGGAGCTCCCATAAAACAGTCATCTGATTTCTCAACAGAAACTTTTCAGGCCAAAAGAGTGGCAAGAAATATTCAAAGTGATGAAAACAAGGACCTACAACCAAGATTACTCTACTCTGCAAAGCTATCATTTAGAATTTAAGGACATATAAAGAGCTTCCCAGACAAGGAAAAGCTAAAGGAGTTCATCACCACCAAACCATCACCACCATGAAATGTTAAAGGGTCTTATTTAAGAAGAAGAATTTTTCAAAAGATTAAAAATTATGAACAATAAATGACAATAAATAAATATCTATCAACAAATGAATCTTAGAAAACAAAAACAAATGAAGAATCAGAACAGAAACAGATCCACAGATACAGAGAACATTTTGACAATTGCCAGATGGGAGGAGGATTAAGGGGATGGCTGGAAAAGGTAAAGGGATTAAGAAGTACAAATTGGTAATTATAGAATAGTCATGGGGATGTAAAGTACAGCATAGGGAACATAGTCAATAATAATTTCATAACTATGTATAGTGTCAGATGGGTACTAGATTTATTGGATGATCACTTATTAAGTTATATAATGTCTAATCACTGGGGTGTATACCTGAAACTAATATAATATTGTATGTCAACTGTAATTGAAAATTAAAAATGATATTTATTTATTTTTATTAAAAACTAGAGACCCGGTGTACAAAATTCATGCATGGTGGGGGGGCTCAGCCAGGCCTGCACCCTCTCCAATCCAGGACCCCTCGGGGGATGTCTGACTGTCTCTTGCAATCCGGGACCACTGGCTCTTAACCACTCACCTGTCTGCCTGCCTGATTGCCCCTAGCCCCTCTGCCTGCCTGCCTGATCACCCCTAACTGCTCCCCTACCAGTCTGATTGCCCCTAACTGCTCCCCTGCTGGCCTGATCACCCCTAACTGCCCCTGCCTCGCCCCATACCCAGGACCCAGGATTCCCTCCTCTGGCCAGTCACAGGCACCCAGGACCCAGGATTCCTTCCCTCTGGCTGGCTGCAAACACCCAGGACCCAGGCTGGCCACAGCCTCAGAGGACCATGGGCGGGTGGTTTGTCCCTCTCCCAGGCCGCAGCCTGGCTGGTCCCCATTCCTCTTTCCCCAGTGTTGAGTGTCTGAGCTGTTATGGTGTGATGGAATGAGGGCGTGATGACCAATTGCATATTAGCTATTTATTATATAGGATTTGTTAAAATTTATTTTTATTTTTCAAGATATTACAGATGTTCCCCATTTTTCCCTCCTTAGAATCCCTCCACCCAGGTCCCACTGCACCCGTGGCTTTCACCACACTATTGTCAATATCCATGGGCTATGCATATATGCCTATAAGTTCTTTGATTAATCTCTTCCTGTCCACTCCCCTTCCCTCTGAGATCTGTCAAACTGTTGCATGCTTCTATATCTCTGGACCTATTTGTTTATTAGTTTATTTTATTCATTAGATTCCACATATTACTGAGATCATATGATGTTTATCTTTCTCTGAATGGCTTATTTCACTTAGCATAATAATATCCAGGTCCACCCATGCTGTTCCAAAGGACAAGAAAGCCTTCTTTTTCATAGCTGCATAGTATTCTATCGTGTAAATGTACCACAGCTTTTTTATCCACTCATTACTGATGGGCACTTGGGCTGTTTCCAGATCTTAGCTATTGTAAATTGTGCTGCTATGAACATAAGGATGCATATAGTCTTTCTGATTGGTATTTCAGGCATCTTACAATATATTCTCAGATGTGCAATCACGTCAAAAGGCGGCAGTTCCATTTTTAATTTTTTGAGGAAACTTCATACTGTTTTCCATAATAGCTGCACCAGTCTGCATTCCCACCAACATTGCTCTAGGGCAGTGGTTCTCAACCTGTGGGTCGCTACCCCTTTGGCCGTCGAACAACCCTTTCACAGGGGTCGCCAAAGACCATCCTGCATATCAGATATTTACATTAGGATTCATAACAGTAGCAACATTGCAGTTATGAAGTAGCAACAAAAATAATTTTATGATTAGGTCACAACATGAGGAACTGTAGAAGGTTGAGAACCACTGCTCTAGGGTTTCCTTTTCTCCACATCCTTACCAAAACTTGTTGTTTGTTGATTTACTGATAGTAGCCCTTCTGGCAGGTGCAAGGTGATACTCATTGTAGCTTTTCTTTGAATCTCTGTGATAATTAGTGACCTTGAGCATTTTTCATATATCTATTGGCCATCTATATGTCCTCTTTGCAGAAGTGTCTATTTAGGTCCCTTGTCCACTTTTTATTGGATTATTTATCTTTCTGGTGCTGAATTGTATATGTTCTTTATATATTTTTTATATTAACCCCTTATCAGATGTATCATTGGTCAATATGTTCTCCCATATAGTGGGTTCTCTTTTCACTTTGTTTTTTTTTTATTTTTTTATTATTCTTTTAAAAAATATTATAATAAGTATTACAAAGGGTATTACATATGTGTCCTTTTTTTCCCCGCCCTTGACAATACCCCGGCTTCCCCTACCCCCCCAGTGTCTTATGTCCATTGGTTTTGCTTATATGCATGCATACAAGTCCTTCGGTTGATCTCTTACTCCCCTCCCTTCTGCCCCCCAACCCTCTCTGGCCTTCCCACTGCAGTTTGACAATCAGTTTGAGGCAGCTCTGCCTCTGTATCTATTATTGTTCAAAAGTTTGTAATGGTCTTTATTATCCATGAATGAGTGAGATCATGTGGTATTTTTCCTTCATTGACTGGCTTATTTCACTTAGCATAATGCTCTCCAGTTCCATCCATGCTGTTGCAAATGGTAAGAGTTCCTTCTTTTTTACAGCAGCATAGTATTCCATCGTGTAGATGTACCACAGTTTTCTAATCCATTCATCTACTGATGGGCACTTAGGCTGTTTCCAGATCTTAGCTATGGTGAATTGTGCTGCTATGAACATATGGGTGCACATATCCTTTCTGATTGGTGTTTCTGGTTTCTTGGGATATATTCCTAGAAGTGGGATCACAGGGTCAAATGGGAGTTCCATTTCCAGTTTTTTGAGGAAACTCCATACTGTCTTCCATAGTGGCTGCACCAGTCTGCATTCCCACCAGCAGTGCACAAGTGTTCCTTTTTCTCCACATCCTCTCCAGCACTTGTCGTTTGTTGATTTGTTGATGATAGCCATTCTGACAGGTGTGAGATGGTACCTCATTGTTGTTTTGATTTGCATCTCTCGGATGATTAGTGACTTTGAGCATGTTTTCATATGTCTCTTGGCTTTCTGAATGTCCTCTTTTGAAAGGTGTCTATTTAGGTCCTTTGCCCATTTTTTGATTGGATTGTTTATCTTCTTTTTGTTAAGTTGTATGAGTTCCCTATAAATTTTGGAGATTAGGCCCTTATCAGATATGACGTTGGCAAATATGTTTTCCCATGCAGTGGGTTTTCTTGTTGTTTTGTTGATGGTTTCTTTTGCTGTGCAGAAGCTTTTTATTTTGATGTAGTCCCATTTGTTCATTTTCTCTTTAGTTTCAAGTGCCCTAGGAGCTGTATCAGTGAAGAAATTGCTTTGGCATATGTCTGAGATTTTGTTGCCTTTGGATTCTTCTAGAATTTTTATGGTTTCCTGTCGTACATTTAAGTCCTTTATCCATTTTGAGTTTATTCTTGTGTATGGTGTAAGTTGGTGGTCTAGTTTCATTTTCTTGCATATATCTGTCCAATTTTCCCAACACCATTTATTGAAGAGACTATCTTGGCTCCATTGTATGTTCTTGCCTCCTTTGTCAAATATTAATTGAGCATATTGGTTCGGGCTAATTTCTGGATCTCTTTTCACTTTGTTGATGGTTTCTTTTGCTGTGCAGAAGCTTTTCATTTTGATGTCATCCCATTTGTTTATCTTTTCCTGAGTTTCCCTTGCTCTTGGAGACCTATTGGCAAAAATATTGCTGTGAGAAATGTCTTATATTTTGCTGCCTATTTTTATTCTAGGACTTTTATGGTTTTGTGACTTGCATTTAAATCTTTTACCCATTTTGAGTTCATTCTTGTGTATGGTATAAATTGGTGGTCTAATGTCATTTTTGTTTGCATGTACCTGTTCAATTTTCCCAACACCATTTATTGAAGAGACTGTCTTTACTCCATTATATGCTCTTGCCTCCTTTGTCAAATATTAATTGATCATAAAGGTGTGGGTTGATTTCTGGGGCTGATTTGTTGCATTCCATTGGTCTGTATTCTTGTTCTTATGCAAGTACCAGGCTGTTTTGATAACAATGGTCTTGTAGTATAATTCAACATACAATATTGTGATACCTCCAACTTTGTTCTCTCTCAAGATTGCCTGTGATTATTTGGGGTCGTTTTTGGTTCCATATAACTTTTTGAAATATTTTTTCTAATTCTATGAACTATGCCATTGTTATTTTAATAGGAATTGTGTTGACTCTATAGATTCCTTTGGGTAGTATGGACATTTTCATTATGTTAATTCTTCCAATCCATGAATATCGTATATGCTTCTACTTGTTTGTATCTTCTTTAATTTCCTTCTTCGATGTCATATAGTTCTCTGAGTACAGGTATTTTACCCCCTTAGTTAAATTTATTCCTAGGTACCTTATTTTTTGTTGCAATAGTAAATGTGGTTGTTTTCTTAGTATCTCTTTTGGAGAGTTCATTATTGGTCTATAAAAATGCCATGGATTTCTGGGTATTGATTCTGTATCCCACAACTTTGTGCTGAATTCATTTATTAGATTTAGTAGTTTTTTGGTAGAGTCTTTAGAGTTTTCTATACACAATATTTAAAATTTTTTAAATAAAAAAATAAAGTATGAAAAGAGGGCCAATTCAGAAAAAAATTAAAATGTTCATGAACCACCTTTGTTTCCCTTTATTTTAAATGAAAATTTTTTTATTTAGTTTCAGCTTTGATTATTAACTTTATAAACTAAGTGGACTAATGAAACTATTGGTTCTGCACTAAAACATTAATATGTAGCCATATTTGAGGCATAGTTACCCAGATATGCCTTTCTAATATATCATCTTGAAATTAAGTTGTGTTTTACAAAGTTTGTTGGCTGTGTGGCCTGTGTTTCTGTAGGTAGCTCATCACAGGTCTAGTGCAGGGGATGTAAACTACAGCTCATGAGCCAGATCAGGTCATGTTCTATTTTGAAAATAGTGCTTTATTGGGACATACATGTTCATTAGTTTATATATTGTCTATGACTGTTTTTTAAAAATTATTACAGTGGCAGAGTTAAGTAACTGTAATAGAGACCTAAAATATTTATTACCTAGATCTTTACAGAAAATTTATCAACTCCTAGACTAGACATTAGGGACTGACCAAGTAGGGTGGAACTGAATTCCACAATGCAGCCACTGAGTTCAAGGCAGAAGAGGGATCCAGAGTCAGGTCTAACTGGGCCCATTTCCTCAAACCACCACCAACTGGATCTATCTACAGCTATACTGAAGTTGTTCTAATCCATTTTTCTCCATGACCCATCCAGTGCAGCCACCAGCTGCTACCTTTTTTTCTAGTGTCTCTCGACCTGGGCTAATCCAAATCCATTAACTGTCGATCTCTGATGTCTTCTCACCTCTCAGATCTGCTCCTCTACTTGTCTTCCCCATCTTAGTTGCTGGCAATTTGATCATTCCAATTGCTTAGGCCAAAATCCTTGTAGTCATTCTTGTCCTCTAACTGTCCTCTAACTTTCCTTCTTTACATCATCCACATCCAATCCATCAGCAAATTCAGTCAGCTTACTTTCCAAATATATCAGAATCTGACAACCTCTCATCTTTTCACCACTACAGCACTTACCCAAATCACCATACTCTCTTGCCTAGAATGACTCTTTTAAAACCTAATTAAGTTTATGTTACTGCTTTATTGAAAACCTTCCAATAGCTTCCCACCTCACTCATAATAAAATTAAAATCCTTAGTTTATAATGCACTTTACCATTTGGCCCCTGTTACCTCTTCAACCTCAACTCCTACCACTCTACTCCTCCTTTACAACGTGTCAACTGCACTAGCCTAATTGATGCTCTTCAACTATGCCAGGTCTTAGCACATGATCTTCCCTCTGCATTGAACATTCTTTGCACAGATATTCACATGACTCTCCCCCTCACTTCCCTCAAGTCTCTGCTCAAAATTACCTTCTCCATGAGATCTTCCTGGGCCTATATGAAATCATGTACCTCTATTGCCAATCTTGGTCCTTCCCAACTCTGCTTTCTGTTCTTTATAGCATTTATTATCATTTGGCACAGTATTTATTTAATAAGTTATCTTATTTGTGGTTTGTCATCCCCCATTAGGGTATAAGCTCCACGAGGGTAGAGATATTTGTCTGCCTTGTTCACTGTTATATTCAATTGGCTTAAGACAGTTCTGGCATATAGTAATCATTCAAAAAAATTGTTGAGTGTGTTATTGGAAACCAGTTTCTAGTGGGGACACATGGGCTTTAAAAATTCTTGGATTCAGTTACTTAATTACTATATATTTTTCCAAGATAGATGCTTGTCCCACATACCTTTAAAATAAAGGCCCAAGACTTTAGGTTTCTGGGTCTCAGGCATGGTGGTCTTCTGATATTAGACTCCTCAGGTCAAAGGTGACTCTTTGCTTTGCTTTGATTTGCTTCTGAATGACCAATTAGCCCCTTCAGGGGCCCTATTTTCTTCACTCTTCAGTCTCCTTCCATCCAAGCCAGGAGATTAGGACTCATTTATCTTACTTGTTACCACTCTGCCTTATTCAGAGAAAGCAGGCCAGTTACTTTCTTTTTTATTTCATGTGAGCATCCCTCATCCAGTCAGTTGACTGAGAACAGAAACAAACATATGAGGAGCTGTGGTGGCAATGACAGTGACAGCAGCGCCACAGGCAGCTCATTAGGTCCAACAAACCCTTTCTCCTGCAACCCCATCTTTCAGCCTCAGGCCCTCCTCCCTCCAAAGGAGCTGACTTCCTTTTGTTCTGCCCAAGCCACAGTTCCTGGGGGATAAAAGAATCTATGGTAGCTTGAAGTTGAAGTCAGTATCAAGTGATGGAACAGGCTTAAAATAGTTGCATGAGGCCATAAACTCTTAATGATTCAATCTTTCAGCAGCCCTGAGACACTGGAGGAAATCCAACTCTAAGCCCCCACTTGTTGGTTGCCAACCCCACCAACAGTGGTCTCTTTGTTCTTCTTATCAGCCTGAATAATTATGCTGTGGCAAATGGACGCTTTCACTATTTCCTTCCTTTAAAAGGCTCCTCAGGAGAATGAGTAAGCCAGATGGGCACAAAGAGTCCACTCGTTCTTTTCTACCTCAGAGCTGGCTTTGCCCTTCATGAATAATTGATTTAAAATGTTACAGGTTCTGCTCATGAGATGCTCCAGAGACACTGGGTCTCTCTGTAGCTGAGGTTTTCTAGCCCCAAGCTCATCCCACCACTTGCCTAAGAGATTGGTTAAGGAGGCTGATATCTTAGAGCCCTGGGAACCAGATAAGACATCAAGATGCCATTGTGACCATTTTCCTGCTTCTAGACTAAGGCAAGCCAGATGGGCAAGAATATCTTTTATTTAGAAAAATAATTTAAAACAACTTTTCTGCAATAGTGATTTACAGCCTGCTCTTACCCCTGTGTTGAGAATAAAAATGGTGCTTCCCTCCAAGAACAAAGATTTGGCATATTAGCCTTTTATATATATATATATACTAGAGGCCCAGCATGCAAAATCGTGCAGCCCCACCCACCCACAGGCGCC
>NW_005357414.1:1104370-1108063 GCF_000412655.1 Myotis brandtii | reverse complement strand
CTCGCCATGCCTGCCTCATCACGCCCGCCTCGCTGCACCCACCCACCAGACACCCTGCCCACCCTACTGTGGGGGAGGACCTGAGAGGTACTCTATGCACCTCATGGTGACTGGTCGTTTGGTCATTTCAGTTGTGATGCCTCTTGGCCTTTATCATTATGATAACACTAGAGGCCTGGTGCACAAAATTCATGCATGGGGGGTGTCCCTCAGCCCAGCCTGCACCCTCTCCAATCTGGGACCCCTCGGGGGATGTCCTTGGGATCAGGCCTAAACTGGCAGTCGGACATCCCTCTCACAATCCAGGACTGGTGGCTCCTAACTGCTCGCCTGCCTGCCTGCCTGCCTGATTGCCCCTAACCACTTCTGCCTGCCAGCCTGATAACCCCCTAAGTGCTCCCCTGCCTGCCTGATTGCCCCTAACTGCCCTGCCCTCCAGGCCTAGTCACCCCCAACTGCCCACCCCTGCCAGCCATCTTGTGGTGATCATCTTGTGGTGGCCATCTTATGATGGCCATCTTGTGGTGGCCATCTTGTGACAACGTCACGACAGCCATCTTGTGATGACGTTGCGCAAGGGCGTTGGGCGACACCACCTAGGCTTTTATTATATAGGATTTTTCTTGCAATGAGAACTTTAGAAATCTACTCTCTTAGCAATTTTCAAATATGCAGTACAGTGTTAACTATAGTCATCATGCCATACATTACATTCCCACAACTTATTACTGAAAGTTTGTACCCATTGACCATCTTCACCTATTATCCTTACCCTCCACCTGCTGCCTTTGGAAACCATCAATCTGTTTTCTGCTCTATTATTTAAGTTTTTTTAGATTCTCCATATAAGTGAGATCATACAGTACTTGTTTTCCTCTTTTAGACTTATTTCACTTAACATAATGCTCTCAGGATTCATCCATGCTGTTACAAATTGCAACATTTCATTTTTTTGTGGTTTAATAGTATTCTATAATATATACCTCAGGATTTTGTAAATTCATTCATCCATCAGTGGGCACTTAGGTTATTTCCATGTCTTGCCTATTGTAAATACTGCTGCAATGAACATGAAAATGAAGATATCAGTTCAAGATAGCGATTTCATTTTTTAAAAAATATGGAATGCTTCATGAATTTGCATGTCATCCTTGCACAGGGGCCATGCTAATCTTCTCTGTATCATTCAAATTTTAGTATATGTACTGCTGAAGACAGAACAAGATAGTGATTCCATTTTCTTTGGCTATAAACCCAGAAGTAGAATTACTATAGTTCATATAGTAGTTTTATTTTTAATTTTTTGAGTAAAGTTCATATTGTTTTGCATAATGGCTGTACCAATTTACATTCCCACCAAGAATATACAAGGGTTCCCTTTTCTCCATATCCTCACTAGCACTTGTTATCTCTTGTCTTTTTTTTAAAAAAAGGATTTTTCTTATTTTTTAAAAATATGTTTTTATAGATTTCAGAGAGAGGAAGGGGAATGTATAGAGAGATAGAAACACTGATTGGCTGCCTTCTGCATGCCCCCTACTGGGGATCAAGCTCACAACCTGGGCATGTGCCCTGACTGGGAATCAAACTGGTGACCTCTTGGTACATTGGTTGATGCTCAACCACTGAGCCACACAGACCAGGTTCTCTTATCATTTTAATAATAGTTATACTAACAGGTGTGAGGTGATATCTCATTGCAGTTTTCATTTGCATTTTTCTGATGATATATAGTGATGTTGAGCACCCTTTTATATACCTGTTGGCCCTTTGAATATCTTCTTTGGAAAAATGTCTATTCAGGTTATTTTTCCATTTTTAAATTGGATTATTTGTTTTTGTTTTTGCTACTCAGTGGTATATGGTCCTTATATATTGTGGGTGTTAACCCTTTAGCAGATATGTAATTTACAAATATTTTCTCCCTTGCTGTGCAGAAACATTTAGTGTGATATAGTCCCACTTGTTTCTTTTTGCTTATCTTATTTGTGCTTTGTGTGTCATATCCAAAAAATAATTGCCAAGAACAGTGTCAAGGAGCTTTCACCAGTTTTCTTCTACAAGTGTTATGGTTTCAGCTTACATTTAAGTCTAATCCATTTCAGGTTAATTTTGTGAGTAATGTAAGATAGGGGTCTAGTTTCATTCTTTTGACTGTGTATATCCCATTTTCTCAACACCATTTATTAAGAAGAGATTGTCTTTTTTCTGTTGAGTATTCTCAGCGTCCTTTTCAAGTATTAGTTGACTGTATATGCATGAGTTTATTTCTGGGCTCTTGATTCCATTCCATTGGTTGATGTGTGAACATCTTAACCAAAGGCCTGCTGGATAGCAATCCTATAACAAAGAGAATTTGAAAGCACACTTCTCCCAGTTGAGCTTGGGGGTGACAACAATCCTTGCTAGCACCTCATGAGAGACCCTGAACCAGAACCACCCAGTTAAGCTTCTCCTAAAATCCTGACCCCCAGAAATTATAAGGCAATTAATGTTTACTGTTTGTAGCCACTTGTTAAGTAACAATAGATAACTGATACAGCAGTTGCACAGGCAAGGACTTATCTATAATAATAAAAGCATAATATGCTAATTAGACTGGACGTCTTTCCAGACATCCTTCCGGACGACCTTCTGGACGAAGCCTGGGCTTCAAGGGAAGCCCAGGTCCCGGATGCCTGCCAGTGGCTGGAGGGAAGCCCGGGACCTGGGTGCCTGTGGCCGGAGGGAAGCCGGTGCCAGCAGCCAGGACAAGGAAGGCTTACTCTTGCCCCAATTTCATGCATCAGGCCTCTAGTAGGTAATAATAAGAAATTCTGTAGAGTTAAGGTTGTAGTACTGTCTAATAGTAGGATGGGGGTATCATCTGCCTTCTGGTTCCACTTAACTTTAGGTTGGGTCATAAATGTTCATAGTGTCATTAGAAAGTAATATGGTCAAGAGGAGATAGCTTATCCAAGCATGGGAAATTTGAAATGGATGAGTTAGGTTTTGGGGGCAGTACATTGTTCCAAAGTTCTTCTCAGCCTTCTAAACTATTCCTACCAGATAGTCCACAGGACTTTGCAGATGGTTTCATCAGATAAGAAGGACATATCATCATGTCAATAAACATGTGGTCATTTTATTTCTTTTGGCTTCTATTAAATAGTGATTGATTTCCAAGATTATGAGCCATTAAGAGGCTTTCCTATGAAGTCTCTTTGTATAGCCCTATAGATTTACATCTAATATCAAAATTCCTGATGGTTTTTAGGCCATTTTGAGGCTAATCAAAAGTCGTTGGGGTCACAGAGCAGATGCAAACCAAGTCATAGTACATGCAAATGACTTGAAAAGGAACTATATAAACATATTGTGGAGCCCATCTGACTTCCCATCCAGAACATTGTTATTCAGATTTTTATCATTATCATGATCTTTGCCTATTCTAAATTCTTTACTTGAGAGTATATTTTGTATAAGCACATAAAATAAAAGGGTTGATTTAACAGTACAAAATCACCTGTGAAATTTATTTATTTATTTATTCATTTATTTATTTAATTGTCTAAAGTTTTACATATTCTCCTTTTTCCCCATTGACCACCCCTCCCCACCCCAGCCATTCCCATCCTGGGCAAGCCACCTAGTGTCTGTGTCCATTGGTTATGCTAATATGCATGCATACAAGTCCTTTGGTTGCTCTCTAAA
>NW_005357414.1:1096173-1103723 GCF_000412655.1 Myotis brandtii | reverse complement strand
TCCCATGCAGTGGGCTTTCTTGTTGTTTTGTTGATGGTTTCTTTTGCTGTGCAGAAGCTTTTTATTTTGATGTAGCCCCATTTGTTTATTTTCTCCTTAGTCTCCATTGCCCTAGAAGCTGTGTCTGTAAAGATATTGCTACGACATATGTCTGCTATTTTGCTGCCTATGGAGTCTTGTAGGATTTTTATCGTTTCCCGTCTTACATTAAAAAAAAAAGAAACTAGATCACTAACTTACAACATACACAAAAACAAACTCAAAATGGCTAAAGGTGAAATTTATTTTTAAAAAATTCTTCCATCTAAAGCAATCTACAGATTCAATGCAATTTCAACATGTGTGTTTTTGCAGACAGAAAACCCATCCTAAAATTCATATGAAATTTCATGAGACCCCAAATAGCCTAAATAATCTTGAAAAAGAAAACCAAATTTGGCTGTCTAGTACTACCTTATTTTAAAATGACTACAAAGCTATGGTATTCAGAACAACATGTCACTGGCACAGGACAGACCTATAGAGCAATGGCATATAATAGATAGCCCAGAAATAAACCATAGTATATATGGTCAAGTGATTTTTGACAAGGGTGACGAGACCATTTAATGGAACCAGGACAGTCTCTTCAATCAATAGTGCTGGGAAAACTGGATACCCACATGCAAAAGAATGAAGATAGAGAATTACCTTACACCATGTACAAAAATTAACTTAAAATGGTTTGAAGACCTGAACATAAGAGCTAGAACTATAAAACTCTCAAAAGAAAACCAGGGAAAAGCTTCATGTTATTGGATTTGGCAATGATTTGGGGGGTATAACTGCAAAAGCACAGGCAACAACAAAAAATAGATAAGTTGGACTTCATGAAAATTAAAAATGTTATGCTACAAAAAGCACCAGCAGTAGAGTAAAAATACAAACCATGAAATAAGAGAAAAATATTTGCAAATCATATCTCTTATAAGGGGTCAATATCCAGAATATATATAAAAATATTCTACAACTTAACAACAAAAAGCAAACAACCCAATTCAAAAATGGGCAAATGTATTTCTCTACAAAAGTTATACCAATCATCAATGAGCACATGGAAAATGATCAACGTCGCTAATCATTACAGTAATGAAAACTAAATCACAATGAGATTCCACTTCATACCCATTAAGATGGCTATTTAAAAAAAACAGAAAATGACAAATGTTTGTAAATGATGTGGAGAAATTGGAACCATTGTGCATTGCAGGTGAAAATGTAAAATGGTGCAGCCATTGTGGAAAATAATACAGTAGTTTCTCAAAAACATTAAACATAGAATTACCATCTGATTCAGCAATTCCACTTGTAAGTATATACTTAAAATAATTAAAAGAAAGGACTCAAATGAATATTTTACATCAATATTCATAGCAGCATTATTTACAATAGCCAAAAAGTGGATGCCACCCAAGTATCCATCAATGGATGAAAAGATAAACGAAATGTGGTACATTCATACAATGGAATATTATTCAGCCTTTAAAAAGAATGAAGGTGTGATAATGCTACAACATGGAATAACCTTGAAGACAGTATGCTAAGTGAAATAAGCCAGACACAAAGGACAAATATTATATGATTCCACTTACATGAAATACATAGAATGGTCAAATCCATAGAGACAGAAAGTAGAATAGTGGCTGCCAGGGGCTGGGGGGAGGGACAGTGTGGAGTTATTATTTAATGGATACACAATAGTTTAGGATGATGAAAAAGTTCTGTAGATGGATATTGGTGACGAATATTGGAAATGGATATTGGTTGCACAGCAAAGGAAATGCACTTAATGCCATTGATTTGTACACTTAAAAATGGTAAATTTTAAGTTATGTATATTTTACCACAATAAAAAACAAATTCAAAATTATTTTCTCTGTGCAATAATGTTTCCCAGCCTGCCACATTTACATTGGCCCTATCCCAATTTCCCACTAGCCAGGATTAGGCTGCATTTCTCCAAATCCTCCAACCCTGGCCCAAATCAGTTAAATCGCCATGACACCAAGCTACTGGAAATAATTTCTTTGTAGATATAATTTTCCCAGAGACTGGAATGTCCCTGGTGATGCCACCATAAATGAGACAGAGCTCTGTAGTTTCTTTGCAGGCCAAGGGATTCCTGAATGTCCCTTGACAAATCTCCTCTCTTTTCTATATCTATTTTGTTCCCCATTAAAATGTTCATGATTACCATTTATATGACATTTTAGAATTTACATAGCACTTTCTCACATAAAATCTTACATTTGATAAAAACCAAAAACACTAATGAAGGTGAATATTTTGTTACCTCAGTTTACAGATGAGGAAACTAAGGCACAGAGTGGTTGACTTGCCCAAGTTCCCATAGTTATTAAATGGAAGAACTAGGACTTCTTAAATCCGGACCTCTCTTCTGAGATTCCTCCCTACTTTACTGTCTCACAGGAAAATGGCTATCAACATGTTCAAAACTAAGCTCACCAGCTCCTGCCCAAATCTGCTTCTCCTCCTGTGCCCCTGATTTTAGTGAATGGCACTGACATTTTGGCCAAGCAGAACTACTTTGGAGTCATCATTGACACCTTCCTCTGTTTCATTCCCCAGAGCCAATCTGTCACCAAATCTTTAAATTCTATCTCCTAAATAATCTTTTAAAGAGGGGGGGGAGAGCTAGCCAGTTTAGCTCAGTGGATAGAGCATTGTCCTGCAGACTAAAAGGTCCCAGGTTCGATTCTGGTCAAAGGCACATACCTTGGTTGCAGGCTTCTCCCTGGCCCTGCCCTGGTGGGATGCGTGCAGGAGGCGGCCAATTGATGTGTTTCTCTCACATTGATGTTTCTCTCTGTCTTTCCCTCTCTCTTCCACTCTCCCTAAAAATCAATGGAAAAATATCCTCGGATGAGGATTAACCAAAGAAAAGGGGGGTGTTAGGGGAGCTGGAGGAGGGTATAGGAAGGATAAACGGTGATGGAAGGAGATTTGACTTAGGGTAGTGAACACACAATACAGTGTACAGATGATGTGTTGTGGAATTTGCACCTGAAACCTGTATAATTTTGTTAACAGGTGTCACCCCAATAAATTTGATAAAAAGGAAAAAAGTAAATAAATAAAAATAAAAAGTCAATTGACTATATATTCACTCTCTCCACCCCCACCGTGACCTCCTTTGTCTGATTCATTATCTTTTCTCACTGTAATAGCTTCCTAAGGGATCTCTTTGCCTTCAGTCTTGCTTCTTTTTTTTTTACTTCACAAAATTTTGTTTTTATTTGTATGTTCTTGTCTATAAAAAGTGCATTATCATTTAGTAAAACAAGACAGCAAATTCAATGTGATATATGAAGTGCTTATAATATGTTACTAAGATTAATTATGTTTTAAGGCTGAAGTTGAAAACGTTAAATGATAGTCACCTAGTTATAAATTTGTGTGTTCTTTTTTATTATTTTTTTTCTTTATTGAGTAAGGTATTATAATCCATTCCCCAAAGTGCATCCGGAGCAATTTTTCTAAAATTAAGTCTGATCATGGTTCATCTGGGGTTTTTGTTTATTTTTGTTGTTGCCAGTGAAGCTTTTTTAAAAAAAAGAAATATTTAAAACAAACCACGAAACCTACCGGGTAAAGCTTCTTAGCATGGCCTAAGACAGTGGTTGGCAAACTGCGGCTCACGAGCCACATGTGGCTCTTTGGCACCTGGAGTGTGGCCACAAAGGTTCAATCGCACTGTATGTGTGCGCCCGCACGTGGTATTCTGTGGAAGAGCCACACTCAAGGGGCCGCAGTTTGCCGACCACTGTCCTAGGTAACTAAGGGATGTGGGCTGCGGCAGGTGCAGCAAGTAATGCTTGATAGAGTTCTCAGGTGCATGTAATTAAGTAGATTCGAAACTAGCGAGAACGTTATAAACATCTTGACCACTCCCTTGTTTTGCTGAGTATAAAATAAAGACTCGGCTTATGGGCTGTGTCACTGTTTCCTCATCCAGGCGCAGTGATCCACTTGGCCCCCAGATATATTCTCTTGTCTGTTTTCTTTAATCCTTCACCATCCCCCCTCAGGTTCACCACTGGCCGAGCTGGATGAGGTTCAATTAGTAATTAGAAAAACATCAATTTAACTAAGCAGCTCTTAGACTGTAAAAATTAAAATGCTGATAGTATGCTGATAAGGGTATGGGGATATAAAAACCCTTATGTTATGCATAATGTAGACTGGTTTAGCTATTCTGGAGAACAATTTGGCACTACTCTGTTCACTCAAACAATATGTATTGAGCACCATCCATGTGTTAAGTGCTATTTTAAATGCATGGGATATAAGCAGTGAACAAAGCAAACAAAAATCTGTTAAATTGTTATTATGATAACTACTTATAATAAGATAATGAAGATAATCAATTACTTAATTTATTAGATAGGTATAAGTGCTAAGCAAAAAGTTAAAGCAGGAAAGAGTGATATAAAATATAATATGGGGTTAAAGTTGAAGAAATAGTGACCAAGAAGGCCTCACTGGCTTAAGGGTCATATAGCTAACTTAGTTATATTAAATATACACATATCCTATGACCCAGCAATTCTGCTGCTGAGTAGATATGTCTAGGAAAATACACACACAAGCCCTTGGAGGGCAAGTATGAAGATATTTTGTAGAAGTGTTATTTGTGGTGGTGGAAGGTTAGCAGAATGCCAGTGAGAACCCTTGACTGAGAGAGTGGATAGGTAAAATATGGTGGATGCATGCTGTGGAGTATTATGCAACAGTCAGAAGTACCAGATTAAACATACATACAGCATTATGAACTGACCTAAAACATAATGCTAAATAAAAAAAGTAAGAAACAGAATGGGATATATAACATAGCACCACTACATTGAAACACAAAAGCTACCTGTGAAACATATTAGAATGGCTATGGGCATGGGGATAAAGAGAGGAATGGGAATGGGTTATGGGGTTAAAAGTAAGATACAATTGAGCACAACCCAATATATGAATTTGGTGTTTTGAGAATCCAGGGCCTCTAGTCTAATATAAGCAACAATTATTATTGCATAGAGTGGGTTTTTGTTCGCTTTCCACTTTATTCCTTCCCAACAAGCCTGATTCTCATTTGAGAATACATGTGTTTTTGAGACTGTTGACTCTATCTCAGGTCAAAACACATGGCCTGGGATAAGCCAGTCACTCATTTCATCCCCTTGCCACAGTGATTGGTTTGGGGTGGACACATATTTCAAGCTGTTCAAATCAGATCAAATATTCAGACTTTAGCTGGGAATACTGTTGCAGGGGAGGGGGGATGCAGGAGAGAAAGGGTTTCTTTTCATTTGACATAAATGAGGTAGAATGTGGCCTTGTCCCTCTTTAGACCGAGAAGGAAGATTCTATCTGAAAATGGAGCCCTCACCAAAGAAGTGGAGCTCAAAAATGAGAGAGAAAGAGAGCAAGAGACTAGCTGAGCAGAATAAACTCACCAGAAGCTGGGTCTGCCATTGAACCATACAGTTACATTGGCCAATAAGTTATTTTTCAAAGGGTCAAGATTATTTAAATTGGGTTTTCAGTGGCTTGAAAACAAAGAATACTATCCAAACTGATGTATTGTTGTTTACCTTTATCTGGTTTCTTACAAATGGATGTGAAACCTCTTAAAATACAGCAAAGCTGTAAGCAAAATGGGTGGGTCCTGAAGATGGATTGGTACACATATCTACACCAGATGGAAATGTTCTCTAGAAAGTGCCCTGAAATGGATTGTTCAAGGTTTTCAGCAATTCCATACTGCAAATGATGTCAGCTGCTCCTATATTGAATGAGGAAAAAAGATATCTTCTTTCATACATTTGTTTCCTGATCTGTAGTTGACAAAGGAAAGAATCCTGGAAATAAAATTGTTGCAGGTGCCTAATAATTCCAATCCTTTAGTCACATGTGATGAAATAGAGACTTTGGTTTGTAAAGAACGCACCTCCAGAGAATTGTGGGCTTCAGAATTAAACACCACAAGGAAGCACGAGGAACTTCAGCCAACAGTGTCCTCTGCTCAGCACAGCTTCTTAGATTCCCAAGAATGAATCTGTGGAGCAAATGCTTTTGAAATGATATAGCAGTCAAAATGCTAACAAAGAGAGTTACATTCATCATCCAATTGCTGCTTCCCTTCAGTGGCCTTGCCTTCTAGACCGAGTGCTTCAACACCCCCAAGCATTCTTTGTATAGTTGCTTTCCTAGATGTGGGGTAGCCAGACAAGAGGATAAAAGAATAAGCTTCCAGAATGGCAACTCTTTCTTGTCACAAGTATCATTAGACTTGTCCAGGACGCCTATCATACTAATGGGGCATGATGAAGAATACAGAAGTTTGAGACCTGGATCATGCCCTCATTCAGAGTGCTTAATTAAGAAAACAGGAAATACAGAGTCATTCATCATATTCCTTCCAAAGACATGGTTTTTGCCTAATTTACTCATGCTTATCTTCAGCTCAAATACCACTTCTTCGGAGATACTGTCTTTGGTCAAATCCCTATAATACAAATTCTCATAGCTCCATGTAAATCTTCTTTGTAGCACTGACCATACTTGCATTTTACATTTACTTGTGTGCTTTTTAGATTAAAGTCTGTCTCCCAATAGACTCTAAGTACCTTGGGGGAAGAGATGGTCTAAGTCTTTGTTGTTTATCAAGCACATATATAACTTTTACTATATGTCAGACAATTTTCTCAGCAGTTTATAAATATTAACTCATTTAATTCTCATAGCAACTCCATGAGGTATTATTATTCCCATATATATATGGAGGAAACAGACCCAGAAATACAGAGCAGCATGTCCAAGCTCACAAAATTAATAAATGACAGAGCCAGGACTCAAACCCAGGAGGCTGGTTCCAGAGTATGCTCTAAACCATTGTGCAATTATATTCCTAGAACTTAGTACAATGCCTGACACATATTAAGTGCTCAATAAATTTTGTTGAATAAATTAATGGATCTTGTCTAAAACACATTAATCAAAAGAAAATTTTCAGATTTCACAAAAACACAAGACTCAACTGTGGTGATTAATTTTATGTGTACTCTGACTGGCCAGGTGTGTTTGTGAGATTAGAGTTTGAATGAAATTAGTGTTTGAATTGGTGCACTCTGTGAAGTAAATTATCCTCCACAAAGTGGGTGGGCATCATCTAATCCAGTGAGGATAAAAGGTGGACAAAGGAAAAATTTATCCCTTTTGCCTGCTTCACTGTATGAGGCCCTCAGACTTATCCTATTTTCTCTGGCCCTCAGACTGGAACACACAACATTGGCTACTATCGTTCTCAGGCCTTTGAATTCAGACTGAATTACACCATCAGCTTTCCTGGGTCTCCAGTTTCAAAATGGCATATTGTGGGATTTTCAGTCTCCATAATTGCATAAGCCAATTCCTCATCATAAATAAATAAATAAATAAATAAATAAACAAACAAATAAATAAATAAATGTATAAATATATATCTTCTAGGGCCTAGA
>NW_005357414.1:1073185-1096099 GCF_000412655.1 Myotis brandtii | reverse complement strand
ACTGAGACTTATTCTAGAAGAACAGAATCTTAAGGATGAGTTTTTAAATTTAAATTTTATTTTACTAAGATATAATTGACATATCCTATATAATAGAGGTAATATGCAAATCTGATTGTGAGTCCACCTATATGTCATCATTTTTAAAAAACCTTTGTATTAAAATAAGTTTTTTACACCTTTGCACAAGATGGCTGCCTTCATATGGCCACCAGATGGTCGGCAGGGGAGGGCAGTTAGGGGTGACCAGGCGGCAGGGGAGGGCAGTTGGGAGCAATCAGGCCAGCAGGGGAGCAGTTAGGTGTCTATCAGGCTGGCAGGGGATAAGTTAGGGGGTGATCAGGCTGGCAGGCAGAAGCAGTTAGGGGCAATCAGGCAGGCAGGCAGGCAAGTGGTTAGGAGCCAGCAGTCCCAGATTGTGAGAGGGATGTCTGACTGCCGGTTTAGGCCTGATCCCTGCACTGGGCCTCTAGTAACATATATTAGTTTCAAGTGTGTAACATAATGATTAGATATATGTAAACATTCTGAAATTATCACCAAAATAAGTCTAGTTAGTATCCATCACCATACATAGGTACAAAATTTTTTGTGTGTGATGAGGACTTTTAAGATCTATTCTCATAGCAACATTCAAATATGCAATACAGTATTATTAACTACTAGAGTCCCGGTGCACAAAATTCGTGCATGGGGGGGGTCACCTCAGCCCAGCCTGCACACTCTCCAATCTGGGGATCGGGCCTAAACCGGCAGTCGGACATCCCTCTCACAATCTTGGACCTCTGGCTCCTAATCGCTCACCTGCCTGCCTGCCTGGTTGCCCCTTACTGCCCCCGCCTGCTGGCCTGATTGCCCCTAACTGCCCCACACTGCCAGCCAGGTCGCCCCCAACTGCCCCCTCCCTGCTGGCCTGGTTGCCCCATGCAGCCTGCTTGTCCAGTTGTTTGGTTGTCCCTCACTAACCTGCTGCTGGTCTGGTCGTAGGCAGCCATCTTGTGAGGGCATGAGGGTTAATTTGAATATCACCTCTTTATTATATAGGATAGTCACTATGCTACATATTACATCCTCATGGTTAATTATTTTATTTTTATAAGTGGAAGTTAGTACATTTGGACCCACTTTACTCATTTCACCCACCCACCAATCTGCCTCTGACAACCATCAATCTGTTCTCTGTATCTATGAGCTTGATGTTTGTTGTTTTTAAATTTTACATGCAAGTGAAATCATATGGTATTTGTCTTTCTCTGATTTATTTTACTTAGCATAATGCCCTCAAGGTTCATCCATGTTGTCATAAATGGCAAGATTTCACCATCCTTTTTTATGACCTAATATATAGGGTATGGCAAAAATAGGGTTACAGTTGTGAGTATGTAAAACACAGTTTATTTATTTATTTATTTTTAATTTTTTTATTGATTAAGTTATTACATATGTGTCCTTATCCCCATGTTACCCCCTACCTCCCCCCACTCATGCTCTCACCCCCCTGTTGTCTGTGTCCATTGGTTAGGCCCACATGCTTGCATATAAGTTCTTTGGTTGATCTCTCCCCCCTCCACCACCCTCCCCTACCTTCCCTCCCAGGTTTGATGGTCTGATCGATGCTTCTCTGTCTCTGGATCTGTTTCTGTTCATCAGTTTATGTTGTTCATTATATTCCACAAATGGGTGAGATCATGTGGCTTTATTGATTATTTTTTTTAGAGAAAGAGAAAGTGAGGAGAGATAGAGAGAGAAAACATCAATGTGAGAGAGAAACATTGATCAGCTGCCTCCTGCATGCCCCCTACTGGGGATCAAACCTGAAACCCAGCCATGTGCCCTTACCAGGAATTGAACCGGCAACCTTTTGGTGCATGGGATGATGCTCAACCAACTGAACCACACTGGCCAGGTCTGGAGTTAATTCTTGTATTATTATTTATTAATTATTGTATTATTTCCCATATGAACAACTGTAAACCTACTTTGCCCCCCTCTGTATATAGATTTTTATGGTCAAATTTCATTTATTTATTATTATTATTGTTATATTTATTTTAAAATATTTTATTGATTTTTAGAGAGAGAGGAAGGGAGTGTGGGAAAGAGAGAGAAACATCAAATTGAGAGCGGATCATCAATTAGCTGCCTTCTGCACTCCCTGCATAATCCCGTAACCCAGGTATGTGCCCTGACAGGGAATTAAAACTGAAACCTTTCTGTGCATGGGATGACACCCAACCACCTAAGCCACAACAGCCAGTGCAAATGTCATTGATTAATGGACGCTTAGGGTTGTTTCCATATTTTGGCTATTGAAATAGTGCTGCAATGAACATAGGGGGTGCATATATCTTTTCAAATTAGTCTTCTTGTTGATAAATCCCAAAACTGAAATTACTTTTTCATATGGTGGTTTTATTTACTAGTATAATTTTTTAGGAACCTCCATACTGTTTTCCCTAATGGTTAAACCAATTTACATTCCTACCAAGAGTGCACATGGGTTCCCCCTTTCTCTATATCCTCGCCAACACTTGTTATTTCTTATCTTCTTTATAATATTCATTCTAACAGATGTGATGTGGTTTTGATTTGCATCTCTCTGAGGATTAGTGATGTTGAGCATCTTTTCATGTAAGTGTTGGCCATCTGCTTGTCTTCTTTGGAAAAATGTCTACTCAGAGCCTCTGCCCATTTTTAATTGGAATGTTTGGGGGTTTTTGTGTTTGAGTTTTATGAGTTTTTAAATATATATTTTAGGTATAAGCCCCTTATTAAACGTATGATTTCCAAATACCATTGAATAGGTTGCCTTTTCCTTTTGTTGACGTTCTCTTTTGCTGGGTAGACACTATTTAGTTTGGTGTAGTCCTACTTATTTATTTTTGCTTTTGTTGTCTTTTCTTTTGGATTAAGATCCAAAAACTCACCCCCCATAACTAATGTCAAAAAGCTTATGTTTTCTTCTAGGGGTTTTATGGTTTCAGGTCTTTACAGGCAAGTCTTTAATCCATTTTGAGTTAATTTTTGGTATGGTATAACATAGCAGTATAGTTTCATTTTTTTTTTGCATGTGTCTGTTCAGCTTTCCCAATAGGATTTGTTGAATAGATTCTCCTTTCTCCATTATTTATTCTTGGCTCCATTGTCCTAAATTAATTGACCATATATGTGTGGGTTTATTTCTGGGCTCTCTATTCTGTCCCATTGACTTATGTATCTGTTTTTATGCTAATACCATCCTGTTTAGATTACTATAGCTTTGTAACATAGTTTAAAATCCGGGTGTGTGATGCTTCCATTGCTTCCATCTTTGTTCTTCTTTCTCCAGATTGCGTTGGCTATTCATAGTCTTTTGTGGTTCCATACAAATTTTAGAATTGTTTATTCTATTTCTGCAAACAATGCCATTGGAATTTTTTGATAAATATTTCTTTGACTCTGTAGATTTTGGGGGATAGTACAGACATTTTAACAATATTAATTCTTCCAATCCATGAGCATGGGATGTCTTTCCATTTATTTATGTGTTTCTTTTAATTTCTTTCATCAATGTCTTATAGTGTACAGTGTACAGGTCTTTTATCTCATTGGTTAAAGGTAAGTTTGAATTTTCTGAATTGGTTCTGAAGTCCCTGAAATTGTATTTTTATTGATTAGATTTAAAGACACTCCAGTAGTAAAAAGAGCACTGATGGTCCATGGTATGCACTGTTTATAAGATACACAAAATATTTGCCTGGGATACTACAAATCAACCACTTATAAAAAGCAAAGAGCTAAGTGACTCTATGATCTTTTCAAATATTTTTGGAAAACTAATGATATAATTATATTGTTTGGTTGTTCTTAATATTTATGGACAAAGTGGTGCAAAAATAAAAAAAAGATGAGTCCAGAGACTAGGATCCCCAGTTCTATCATGATCTAAAAGCTTCTATGTGTGCCTGAAGGATATATCTCCTATAGCCATAAGGCTAAAATTTCTGAAAATCAACCACAGAATTTCATCCTGCAGCTGACTGAATTACAATGCAAGTTGGACTCCCAGCCTCACAGGGTGTCTACTGTTAAAGTGAGGGCATTGATTAAGAGAAAATCATATCCTGTAAATTGGAATGGGGACATATGAAAAGATCCTGATGAAGCTGGGGATATTGAGCCCCTAAACTCTAATTCTTCTTCTTTATTTATGTAAAATGTCTCTCAACTCCCCCCTTTGGAAGTGGCCACTCTACCCACAAAGGTCAAATTGGCCTTTTCATTTCCATCTGAGATTAACCCTGCATTGCCTGAGGAAATTTTAATGGCCTGAGGCAGTTGCCATGCAAGACAATGCTGATTCTACTCAAGACCAACTCCAACCACTCTTCTTTGCTTCTAGATCTATAACTAGATTCAAGTGCTAGCAGTACCCTAAATGTGACATACAGTGTGTTGACCCATGAAGAGATGCATTATACTCCAAAAGAAATATTTATGTTTTCTAATTTATATAAACAAATCTGAGGACCATGTGGGGGAACCAATACTATAATGTGGGGTGATGATGGAAAACACATAAGGTTGCATTTATTGATATGGTCTCAATAAACAGAGAGATTCTGCATTTAATGTTGCAGATCAGAAAGTTAGAAAGGGATCTACCATTTTGGTTCAAACAGGGGCTAAAAGGTGGCCCACAGTGAGTGTATTAGAAATGTTAGCTCTATCTTTGCTTAATGTGAATCACAGTGCAGATCCTTAAGATTTGAAAGTAAAGCCCTACCATCTTGCAGATAACTATTCTTCTTTTGAGAAATAGCTCTTGGCTTGATACTGGGCATTAGTAGAGATTGAATGCTTACCCATGGGCCACCAAGTTAACATGTGGCCTGAGTTGCCCATCATAAACTGGGTGCTGTCAAACCCACCAAGCCATAAAGTTGGGTGTGCACAGCAGCACTTCAAGTGGATATTATATATATATGTGATGGAGTTCAAACAGGCCCTGAAGGTATAAGCAAGTTACATGAAGTGGTCCAAATGCTGCTACTCTGCCTTTTATCTCCCAGTCTGCACCTATGGTCTCATGGGAAGTTTTCTATGATTAGGAGATAGAAGAAGGAAGACAGGTTTGGTTTACAGATGTTTCTGTATGATATGTAGGTACCACCTGAAAGTGAACAGCTGTAGCACTACAGATTTTCTCTGGGATATCCCTGAAGAACATTGGTGAAAGAAAATCCTCTCAGTGATCAGAACTTGTAGCAGTGCACCTGGTTGTTCACTTCTTTTTTGAAGGATAAATGGCCAAATGTGTATTTATATCCTGATTCGTGGGCTGTAGCCAATTGTTTGGCTGAATAGTCAGAGACTTAGAAGGACCATGATCAGATAATAAATGACAACGAAATTTGGGGAAGAGGTATATGAATAGATAACTCTAAATGGGAAAACATGTGAAGATATTTATGTCCCATGTAAATGCTCACCAATGGGTGACCTCAGTAAAGGAGAATTTTAATAATCAAGTGAACAGGATGACCCATTCTGTGGATACCAGTCAGCTTCTTTCCCCAGCCACTTCTGTCATTGCCTGTGGGGCTCATGAACAAAGTGGTGGGAACAGAGATTATGCATGGGCTCATCAATATGAACTTCTGCTCAGCAAGGCAAATCTGGTTATAACTACCACTGAATCTCCAAACTCCCAGCAGCAAAGATCAACACTAAATGTCCGATATGAGTCAGCTAACTGGTGGCAGGTTGATTACAATGGACCACTTCCATCATGGAAAGAACAGAGTTTTGCTCTTATTGAAATAGACATTTACTGTAATACAAATTTGCCTTCCTTGCATGCAATGTTTCCACCAAAACTACCATCCATGTACTTACAGAATGTCTTATGTGCCATCATAGTATTTCACAAAGCATTGCTTCTGATCAAGAAAATCTCTTCACAGCAAAACAAATGCAGCAGTGGGTCTATGCTCATGAAATTTATTGGTCTTATCATGTTCCATCCCATCCTGAACAGCCTTTTGTAGACTGCGTTACAGCACCCACTAAGTGGAAATATCTTTCAGGGCTGTGTCAATATTTTCCAGAGGCTTTACATGCCCTGAATCCATGTCCAAAATATGCTGCAGTTTCTCCAACAGCCAGAATTCACAGGTACAATAATCAATAAATAGAAATGGGAGTGACCCTGCTTACTATTACCTGTAGTGACCCAATAGTAAAAATTTTGCTTCCTGTTCCACAATTTTATGTTCTGCTGGCCTAGAGGACTTAATTCCAGAGGGAGGAATACTTTCACTAGAAGACACAACAATTATTCCATTAAATTAAAAGTTAAAACTCGTGCCCTGCCACTTTGGGCTCTTCATGCCTCTGAATCAACAGGGAAAGAAGAGAGTTATGGTGTTGACTGAGGTGACTGACCCTGACTACCAAGGGCAAGGCTTATTATCAGAAATACTAATAGACATTTTTGTTATTATATAGGAGTCAGTTCTCCCTGAACATATAACACTTTAAAATATGTATATATGTAGCAATAAGGCTTCAAATATTTGAGGAAAAAGTGATACAAATAAAGAGAAATAGACAAATCCACAATTATTGTTGGAGACTTCAACCCTCCTCTCTCAGCAATTGATAGAACAAGCCCATAGAAAATTAATAAGGACACAAAGGACCAGAATAATAATATCAACAACTGAGCTAATTTTCATTTATAAAACACTTCACCCAACAACACTACCTAACTTTGCAAGGCTTTTACCACCAAGGCTTTTACCCTATACTCAATAGGATGACACAAGTGACTTGGTCCTGAATGAGTCCTATGCTCAGCCATTAATTTAGGAGAATTTTTGACTGCATGATGCTAACTAAAGGATTTGTGCTTTGTCTTTCATAAGGATGTGCTCACAGCTCTTAAAAGAACAGAGATAAAGTTCAAGTGCCAGCAGTACCCTAAATGTGACATACAGTGTGTTGACCCATGAAGAGATGCATTATACTCCAAAAGAAATATTTATGTTTTCTAATTTATATAAACAAATCTGAGGACCATGTGTGGGAACCAATACTATAAAACTTTATCAAGCTTACAGAGCAGGTTTTATGATATGTTGTGCCTACTCTGCTAATGAATAATGTCTATATGAGGCAGAATTTTATTTAAGCCTTTGTTTTTATTATAATCTGGTAGTGAGAGCATAGAGGAGTAGCTGGACCTCACCACTTCAATTTTTTTTTTGCCAGCTATCATTACCAAATAATAGTTGTGCATTACCAAGTGACTTAGGTCAGTTTGTATCAGTTAGGTATTATGCTAAGCATTTTGTGTTCATTAACTTATTTATTTCTCAAAGCAATTTCAAGAGATAGGAGCAAGCAATGAAAAAAAAAACAATAAGAAGAGGCTCAGGGAAGTGATATGACTTACCCAAGTTCATACTGCCATGCCAGGGGCTCAAGAAGTCTGATTTCATTATCAGTGTTTTAACCACTGCACTACACTTCTCTACTTGATGTTTTCCCTCATCGTCTTCTTAGAATATACAGTCAGATAGATGACATCAATAAAGGTCAGCCTTCTATGGAGCTGAGGACAGCCTAAATTCATATTAAAGGTATAAGGGCCTCAGTTATAGTGATCTTAATATGGCAACTGTGTTGACGTCAATACTTTTGATGACATTTGTGAAGTATTTTTAATATTAACTTTATTGAGACATAATTCACATACCATAACATTCACCCTTTGTAGTCTATTCAGAATTATGCAATATTATCCCTGTTTGGGGAAATGAATTCTTTTGTATTTGTAACAGTAGTCAAACTATGATCAATGGCACATTGTTTGACCATCTCTGCTCCCAAATGTCAAACCCTGAATGTTCCACCAGCTTCTTCCAGCCTTGCTCTTTGTGGGAGTCATGCAAATGAGCATTTAGGGTGGTTCCCTGAAACATGAGCATTTTTTTTCATTTTTTCTTTGTCAGCTATTAACTAGCCCTGTCCAGACCTCCTATGAAAATTACATCTGTGAGGTACATGGGAAAGGCTCCACCCCACCCTGCTGGCACAAAAATATCTTTAGTATGAAACTTTAAAATACATTAACCTTTCAATTTCAGTCATTTCTTGAGGTTAAGATAGTGTTTCTGACTCTGAGGCCACAACCCTCAGGTTAACTAGGAAGTTGTTGTGAGGGACCTGCAAATCTGCCTGTGAATGAGGTATTGTCTTTATTTTGAATAAATATATCCTACACATATATTTATTAATATTTCTAAAACATTGATGGCTGTTGTTATGATTAATAAAGCACAAAATGTTCTAAACTTGTACTGGATTCATAAAAACTTTTTTCATTATGTATTTTCTCAATCAGCAGATATGAAAAATACAACTACTATTACAACTACTATCATAGGATAACCAGAGAAAGTTTTGATTGACAAAAGAAGTCACTTGCTAGGCATCAGCTTATCAGCAGTCATTAACACAATAGTTCAAATAAATTGTATTGATTTAAGGTAGGCTATTGCACAATTCCATTTTAAAAACAGAGAGGGGATCAGATATGGCCCCAAGCAAGTTTAGTGGACTAGAGAGGTCAAATTTTGGGGTGTCATTTGTGCTTGGGGAAATGGATTCTTTATGTATTTATGACTGTGGTCAAACTTTGATGGATTATCGTTTGGTTGGTACTACTCTAAAGAGCCAAACCCTCAATGTTCTCCAGCTTCTTCCAGTGTTGGAAGACACTCAAGGGGAAACAAGAGTGCGCTGAGCACCAGGGGTGGAGACTAAAAGGGAAGGAGGACTTCCAAATATGTGACCAAGACCAAATCTGCCTAATTCTTTGTTGGGAGGGCAAGGATATAGTAATGTCTACCCCAAACCTTTAGGAGACTACATTAGACTTCCTTTCCTTTTGAACTTCTCCCTTGGTTTTGTTCTTTATCAGAACCTCCTTCTTCTATATTTACTTGCAAATCTTCACAATTCTATCCAACCCAGAGTCCCACTTTCTATCCAAAGCCATTAAATCAGCTTGAATTTTCTTGTGTTTTTCTGAAGGGGTTCTTTCTCCAAAGTTGCCAGAATGTCTCAATATTCTTGGAGCTTGTCTTCAGTTTCCAAAACTTCAGGGTATCCCATAGGCCACGGCTCTGACTTCAAATGCACAATGACCTTTTCCTTTCAACCAAATACCCTCCTCCTTCCTGTTGCATTGCATCAGAACCTTCTCAAGCCTGTGTCTTGCTCCAGGCATCCCCTTGACTGTGGCTTGGGGTTAATATCTGGTCCTTTCCAATCCCACCCCATGTGACTGTGTATTTGTTCCAGATCCAGGAGAATAGTTATACTCAGATTGGGTCTGCACTAGCCAAAGCAAAATAGACATTTGAGGAAAAAATTGGCCAGTCCCAGCAGAAGTTGCCTGACAACCAGCTGATTGCCTCAATTTTCCTCTCTGCCTGACATGACCTCAGGGCCATAAGTGGCTACTTTCCTTGGCACTAACAAGGAAAACGTACAGTGACTTCAGTTGTTTGAGAAGAGGCCATATCTCAAGAGGTACTCCAGAGAGCTGTTTTTCTTAGAATTGCAGAGTAAAGGCTCCCGAGAACTGGGCTGAAAACTTTTGTGCCTTTTTCCAACCTCTGTCTGCCTGCTACCTAGTGGCATGTGGATGGGGGTGGGGGAGATAGGGGATGGATAGAAGGTGGGATAGGTATACAGGGTGTAATCAATAAATAGGTGCATTGTCTACAGAGAATTTCAAAACTATAATAGAACCGAATAAAATTTGATCAAATATTTATCACCATTACATTCTGGCATTTCTAAACAATGTCAGTGATAAAATACATTTTGATATGCCACTGCCCCCACTCCAGCACCTAAGTGGTTCCTTCATCCCCTTTGTAGAGTCATACTTCAGGAAATACTTCATAAAAAATTTCCTTTATAAAAATTTCTCTGTAGTGTATTCCATAGCTATAGGGCTCTCCTCTGTATTTTCCTTGGTGAAATTTTGTTATAAAGGAAGAGTTACAGTGGGTACCCAGCTGTCCCTACCAGGAGCATCTATAATTGTAACAGAAGTTACCAAAAGAATCAGTTCTTTAGGCCAACATTTGTTCAAACTCTTTTAAAGCAGTAAAACTGTTTTCAAACAAAATATTTGAAACAACTGAAGTCACTGTACGTTTTCCTTGTAAGTCTACTTTATTTTTTCCATTGATTAAGGTATTACATATGTGTCCTCCCCCCCCCATTGCCTCCCACCCTCCCACTCATGCCCTCATTCCCCTGGTGTCTGTGTTCGTTGGTTAGGCTTATATGCATGCATACAAGTCCTTTGGTTGATCTCTCCCCCTTATTCTAAGTCTACTTTAAGCCTCATATTTAATGTCATTTCCTCAGGGTAATCTTCCTTGTCCTTTTATGATGAGGACACATTCTCATGATCTACACTCTCCTAGCACCTTGGACTTGCCCTTTAATACCACCTATCACTCTTGAAATTACTTTGTTCAGTGTCTGTATTCCCTGGGAGATTATAACCTCTGTGTAGGCAGATACCAGGTCTATCTTGTTTATCATTGGAATTCAAAAACCAAGCACACATGGTACTTGGCCCTGTGTAAGTGTTCCATAAATGAATGAATGAACGGAAGCCTTCTGGTTACTACAGCCTATAAGTAAATGTACATTGGAAATAGCCCTGAAACGTTTCACACTGTGGACTTTTATTGAAATCACAGTAAACAACAATACTCTGATTGTTTTTCAGAACAAAAAAATGTGGCCAGCCATGTGATTACATTTTAAAACTAAATGCATCGGCCACAACTCCTTGCTTCTAGAGGGTAGTTTCATTTCTAATTTCCTTGACATGTAAATTTTATTCTTGCTAATCCTGGCTGAAGTTCTGTGGGACATCCCTTGTTCTTTTCTATACCAGGATCCCACAAGTTTTCTCCTTTTTAGCTATGTCAGGTTGGCACTTCCTTCAAAACCAGGCTCAGGTTCCATTTTGTGACTGAAATAACCCAAGCATGCCTTCCCCTTACTTTGAATTACTAAAGTTCAAGAACAAATGGCTCACCTAATTTAAAAAATGGAATTTACTTTGTACTTGTTATGGGCCACCATCATTACCACTTTATATTATCTCATTTAAGTCTTACAGGGACCCTATGAGGTAGGGACTATTCTTATTCCCACTCTACAGATAAGGAAACTAAGAGATGAAGGAAACAGGAAGAAAGGGAAATAAATGTGAATTGTTTATAAGTATTAACTCCTTGTCTTCTGGTTTCCTGATGGGAGTGGACTCATCATTAGGTTTGTCTGCAAACTTCTGAATTTATTATCAATTTTGGTGATGATTGCAGGACTGAAAATAGCTACAGCCCTTCTCCAGTGTTTCTTTTCTCTGTCATTACCTCCTGCTGAAACCATCTACTTATATGAATACAATCTTGAGTTTCTGAATTTATTTCTGATGCTCCCTCCTAGGGCTGGCACAGGGCCAAGGCCAAGTGATTGCCAATGGACAGCTGCACAGGTATTTCTCCACAACACTATTAGACAAGTAGCCTCACCCCCTTCACAAGGCCTCTGCTGTCATGAGAGCTGCTAGTTCCTACTATAAACAAATGCAAACCTGGACATTTTAGATAAGTACCAGGTTCAGACATAAAAGAAGGAGGAACCTGGAAAAGCAGGAATGGCAAAGCAGGACATTAGCGCTATTTATGTGGAGGTAGGGACGGCAGATACTCAGGCAGGAAAGGTAGGTATGGCTTGCTTAGTTTGTGCAGCCTACTTTCCCCAACCCCACAAATATCAAACTCCACCCCACCCCAACATATGCACAATTCCCTCCTATTGCCTTCCTTGTCAGAAGGTTTTCACTCACTCCAGCCCTCTGCCTGTAATTTTGTAACTGGGAAATTCATTTTGAGGGCAATAAAGAGTAATAAAGTGTTTAAATGTGAAACGGTATCTGAGGGTTAAGCAACTCTCATTTATTCACTAAACTTGCTTCCTTCTAAGCCCCAGACAGCTGCCCTGAAGGGATTCAGTTTCTGATTGTTGAGTGAGGTCATTAACGGCAGAGTCTGAGGTTCTTTGTGGAGCAAGGCAGGCCTGGGTCTGGAATAGCTGGATGTAAAGGGTGGAATGACAGTACTAGGGACCAGAAGAGTGCATGATGAAATGGAGAGAGGAAGCTGTCAAGTTCAAACTTTGTCTTCTTTGACGTTTTGCCAAGAGCCTACTCCTGCCTCCCACCCCTGTCAAGTTCAAACTTTGTCTTCTTTGACGTTTTGCCAAGAGCCTACTCCTGATCCCCTCCCACCCACCCCACCCACCCAGAAAAGTGAAAGGAAACTCACTGCTCACTCCTCTCTTCTCACACCCTGCTCTTGCCCCCAGATCCGAGTTTAAGAAGGTACTGATTAACACTATATATAACTTAGACTGGGAATCTGAGCATCAGATAGAATGATGTTTCCATAAGAAAATGCATGCTCGATTCTAAATATTTGGCCAATACTTCATTCCTAGATCAGGGACTGCTTATACTTGGAGGCAACTCAGAGCTCCTCTTATCTACATTGCCTTGAATCCAGGCCCCAATTCTCTTGTATTGTCCATTTTGTGAAGGCACCATATACACCATGTTGGAGTCTAATTATTCTCTCTCTCTCTCTCTCTCTCTCTCTCTCTCTCTCTCTCTCATAGATAAAAATTATTGTAAGATGTACCATAGCTATTCTACACTGCCCCAATGTTCCACCACTAATGACTTCTGTGTTGCTAACACCAATGCATATTTTACTGTCCTTATGTTATCTGACATTTCACCTTTTTTATATCTTGGCTTCTGGTTGGTATTAGGGGTTTGAGGGACTAGAGTTTGGATCAACATATGTGACAAAACTCTCACCCTGCTCCCTATACAAATCTACCACTGAGGAGCAGCCTAAAATTGAGGCCCTCTTGAAATCCAAGTCAATGGCCTTCTGTCCCCAGTCTCTTAAATGTCTTGGCCTAAAGGGAAGCCAGAAATCAATGGCCATTTTCAGTGCCATGACATTTTGAACATCCATGGTCAAAAATGAATGCTCACTGTGCACCAGACACCATTCTATTAACTTTACATGCATTAACTAAACTAACCCTCACTGTAAGATTGCAGGCAAAAGGGAATGGTACCACTATTATCCCCAATTTTATAGTTGGGGAAATTGACAATTTAATTTTTATAAATTAAAAATTCAGGTAGTCTGATTACAAAGTTCCTTCTCTTAGCCATTATGATATAGTGTGTGTGTGTGTGTGTGTGTGTGTGTGTGTGTGTGAACCTGAATGAGAAACAGCCTGGCTTACCTACCCATCACCTGTTACCCAGTCTAAAATCAGCATTGTCCAGAGAGTCAATCACTTACACAGCATTATCACACATGACTTTTCAAAATTAACATTTTATTAATTTAAAAATCCAGAAATACAGTGACTACATAAATAAGTACCATATTTAGGTACATGTCCTGTGGGAAGAGTCAAAGGATAATACTGTTATGTTACTCTTAATTGTTTACATGAGTTAACTATAAAATGACTACAACTGCTAAATAGTACTTATGGTCTTTGTTGTTCCAAGTGTTTATAATACAAATAAATACACAAGAAGAACCACATCCATTCCTATCTACTAACTACAGGCATTTGGCCTCTTCTTCCTATGTCCTACTCCCTACACAACATCAAACACTGGAGGGTTTCTATGTTGGCCCAGCACAGTTCCCTAGTTCCTACTTCACACAGCATTTTGTAAAGGTGTGTCCTATCACCTGGGGGTAGGAATCTATCTAGGGAAACTCTCTGGGTGTTCTCTGAAGGTTGAGCTTTCAGAGAACACCTGGGTGGGAAGGCTTTGGGGTGAATCATCAAGAAGGGGAAATCACCACTTTGCTTCAGGATCAGTTACTTCTTTCCACACTATGGAAATACTGCCACCTCTGGGAGGGAGACAGCAGCAATTTAACACCCTCTCTCCAATAAGGCTCCATGCCTTTCAGCCCTGATGTGTTACCTCCCTTTCCTGAGGAGAATGTGTGTAAGGGGCTGTGAGAAGTTGTCCCATGAAGGTCTGGCCATGAAACACCTGCCTCGTGCTCTTTTATGCTCTTTTATAAAAACAGACTCCTAGTGCAAGTTGCCATACAGACTAAACTTTTTTTCATTTGTCCCTATTGGTGTCAAACATTCTAAGAAAAAATGTTGCTCTCACCTATGATTATATAATAAGAAATATTGGCTTTCTGAGTCCTTAATATTTTTAAATACTCACTAGAATTCATTCATGCTCTTCAGAGGAGATAAATCTAAAAGGCAGGCTTGACATCTTTGCTATGGAGAATTTATAGTTTTCCCACAAAAATAATTTCTAAAGCCAGGCCTCAGAATGGATAACTTATGCTCTTGTATTGGGGTGCAAATAGACATTTTTGGACCAGCCTTCTCTAGGATTCATGATTCAAATCCATGCTTGATGGCTGAGATTAGAATGGCAGGAAGGTTTAGGAAAAGATCTGTTTAGAATTACCATCTCCCCAAATAAGCAATAATCCTCCTAACTAAAAAGCTGACACTCAGAACCTCATGAAGACTGAGACCCTTTGTAAAGTAGAAATCAACTGAAATTGGATAATAGAAACTGCCTTTTCAAGGAGCTTCTAGGATTTAATAATTTCACCTACATTTTTGAATTAGAGAACTATGGTCTCAGGAAAATTAGTGAGTATTGCACTATTATTTGGTGAGTTTTACTGACTTGAAAACACAAAGAGGCGTCAACTCCTTTATTCAACAATTACTTATCTTATATGGATTCAGTTTCTGAAAAGGGTACCCAATTCCAACTTCTTCATGAAGGCCCAGTACATTCAGGGAGAAAAGGGAAGTGGTATCATTAGGGAAAAGTTATTTACCACTTCGAAGTGCATGCAGCCATGACATGGTATTCTTATTTTGCAACCTGCTACCATAGTTGGTGACTTCAAAAAACTTACCATAGGCCCAAGGGCATAGCCTTTTGCTCACAGTTCCTTATTTATCCTTCTGGGTTCTAACAACTGTCAAGCTACTTGGAAGCCAGTTCAAGAAAAGGAGGAGAGAGTCTATGCTGGTGTTGCCTCATAATGAAGGCTGTAGTTTAGAGTGTGTGTGTGTGTGTGTGTGTGTGTGTGTGTGTGTGTGTGTGTATGTGTGTGTGTGTGGTTAATTTTTTAAAAACACACAAGACATTCTAAAATTCAAGGAGTATAATTTCATACAAATATTTTTATCTGTATTACAGAACCCCTACTAAGAAGTGATTCCTTTCTCTTTCTTTCATTGAATAACTTTCTGGCTAGAAACCCTGGGGTTTTGTTTACTCTTTAACCTGTAAAGAAATGTGATTCTCCAAGAAACTAGAACAGAGTTATGGTGTTTCATCTCTCTTCTTCCTACAAATAATTCAAGACTCTTCCAATCTCTTTGGAGAAGATGGTTAAGGGGTGACACACCACTCCACATAAAGGAGCAAGTTATGCTGTGCATAGCGTGAATAATTAACTGCATTTGAGTTTGTATTTTAGAGCACTGTTGACTTAAGCAAAATAAGCCTGCAGTCCAGCTGCAGCTTGAGTTTTCTTGCTTTACCCTATCCAATGCTGTCTCGTCTAACAGTGGCCCTTTTCAGACCTTTCCAGGTACAAAACCTTGACCAAATCTTCAAGCTCTGTTCTGCACACACGACTTGAACACATCTGGCTGATCTGAGCTTCTCCTTCGGTGAATATCTTCCACTGGCCTAAAAGATAAACACAAAGTGGCTTGGAAATGTAATAAATGAGCAGAGCTAATTAGGAGTATAATCAATATCCCCCATACTTCCCCACTCACACATTAACCTACCAGGGGATACAGTCATGTGGTTTCAGCAAAGTAGCCCCCAAAACACTTTTCTGGGGGCAGATATGGAAAGTTGACCATGGAATTTTCATTTTGACACACAGCATTTGTAAGAATCCCAAGAATAACACATAACTGACTCCTCAAGAGTAAAATTTAAGTATTATTCTTGGAATTTTTACAGTGTATTTAGCATTCGCAAAATGCCCCACTATCAGGTTGTTACTATATAGGTGGTTCACTTGGCACCAGGTCAAAGTTTGGAACATACTACCTGTTACATTATTGGGGCTTTGCTTTGATTACTTTGGGGGGCCCAAATGTTGGTTTGGGTTACTTGGTTATTTACTGCCCTTTTCTCTATTCCTGCTATCCTTTGTTAAAACTCTGTGTGTGTGTATGTGTGTGTGTGTAGTTAATTTTTTTAACTCCACACAACAACTGATTCTCTCTATAAAAGCTTTCTGCTATGCTTGCAGCCTGTCCTCACCCCCTCTTTAGCACCCCTCAATCCCTTCCTATGGTTCCTTATAGAGTTCCATTTTCACATCCCACATGTGATCCCATTCTGCTCCAGGTAAACATGGCTGTATTCCCTGTTTTCACCTCTCCATGGAACTGTCCACACTTCCAAAGTATCCTTGCCAATTTCTCTATCCCATATTCTGTCATGCTGAACAAACATTTTTGAGTGCACACTCTGTGCTCAAAACTGGAAACTACCTCAGATCTCTGGCTCATTCCTTTTCTAACTTTCCTGGTCCTTGAGAGTGACAAGATCTTCCTTTTCCTGTTATCATCTTGCCCTGTCCAACAGCATACATACCAACTGCCCATCTGGGATAGCCTCTTCGGTTTTCTTTTTATTCCTGCACTCATGGTGTCACACCTGGAGAACTCCTAGTCCAAAGTTAGCAAGCTCCTTTTAATTCCGAAGCTGTGTTGAACCTCTTTTTTTTTCACTAGCCACAAAAAAACCCACCACCACCACCACCACCAACACACACACACACACACACACACACACACACACACACACACGACCCCCTTCTTTGCAGACTCAATTTCTCTGTTACTATGTTCCTATTTTATCTGACTCAATGGCAAGGTAGAAGGAAAAATGGGAGAAAGTTTGGGCAAGTAACCAGCTTTCACTAAAGCCTTACTGTGTGCCAGGATCTGAGAGACACATTTTATAAAGGGGTCAGGATTGTTCTTTGTCCCCAGATTACTCTGCAGGATCCTCTCATTCCTCACTTTCCTCAGCTGCACAGAGTCTGAAGCACACACCGTCCACATCTATTACACACCTCAAATCCTAACTGTTATTAGTGGAAAGTTTAAATAACCTTTCAAGACCTCCAGTGCATAGCACAGTGTCTTGTTCACAGTATAAACAGAAACATGTTCTTTTAAATTAATTGGTAATTTCAAAAGTCACATAACTGATCATGGGATCCTAGACTATGGGTCCTTTATTCCTTACTCATAAGAAATCCCAACTCTTCCATTTTAATTCTCCTACTGCCCAGTTCATTGTCTATCAGTCTCCTGAAGAACAAACAACTGATCTCATCAACCCTATTTCCAGCGGCTTATTGAATAACTCTAATCAGATGGCTCTTAAGGCAAAGATGTTTTAAGTGAAACTCATTTCTTTCCACCAAACTCATATTGTCAGAGGTTCCCATTGGTGAATGGTATTACTAATTCACCCAGTCAATAAAGTTGTTAATATTGGAGTCTTTCCACGCTCATTTCTCTCTTTGATACTGTTCTTGATTATTTAATCTCAGAGCTGTCTCTCACAGTGACTTCTGCTCTCTGTCTAACATACTTAATACTGTATAATCACTTTCTAATTAAGACTATCACCAGCTCTTTCACTAACAGTCCAACTTTCACTCCACACAACAACTGCTTCTCTCTATAAAACAGATTTGAATATATCCTTTACTTGCTTAAAAACCATCACTGGGGTACACTGGTCTGGAGATCAAGTCCAAATTCTTAGCATGGCATATTGGACTCTACAGAATCTGGCCTTACTAAAGTAGGTGCTTAATAAATCCATATGAAAGCTAAGAAATATCCTTCCAAAACACCATTTTGATATCACTATACTGTTTGTAAGTATAGAGCAGGGGTCCTCAAACTTTTTAAACAGGGGGCCAGTTCACTGTCCCTCAGACCGTTGGAGGGCCGGACTATAGTTTAAAAAACAACTTGAACAAATTTAAGTCAGGGGTCCTGAAACTTTTTAAACAGGGGGCCAGTTCACTGTCCCTCAGACTGTTGGAGGGCCGGACTATAGTTTAAAAAAAACTATGAACAAATTCCTATGCACACTGCACATATCTTATTTTGAAGTAAAAAAACAAAACAGGAACAAATACAATATTTGTATTTGCATGTGGCCCGCGGGCCGTAGTTTGAGGACCCCTGGTATAGAGCAACTACCAATGCTACTTGCCTTATATCTGAACTTCTCACTGGTTTCCTTCAGGTCCTCTAACTACTTCCTGTCTCCAACTCTTCTCATATTTCTGTGCACCCTATGTGGTCTTTGTAATTGTTCCTCACCCACACCCACCCACCCACACCTACACTTCTTGTTTGCTCCTGTCTGAGTCTTCTCTTCGGCTTCACTCTATTCCTGGACTGATTCCCTGACCTGTTGCCCAGCCACACCCTTCTCTTTCAAAGCACACCTCCTCCTGAAGCCTTCCTCAAATAAGCCCACCTGGCTCTCATATCATTGTTCCTTGCAGATTCCCCTGAGCACTTAGGTATTTAATTCCTCAGAAGTATACGAATTCATAGTGAAAGCATTTTCATGTTCTGTCTCGCCCATTAGAATTCCCTGTGGATAGAAATTTTGTCTTTTATTCCTTCAGAAGTGCTTCCCACCCCCTCCCTCCGCCCCCAGTGTCTAGCAGTATCTTGTCCCTAGGCTCCATCTAGTGTAGAAACTGGGAGAGCTACAAGTATGCCTCAGTGCCTGAATGCTTTTAAAGCAACATTAACACCCAGGGGCAGTTCCAAAGAGCCAAACACATCTTTGATACAATACAGGAATAATTTTCTCTGTCTCTCATCCCCAACACTAGAGGACATACCCTTCCAGATGTGAAGTCTCCATAAATACATCAGATCTGGAATCCTGTGAGAGTTCTCTAACCATCTTGAAACTCTGGGTTTATCAGTTTCATTAAAGTTGTTCAGGAAACCTTTATCTGAGGTAGCTTATGCTTAATACATCTGGATTTGTATGCACAAGGTCCAAGATCTTCAGTTCACTCACATCCAGACACCCCTTTCCCTGCTAAGTTACCCAGAGGAGAGATAAAACATCATCTGATGTTGATATTGAGCATAACTAATGCTCATTAAGAACGCAGAAAGACTTTATTTGGAGCTGTGCTCCATTGAAAACTGGATGTGTTTTCCAGGGAGGAGTAAAGAAAGAGAGGTACCACTTACTCAGGGTTGTCCTGGTCACAAGCTTGAAGTGATGGAGCTCCTCAAACATCCTCTTGGAGATTTTCTCAATATGGAAATGCTGTAGGATGCCTGGAGCCAAGCAAAAATGTTGGGCAGGTGATCAGGCTCTCTCTATCTGGAACCACCAGCCCCTTTTTCTGCTTGGGCTAAGCATATCATCTCATTACTGAGGCTTAGGAGTATTGAGCTCGGCTGTGTAATGTGCTTAACCAGAACTTGGATGGCTCTAGGGTTATAATTAACTCCATTTGTTTCCTTGTTTCACTGGCTTCCTCCTGGTTCTCTAGAGGATGGAGATAAGGGAAATGGTGCTGCTGATCATGGGACACCGTCCTAGGGAAAGCCACATGGAATCAGACATGGGCAGTATTAGAAATTCTGTCCTTGCCCCAAGTCTGGGTAGACAATGCCCCTGCTAAAACCACTGGGCTGCCCTCTTGGCTAAGCAGTGACAACCAGCAGTGGGACTGCAAACATGTTGTTTGTGTAAATGGAGAAGCCATTCCTGATCTTCAACATACCAAAAAGTGTATTTTCCTTTGGGGAATATTCACAGCTCCTTTAGCTTTCTCTTATAAAAGTGGGGAGAGTTAAAATAAGGGGTTCCATTGTCTCAACATTGACTGAATTGCTTTTATCAAAATAACATGTACACTACTGAAAATTACCGTGCAGTTAAGGAGCAACATGTTACCAGCTCACTTGACTAATCCCCAAGAGGTCTACAGGGAGCAATGGAAATGAAGCCTGGGTATTTCTCTGCCCATGATCATGCACACACCGTGACCACCTGTACTATGAACAAGGTTATTTAGATGCTACACTAGCAAGTTGAAAAACATCCATACAGCTCCGTGGGGTGTGAGATTTTACATGAATAGTGGGCCCACTGCTAGGGAAGCCAACATAACAGTGCGTAGTCCTAGGTGGCCAGCTACAGAAGAGCTATGGAGTTAGGGACTGAAAATCAACATTTCTAGGTATAGAGCAAAAATAAACATGGACAAGAAACATATGTGTGTTCTAGAATATATTTAAGGGGTAGGGAGGAACTCTTTCTTTTAAGAAAGAAAGGTGGTTGTGAAAAGGGAGAGAAAAAGCCCCACAAATACTAGAGCAGTTATTTCTCCAAGTATGGTCCAAGTGCCATCTGCATTAGAATCACCTGCCTATTGCTGAAAAACTCAAAACTTTAGAAGCTACCCAAGACTACTGAAGTAGCATTTCATGGATGGGGCCAAGCAGCTGCATTATAAACCACCTCCTTGCATGACACTGAAACATACTAAAGTTTGAGTACTCTTGAGACTTATGCAGGTGCCAGTAGAAAAAAGATGTTTATAATTTTTCAATTGAAATCTCACCTCTACCTTTGGATTCCTAGAAAACTTGACCAGACTAGTTCAGCACTTATCTTTTATCTATGAGATAATCTGAATTACAGTGAGCACAATGTGGCTTGCTATGGTAATGTGAATAATCAAAAAAAGAAATTGGACATCATGACTGGGATTGTTCCTCCAGTGAAACTATAAACCTGAGGGCAGGGATCATGTTTTCAATTTGTCTTACTCCAGAGTACGAAGCATGATTCAAGAGACTTTGCTTCTTACCAAATGAATAAAGTTTCATGTTTGTGGAGTTTCATGTTGGAAAGAACCATAGACTATAGTTTGATAGTTTGTAACCTTAACTATATACTAGAATCACCTGTGGAGCTTTATAAAACACTTAAGCTCAGGCCCCACTCCCAACCACTTAGTCAGAATCTCTCCGGTTAGGCCCAGGCATTTGGTATTTTAAAATTTTTTCTCCCAGATTATTCTGATGTGCAGCCAGGGTTGAGAAACAATCCTCTAGCCTTGTTGTATGAGAAAGACAACAAATCCCAAGGGTAAATACTTACTTTTTCTTTTTTAGCCCAGGCCAACGTTAAAGTTAAAGGCCATAATAACTGTATTAGTCATATGTTAGTTTCTAAGCAATCAGGAATTCTTCTGTCCCAAAAGGAGAAACAGGTTGAAGCAAAATTATGGTGAGGCTTCCCCTCCTTCCCTGTAGCCCCTTTATAAAACACACACACACACACACACACACACACACACACACAAAACAAAACAAAAACAAAAGCAAACCACCAAAGACAAATTAATGTTGTTTTGCTTACCCTTTTGAATTGTCCAAACATGGACCTCTACCTGCGGTGGTCTCTCTGTCTCCAATGCTATTTTTCTGGTTGTCTCCCCATCCTCCATGAACACAGACTCATACACGGGCATTGTTTCTTCTCCACAAAAGTAGCCTTTGCTATCAAAGCTTTGGCCTGGAAGTTCTTCTAGAATCAGGAAGCAAGAAGAATTCTGTCACTGGCTTGCATACCTAGAAGTGAACTTTTGCATTTATCTATCTGTTTGTAACACATATACTCATCAAAATTGGAAAATCAACAAGAATATTGTTATAGAGATAGAAGTTACACACATATTTCACTGTGTCAGTTTAGGCTGCTTCTATAACAGCCACCAAATCACAAAGGAGCACATGGCCTTTAATTTAAGTCCACAAGATGACAGAATCCATAGTTCTGTAGAACACTGGCCCACAAACTAAAGTGGATCCACCAAGCGCCACATGAGAAGTGGACCTTCATGAGGAGGAAGAACTTGGACAGATATGAATCTCTTAGGCAATTAAGGGAACATAGATTTTTCCATTTTGGGTCAGGATCATGGTCTATCTAGCTCAGTGTTACCAACAGAGGCCTAGGGAATGGGCTGAAAGACGGCCTTGGTTAACGTCCCTGACATCACTTATACTTAGAAAACATCTATGATACTCCTTTGTGTGCATATATTTGCTCAAATGATCTATCCAAATTAACTTGACATTTCTGAATGCTCTTTGATTTGTTTTTAAGGGGAATGATAATACCAAATCAACATCAGTGCCAAAAGCTAGATGTCAGCTTAGTCATATGCGTGGTATGCCAAATGGTTGGGAGACACACAAGAAACTGGTCAACTCCCTCAACTATGGATCATTTAAAGTTTAATCTAAACTTGGATTTCAGCTTCCAGGAATAAAGGTACCACCTCCTGATATTCCCCATTCCACTCCACCCTCCTCATTCCTCAGTCCCCTATTAAGAAAGGTTTCTCCTGGTTGACTATCTGTGAGTTAAGTTTTTTCTGCTGGCCTCTGGGCACCCTCTTCAGCTGTATACTAAAGTGTACACTCAAGTCAGGAACAGCAAAGAGATGCCACGGACACTCTGAAAACTTTGAATAAGGGCAGAAACCATCTATGAAAGTATCTGATAAGAGCGTTGAACATTGGCGTGGCTCAGTTGGTTGGAGCATTGTCCCTTACACTGCAAGGTTATGGGTTTGATTCCTGATCAGGGCACATATCTAGATTGCGCAGTTGATC
>NW_005357414.1:1070762-1073164 GCF_000412655.1 Myotis brandtii | reverse complement strand
CTCTTCTCTCTCTCTCTCTCTCTCTCTCTCTCTCTCTATATATATATATATATACACACATATAATTACGCATGGCCAGTGTGGCTCCAGTCAGGGCACATGCCCAAGTTGCAGGCTCCAACCCCAGTGTGGGGCACGCAGGAGGCAGTCGATCAATGATTCCTTCATTGTTGATGTTTCTACCTCTACCTCTCCCTTCCTCTCTGAAATCATCATTATATATGATGTTAAGTGCTTTGGATTTGTGAGTCTAATTAGGAAGATCACTGTTAATCAATGAGACATATTTGGAGAAGAGGTTTTAATCAAATTGCTATTGATGTCTCTTGCTGACTTGATTAGCTTTCCCACCCCCACCAGCTTATTGACACAGTGAGGACAAAACCAAATTTTCTCTTGATGATTCCAGGTTGGATTACTCAATTTTTAGATTATCCTAAAATAAAAATTCCCTTCTCCTTTAGACCTTCTTTTTAGTTATTTAATTCCCAGGTGGACCAGTCTAAAAAAGGTGATATGTTAGGTATTTAAGGGGTGTGCTAGCACTTTTCAAACGGGTGAAGGTGGGGAGATCACTGAATGTACAGAAACTCTTATGTACCTAATTATCACCTTTAATGTGTGAGCTGAGTTCATTTGTTAAAATTTGCTCACTAGCTTAATACTGGCTATGGTTATAACTGCCATATGAAATCCATGATGTCACTGAAAGTACCTACAATATACTAAATATTCTCCCAGTGTCCTGAAGAGTCATCCTTCACCAACACCCCTTCCCCTTCAAGAGATTAAGTCACTCATCAGAAGGGATCTACAAGCAACATAATCCATTTGTTGATTGGCACTTGAAAATGTTAAGTGTAAAACAAAGTGTGTATTTCGAACTACTTACTCAGGAACATTCTCCTCATTCTACACCCTCCACCTCAAGGTGCTTTCTGATCACTCATGTTCACTTACTTTCATTTCCTTCCAGGGAAGAATGCCATGCTTGAAGTCATTTTGGCCACTCCCACTTCTCAGGGGAATGCTCCTGCTCTGAGCCCTCCAGAACTAAGAAATTAAGAAACCATTTCCTTTCGGAAGTGGTGATGACTGATCAAGATGTTTTAGCCCAGCCCAGGAAAGTTTTAAGTCTTAATAGGAACGTTTTATGTTGTCATCCCAAAGAAAGTGTAATTATGGGAATTCCTGGTATCCGGGTTGTATAGTGGGGTGAGAGGGGAGTTGGGGAACCTTCAGAAAGTGGAAGTCCTACACAATCCTGATATGCCAGGCAAGGCAGCCCCTACCAGAGAACAAGCAAGAGAGAGAGGCAAACTCACATTCTTTATTTTGGCCCTCGTTTGTTACTAAAGTAGCCTGCAATAATTTGTTATAATAAAACTTTTCGCTGGATCATCAGCAAATTTTGTCTCTTTTCCCTTTTCAACATGAATAACTGAATGTACTCTTCCTTTTTTCCCATCAATCTTTTCCCTCCTCAATCCTTTGTTTGTTTTCTTCTGTCATATGTTATTTTCTAAGAAGCCAGTGATGTCATGATCTTCCCATTTCTCACTCCTTCACATCATTCAGAACGCTACTCAAATATCTCTTCAGAGAAGCCTTCCCTGACCACTCTTTTGAAAGTGCCACCACCCATTCACTATCATCTGATTCTATTTATATTTCCTTCACAGTACTCATCACAACCTAAAATTACCTTACTGGTTTGTGTTCATTGTCTTTTTTTCTCCCACTAGAATATAAGGAGCATGCCAGCAAGCAGCCTTTGTCTCTCTTGTTCATCTCTCAATTTTCAGTGCCTATAGCAGTATCTTGCAAACTGTAGGCACATAATATGTATTTCAAGATTGAATGCATAAGCAAGTGCATGTCCTCTGATGCTCTGAAGTTGCTGAATACCTTCAGTTGGTGCCCTGGCCTCTAGATAGGTACTGTTGTTGGGCAATATGACTATCAGGAATCATTCAATATGCACACACTACTGTCTGGCTCACTGAGAAACAGGTACACAGGAAGATACAGACACTCTCACTTCCATGTTGCTCAGTAAGTCTTCTATTTCTCGTGGAATCATGCACCTAGAACCTGTATAATTTGTTAACCAGTGTCACCCCAATAAATTCAATAAAACATTAAAAAACAGAGATAAAATAAAGTGAAAAAATAAACAAAATAATAAGTCCTCTATTTCCACACATCTCAGTGTAGTGGGAAAACAGCTTTTTTAGAGAAACAGGTTGAGTCAATTAGACTTCTCAATATATTGCCAATTGGAATTTTGGAGGGCAGTTTTAAAAATAATATATATATATATCTACACTAATAAAAGAGAAACATGGTAATTAGCGTACGACCTCTACCCTTCCCATTGGCTAATCAGCATATCCTTATGC
>NW_005357414.1:1058803-1069377 GCF_000412655.1 Myotis brandtii | reverse complement strand
ATTTCTAATTACAAACATAATATACTTTGAAAAATAGAGATAAACAAAAAAAGGAAATAAAAATTACCTATAATTCAGTCACCTAAAGATAATCACTGTTAACATTCTGCTATATATACCCTTACAGTCTTTTTTTGTCTATTATAGACACTTTCTTTTTAACACATAAATGGGATCATATTATACATATTGTTTTGTAGCTTTCTCTTTGTACTTAAATATATTGCAAACATCTTTCTGTGCCATTAAATCTTGGTCTACAATGATTTTTTGGGGGGAAGGGGGGTTATTATTTTGCTGTGGGCCACTTCTTTTTTTATTGTTGACACTGTTATAAGTGTCCTCCATTTCCATCCCTGCCCTCATCTGGCCTTCACCACACTATTGTCTGTGTTCATAGGCTATGCATATATGTTCTTTGGCTAATACCTTCACTTTCTTTTACCCAGTCCCTCCGTCCCTCCTCCCCTCTGTCAGTCTGTTTCATGTATTCATGTTTCAGGTTCTATTTTGTTTGTCAGTTTATTTTGTTAATGGCTATGTGCTATGCCATAGTATAGATGTACCATAATTTATTTAACTATCCCCATATTGGTAGACTTTCAAATTGTTTATAGTTTTTCACTATTGTTAACAGCACTGCAGCAAAAATCCTTGTTTGTATATATGTGTATGTATCTTACAACATACAGAGGATTTCTAGGAGTGAAATGGCTTAGCCAAAGAGTATGGAAAGTAATGTTTTTAAATAAATATTACCATTCTAAGAGGCCAATTATTTTAAGGTTATGCCTGTTCTGTGTCCTGTTCTCAACACATTTTTATTCAACTTCTATTTTGAAAGGCCTGAGATTCAAATTGTAATATTACACAGTAGGAGGATTTATCTTACCTGGGGTATTTTAGGTGGCTATTAATTTAATCTGAAATTATCATGTTGTATTACTTATATGACTATAGGTGATAGACCCTTGACCAAAGAGAAAATTGTATTGGCAGAATTACCCTTAAGTGACACTAAAATGTTTGAGGATCCAGTGAGATCACATACTTGTAAGTCATAATAGGCCATCATGGCTGGGTGGCCCCCCTGTCCATTTCAACATCAGAATGTGCTCTCTCCCTACCCCTAGTGAGTGAATTTCCTCACCAATTTCAATGGCCCAATTATCTACTCCAGATCAGATAGCTCCGGTCTTTTTTTTTTTTTCACACCCTGCCCCTGTTTACTTTGGAAGATGAGGGTTGTTACATTAAGAAAGATTTTGTTTGTGCCATTAATAAAAGCTTTTCAAACTTTAATGTGCATTGGAATCAACACATGAGTCTTGTTGAAATGCAGATTCTGATGCAGTTGGCCTGGGGAAAACCTGCATTTCTAAATAGCTTTCAGGTATTTCTGGTCCACAAAACACACTTTGAGTAGCAAGACCATTAACCACCCTGGGCCTACATCCAGGGTTCCCAAAATTGTCTGCAAATTAATATCATCTGGGGATCTTTAAAAATCCAAAGTGCAGGCCACACCTCATAGCAATTAAATCATGATCTCTAAGGATGGGACACGGGTATTTTTAGAAGCTCTCTGGGGGATTCCAATGTGTAGACAGACTTGGGAACCATTGACCTACATGATGGTGCTCAAAAAATATACATTGAACAAAATCATGGTCACCTGCTACTCATGAGAAATCGCCTAAATTGAAGAAATAAATAATTTAGCTCTCTGCCTACATTTAAAAATGTTTGTTTTTTTCAACTGTGTTTACAAAAATGCTTTGCATGTAGGCATAAGAAATGATAAATTCATGTCCTTGAAAGTAATTAATTAATTCACTCTTAGAATGTTGAAGCTAGAAGGACCCTAAGAAATAATCTATTCCAACCCTTCATTTTGCAGAGAAGAAAACTGAAGCTCAGAGAGGTGAAGTGACTTGTTCTAGGACACACAGTAAACCAGTGGCAGAGCCAGGGCTAGAATACTTGCTTACCAATCCCATACTCTGTGAAACCCAATACTACAAACTATATTTTTATCTAGCTCATGTGTTAAAAGCACTATTTAAATAATTAATCTGGCATTTTTAAATCAGTTTACATTTTCTACTGGCCTGGAAAAGACAATGGGCTATAAATGACATGGCTTCCAGGCCTTGGTTTTATTATCTATTTGTGTGGCTCTGGACAAGTCACTAATTATACACCTCAGTTTTCTTATCATTAACAAAGAAATAATAACATCATGATAGGATTTTAATCTTGGAATGGGGCTTGTAGGTCAACTGTTTTAAGCTTTTCATTATACAGATGAGGCTGATGAGGTCCAGAGCAGACAGGGCACATTTCCAAGGTCGCACAGCAACTTAGATTAGAAACAAAACCCACTCTCTTTCCACTATACCTCACCTGTCTCTTATCCTATCTCAAAAGGATATTGGACGTGATCATGCTTTGGTGAGTTAAATAGTAATATAAAAATTAAAGCTGCTATTGGTCTTCCTAATTATCATCATAAGCTAATTTCTCTACTACTTATAAAACCAAGGCTAAAGTTTGGCACTTAGGGCTACATGGAGTCAAAGGTATGGTTGACACAAACACATCCATTGTCTAATTCTTAGTAGTGCATTTCTTCCAAGCAACAGTCTTACCAGCCCTTTAAGAGAGAAGAGAATACAGTTCATTATTAGTAGAACTGTTATCATTACAATGATATGACAGGTTGATTATGTTTCTGATGTTCACAGAACATTGAGAATGACTATGAGGCAGGGCTTCCAACCAAACGCACCTTTTGCCTTTTTACCTGGACACACCTTGCAGCACTTTCCATCTATTTTTTGAGGGTACTTGCAGGGGTATCGGTTGGGGCAGTGAATTTTCTTACACTCTTGTTTGGTGACATTACAAGTACACAACACACACTCCACAATGCCAAATGCCCGGAGGTTAGGGTGCCAGGATTCACCATGAGAATAGGTCTTTCCATTGGAAACACACACTGGAAGAGAACACAATACTGGAAATTAAAGGTTAAGGAGTTAAAATGGGCCCCTGTGCTCAGAACCCAAGCCCTGAACGCCTTAAGACATCAAGCATCTTTAGTTCTTTACATGGCCATGGAGATACATTTACAGGGCAGCCTCTTACAAATAAACACAGCTTGGGCCTTGTTCTACCATCAGCAACTATTATATATATATATATATATCCCTAGATATATCCTTGGTGGTCTCACATTTGTTGAGTGGGAAGTGAAGTCACTGGCTTCATGTTTTCTGAGGGGCCTTGCAAGAGCCAGCATCTGGGCTGTAGGCTGAGGAGCCTATAAAGGGGAGGGGTCACAGGAACATCCTTCAATGCAATACAACCAAAACTTATCCAGCTCCTAATGTGAGGCTGGAGCTAGGATCCAGGATGAGGACTGCACAGGGCTGTGAATAGAAAGGTCTGAGAATGAGTTGTCTCCCTTTTTAAGAATACTGAGACATTTTGGAGATTTCAAGCCATGGCTGGGATTGGGTGTGTTTCTCATTCTTACCATCACCTCATCATACCCAGGGAGACCTGTCGGCATCCCAATCAACAGGATGGGTTATATCACTTAAGTCAGAGCTAGGGTGGGAGAAATAACCCCATTTGGGGCGTTTCTAGGAATTGACTGATTTGGCTGCAGGACAGTGGCCTCAGAAGAATGAATCATTGGGCTATTTCTTTCTCATCAAGTCCACTGGGTCACATTAGGAAATATGGATGATGCTGGTTATCTTTTCCTGTCCTTTGCAAGAGCTGTTAGAGTACTAGGCACTCCAACAGGGCAATCTATGTAAATATTTCCAAGAACCTAAGAACCTAAATCAGAGAAATTCCCAACCTTACAGTAAGATAAAATAGGGACCTGATATCTGAACCCTGAGGCTCTGGGCTGTAGATAGAATCACATGATAAGACAGGAAAGATGTGTTATTCTCTTTCCTCCCCAGACAGTGATACTCCATTCTAGACAATTCAATCAAGTGGGTACATTGTTTGCTTTAAGAAAATTTAGGATGGACTCACGTTCAAGATGGTGGAGTCCTTCCTGTCACTTCTTTTCTTTCACTTTACCAAGGGATCAAGTATATGTATCTCAGAGGAGCACATAGTTAGCAGGAGAGCTAAGAAAAGGGCAGGCAGGACTTCCAGTGTTGTTCCCTCTGCCTTAAACTTTTGGACTAAGGAAGCAATCTAGACTGGATGAGAGCCTATATTCTGAAGTGAAATAGGGTGGGGTTAATTCTCTAGAGGGAAACACAGCCTTCTCTTCGCCAAAAAATTCTCAAGATAATTTTGAATGTATCCATCTGGGGCCTTGGTAGTTGGGGGTGGGGGGCAAGTGATTCTACAGTGAACTATAATAGAAAGGTCAGGAAAGAACTGCTGCAACCAAATCAATTGGAGGGGGGAATGAATAAATATGAACCAGCTGGGGCTTTTGTAGGACATGGAGAAAATCAAGGGATGAGCCTCTGCCCTGAAAATGAAGAGGCCTATAGAAATTATGGGATTTAGGATTTTCAAAGTCCATTTCCCCACACGTTTTTTTAAGGTTTTGAAATACTTTCAGAGCAAATGGAATCTACTGGAGGCAATTCAGTGTTAAGAATCAAACTGCATCTTTACCTAACTCCTCCTCATTTCAGAAATTCATATCAGAATTCCTTAGGGTTTAAAAATAATAAATTTCAAACCAAACCCTGATCAATAATAAATATTTCCAATTCTTCTAATAAATCACCATTTTTAATTAAGAGTTTTATTTTGCAGGTTTTTCTTTTAAGCTTCTTAGTTTCAAAAGCAATTTAATTTTTTTATCTGAAATCTGAAATTTTTATCTAACTAGTAACAGATGTGATCAACTAGCCCTGGCTTGACTAGCTTTTTTGAGATTTATAGTAGGAGTTCTTTGTAACAGATTGTTTTTCACCCATGCTATTCAATCATTTGTTTTAATAATTTATTACTTTTAACCCATTCAGAGAACTGCCTTTGATTTGTTTTTTCCTTTAAAGGAAACAAAACATGTTTATGGTTTCATAAAAAGGAACCAGCTGAGCTCTTGCTCAGAAGAGCTGGTTGACACAATGCCTAAAAAAGTAAGGAGCAGTCAATTGTTTGAATTTCTCCCCTCCCCACCCCCGCTACTGGGGGTGTGGAGGCCAGAGAACTCTGTGCAGGAAGGAATGGGCCTTGGATGTGTATGGGTGCCTGCTGTAGCCAGCTGGCTGGCTGGCTGAGTGGGCTGCATGTCGGTGTGAATCTGATCAGTCCTCCTGGTCCTAAGCCAGGAAGTTTTTGGATTTTTCTCACTGGATTACTCATTTTTAAGGACAATCTCTTCATATAAGGTAGAATTTCTGAGCATGGGTCCTGGGAAATGTATCTTTCACAAGAGCCTCAGGAGACTTGGGTGCATTGAGGTGAGAGATTTGCTATTTCTAAGGTATGGAGAAGATCTTCAAAAGCATTTGGCACTTACTACCTTTGAATAGTGGGTCTCCTACTAGAAAATGAACAGACTCTCATTCTGCTAAAGATCCAATGAACTTTCCCAAATGTAATTCAACCCTTAGGGGCAACTGAGAAATGCTGTAGGCTGCATTAGGTTCATGCTTTCTCGCTTTTTGTTCTAAATAATGACAGATACATCTAAAATATTAGCTATACTCTTAGGGCTATATTTAGGGAAATCTTGTGTCCTCTGGAGTTACTTGTCCATACTCAATTTGTAGACTTGATAGTGAATGATCCACATGTGAATATATGATATGCATGGGAGCAAAGGCCCTTTCCCAGCTTGAGCCCTCCAAAGACCAGGGCTGCTGAAGCCCTAATGTGGAGGTAGTACAAAACAAACATGCCCCTTACCTTGTCCATGCTTGTGCTTGTTATTGATGACAATCTGCACAATGGTACCAGAGGCTTGCTGGGAATCCATAAGAGCTCCCCGGTGACTTCTGGCCCCAGTAAAGCGGGGTAGACCTCCAGCCTGTCGGCTTGGTGGAGGGTCATAGTGAGAGCGGTGGTAAGAATGTCTCTGTAAAATGACAAGGACAAATTCAGTTCCTCAAATCCACCAACGAAAAGGCAGAAATAGCCTTACATACATTAGAGGAAATTTAATCATTTTGTGGTGATGAGCTCTGATCTAAACTGCACATCTGCCTGGCCAGTGTGGCTCAGAAGTTGAGTGTTGACCAGCAGGTCACACAGGTTGTGGACTTGATCCCCAGTGGGGGTCTGGGGGTGTGCAGGAGGCAGCTGATGAATGATTCTCTCTCATCCTTGATGTTTCTATCTCTCACTCCCTCTCCAATCCTCTCTGAAATCAATAAAAATATAGAGGCCTGGTGCACAGATTCGTGTACCAGTGGGGTCCCTCAGCCTGGCCTGCAGGTATTGAGCTGAAACCAGCTCTCCAACATCCCCCAAGGAGTCTTGGATTGCGAGAGGGCACAGGCCAGGCCAAGGGACTCCACCGGTGCACTATCAGGGCCAGGGAGGGACTGCAGGAGGGCTCTAGGGCATGTCTGGCTCATCTTGCCCAGACCTGATTGGCTGGACCCAAGCTATCCTACCGGTTGGGGCATCTGCCCCCTGGTGGTCAGTGTGCATCATAGCGACTGGTCAAAAGGTCAAACAGTCGGACACTTAGCATATTAGGCTTTTATATATATAGATATTTTTTAAAAAGTTAAATAACTTTTAATAATAAAAATAAACTGCACATCTACCCACACCAAGAAAAAAATAAGGACATAAAGTAAATCAGCACTGGCAGCATGCTGATATCTCTCTCTCTCTCTCTCTCTCTCTCTCTCTCTCTTTCTCTCATCCTCACCCAAAGACATGCTTATTGATATTAGAGAAAAGGAGAGAGAGAGGGACAAAGAGACAGACAGAAGGAAACATTGATCTGTTGCCTCCCATACATGCAACTTTGGTATGTGCCTTGACCAGGAATTGAACCCGCAACCTTTTGGTGTACAAGACAATGCTTCAACCAACTGAGCCACACCAGCCAGGGCTTTTCTCTCTTCTTATGGAAGATTGGACTAGATTCACCTACAAACTCCTGAGGGAGCAAACAGCCCAAAATGGTAAAGTATTCTTCCTGCTCATAAAACTTTCACATTTGGGGTTAAGAGTTAAGCCTGCAACACAAGGCAGGATGTGGCAGAGGCCACAGGACAAGTATAAAATACCGTGCAGATTATGATAAGAGAGAGAGCTTTTCTTTGGGGAGGCTTTGTGATCTGGGTCATGCAGAGTGGATATACTTCTTTTGGGCAGAGTTGGTGAGGAGTATTGCAGGCAGAGGTTTCCAAGTTGACAAGGTGCAGCACAGAACACAGAGTCCATAAAAGGGAACAGTTGAAGGATAACATCCCAAAAGCGGGTTGGCACTAGCTCAGGGGTCCTCAAACTTTTTAAACAGGGGGCCAGTTCACTGTCCTTCAGACCGTTGGAGGGCCGGACTATAGTTTAAAAAAAAAAAAAACTATGAACAAATTCCTATGCACACTGCACATATCTTATTTTGAAGTAAAAAAACAAAACGGGAACAAATACAATATTTGTATTTGCATGTGGCCCGCGGGCCATAGTTTGAGGACCCCTGCACTAGATCATGGAGAACTTTAAATGACAGGCTAAGGAGTGAGAGCTCTATTTGGTAGGCAACAGAGGTGATGGTATGGGAGCCTTTGAGGGATGTTTTTAAAAGCAGAGTAATAATTAAAACTGTGTTTCCAAGCATTGAATCCTGAAAATGCATAAGGTGAACTGGATAGAAGGAAGAGATGGGAGTCAAGTAGAGTCCAGATAAATGTATAGAGACTAAACATAGGTAATGGCATGAGATCATCGATCAGTGCGCAGATAGTGTATATATTTTATAGATAACGAATTAACAATGCATGCCAGTAATAGGATTCAGCTTTGCAGAGGCAATGACTTTGTTTAGTTAACTGCTATATTTTCCATACCTAAAATAGTGTCTAGCATCTAGAAGGTGCTCATAAAAAACTTGAATGAATGAGTTAAAGCTTAGAGTCTTGTAGCACAAATAATGCAACCATTGCTCTTTCAGCAAGGGGTGAAGACACATGATGAGCCCACTATCCTGCTACCCACCTCTGTCCAAGAAGCTGAGGTAGAGGACGGAAGAGGATGACATGAATGAAGAATAGAACCTAAGGCTTAAAGCCAAATAACAGTGTTTTAAAGATAATTATTAGGGATAAAGGAGGAGAGACCCATTAAAAGTTTTTGCAGGCAATTGAAAAGGAAGATCCTTATATGCAGTGATAAAGATAGCAGGGAACTTTGAGAAGATAGTTACGGGTCCTGTGATCCTGCCATCCCATAAAACATTTAATACAGTTATGTTCCATAAGCACACATGTTGCAAATTTAGCTTTGGGAATTATTATCACTCTTTTGGAGAGGGGGCTTTAGTGGGAGAAGGGGCGAGTGAACAGGGGCTGGAGCTAGAGAAAGAGAACATTATTCCCTCTAAGAAGAACCCAACCTGGTGCATTGCTGTAAAAATGCACACAAATAAGAATGTGTATCCATTTATTATCATTCACACAGATAGGATACTCAGTGTAAATATTTTTCATCTCCACAATGGCTCATACGTCTTTTTCTACCATAATCACATTTCAGAAAGGCCATTACAGATTGTTCTGTCCTTTTTGGAGTTTGGCAATGTTTTGCCAAAGGAACACAGAGAGGACTTTTGATTCTGGGTGTCCTACTGATGCTAAAAGGAGGGAGGTTGACAGGACCAGAATTTGAGAGGGAAGGTCGCTGACCCAGGATAAGCTGTAAGCACAAGAAGTTCTCTGATTCATGGGGGTGAGCACAAAATGAAAAGCTGTTCTTTAGTACCAGGGACTTAGACCCTAGACATATGATAAGGGTAGGAAAATGATTCAAGACAAAACAAAAGTTCAGAAACCAGTCAACCCCCCTGCCCCAACCACCTCATCTTATGTAAGTCTTGTGTTTTACAGACAGAGAAACTGAGGCCAGGGAGTAGAGGGATTTTATTCAAGGTGACAATGAAGGTTGAGGTTTTACTAGTATAGCTGGCGGGAGAGTGGGAGTGAGTGAGAGTGAGGGGAAGGAGAAAGGAAGAAGTACAGGAGGAGGAAGAGGAAGAAGAGGAATAGAAGGTGGGAGAGATAATGTCTGGTCAAGCTCAGTGTTCCACAAATATTTTGATAAAAACTGGTCTGAAGAAAAGTTCTTTCCAATATAGAAATGTTCACAACTACATATACCACTGGTTTCCACTTTGGCTGCACACAGAATCACCTGGGGAGCTGTAAAATTACTGATGCCTGAGTCCCACCTCAGGGAGTCCATGGAATTGGTCTGGGGGTAAGACCTAGGCATCAGGATTTTTATATAACTCTCAACCCCTTGGACTCTAATTTGAAGCCATGTTTGAGAATCACTGACATAAAAGATCTTTTGTTTTAGTCTGGGAGTGGGGGTGGTGATGTGTGATTTTGATTTAAGAGTAATGGCTCTTTTAGAGTTGTTGCCCTAATCTTGTAACTTATAGCAAGGAAGAAAAAAGTATTAATGCCTTGGAGTTGTAAGTGAAATTGAAACATCTTTTTTAAAAAATATATTTTATTGATTTTTTACAGGGAGGAAGGGAGAGGGATAGAGAGTTAGAAACATCGATGAGAGAGAAACATAGATCAGCTGCCTCCCGCACACCCCCTACTGGGGATGTGCCCGCAACCAAGCTACATGCCCTTGACTGGAATCAAACCTGGGACCCTTCAGTCCGCAGGCCAACGCTCTATCCACTGAGCCAAACTGATTAGGGCGAAATTGAAACATCTTGAAAACCAACTATGAGTAGGCTGCTTGAAAGAGCAGGCCAAAATGGACAAAAACCAAATGATTTCATTTATATGTGGAATATAAAACAAAATAGTAACAAACAAAACAAAAGAAAAACAAAGTCATACAGACAACAGAATGGTGGTTACTATAGGGGAAGGGGAGTGGGGGGAGGTGAAATGGGGTCAAATATAAGATAATGGATGGAAACTAGGCTTTTAGTGGTGAGCATGTTATAATGCATACAAGTATCAAATTATAATGTTGTACAACTGAAATTTATACAATGCTATTTAGCAATGTTACCTCAATAAAACATAAATTAAAAAACTAGTTAGGAAAGAAGAACAAAGTAGGTGGGATCTCAATACCAGATATCAAGCTGTATTACAAAGCCACTGTTCTCAAAACAGCCTGGTACTGGCACAAGAACAGACATATTGATCAATGGAATAGAATAGAGAACCCAGAAATCGACCCAAACCACTATGCCCAATTAATATTCGACAAAGGAGGCATGAACATACAATGAAGTTAAGACAGCCTCCTTAATAAATGGTGTTAGGAAAATTGGACAGATACATGCAAAAAAAATGAAACTAGACCACCAACTTACACCATACACAAAAATAAACTCAAAATGGATAAAGGACTTAAACATAAGA
>NW_005357414.1:1058465-1058715 GCF_000412655.1 Myotis brandtii | reverse complement strand
AATTTCTTCACTGATACTGCTCCTAGGGCAATGGAAACTAAAGAGAAAATAAACAAATGGAACTACATCAAAATAAAATCTTTTGCATAACAAAGGAAACCATCAACAAAACAATAAGAAAGCCCACTGCATGGGAGAACATATTTGCAAATGTTATCACCAATAAGGGTTTAATCTCCAACATTTACAGGGAACTCATACAACTTAACAAAAGGAAGATAGAAAACCCGATCAAAAAATGGGCAATGGA
>NW_005357414.1:1042384-1057586 GCF_000412655.1 Myotis brandtii | reverse complement strand
TGAGGACACATATGTAATACCTTAATCAATAAAGAAATTTAAAAAAAACTAGTTTGGTAGAAATGACCATATAGGTATGCTTTTTTAAAAATCACTTTTAATTTAAAAAAATTCAACTACTGTTTACTTTCAATATTAGTTTGTATTGGTTTCAGGTTTGCTATGTTTTGTTGTATTCTGCTCAATATTTGATTTACTGACTTGAAGGACTGATATATTAGGCTTTTGACATGGCTCTTGCACAGTTATTTTCTTTTTTTCTAATCCTCACCTGAGGGTATGTTTAGAGAGAGGAAGGGAGAGAGAGAGAAACATCAATGTGAGAGTGAAAAATCCATTGGTTGCCTCCTGTAAATGTTACAACTGGGGATCGAACCCGCACAAGGTATGTGACCTTTTGGTGTACGGGATGATGCTCCAACCAACTGAGCCACCTGGCCAGGACCACAGTTCTTTTCTGGTGTTGGAAAATTCCCATCAATGTAGCAGTTCCCCAGGAATTTCTACCTTATTTGTTCTAAGATCTAAGATGTAGTTAGGGGCGATTTTTGTTTTGTTAATAGCAACTTTATTTTTACTGGTCCAAAATAATTGTAATAATGATATGATACATTTCCCCCTAAATTTACAATAATGAAGGTTATACATAAATTATATAGATCACAAATTTTCTATAAGGTTTTACTGGTGAAGACACAAAAGTTCTAAGAGTTCAGAAAGGGGAAATGCCTTTATAGTTATGATCCTATACTAGATTTTTGCAAGATGTTACTATTGGGGGAAACTGGGTAAAGGGCACATAATCTCTCTGTATTATCTCTTACAATTGCAGGTGAATCTAGAGTTATGTCAAAATAACACGTTTACTTTTAAAATGCCTTCAAAAAGTATTATAATCCACACATTATATTTCTCCTCACTAGTAACTAGGACTATTCCTGTTTGAGAGACACTTAGGCCAGTTTCCTTCCTAAACTGTTGTTCTGACAATGTGAATGAGACATGGATTTTTACATGTCATATTGTTTCTATCCCAAACTCTTTCACTTTTCTAATGGTAAATCTATGAGTAATATATTGGGGGAAAATTGGAGTTTGCCTGTTGTCCAAAACAAAATTATGCTTGCTTTCATGTTTTGGCTTTCCACCCTGCACCTACCTCCACCCCCCACCACACACACATTTCCCCCATAGTACTAGGACCAGTTAAAATGAAATTATGATCCAGAAATAAAACACAAACTGTTTCAGGTTTTTACAAAGGAGTCTTAATTAAAACACTGGTTCTCTTTCCTGTGCACTTTGTAAAACTTGGTAAACTGATGTTTTTTACCCAACTCGACAAAATAATCAGCTGTGTTTCTGTTGAACTGAGGTTTTGAGGGTCCCTCTAAATGGGACAGTCTACTAAAAATCTAACAAATTAGAACTGTTGTTAAGGCTTCCTTTCCCCCCCTCTCATGTAGAAAGTGAAATTGCAAAGGTTATTCAGAAGGGATTCTCCCACCTTCCATTTTTTGACTAGTAAAGAACAAACAACTTTGAAGAATTTCTCTCTGATTTGGGACAAATTTCTGTGCATTAATATTAATAAAAAGTTACCCTCTGGCCCTTTATGGGTGGCTCAATTGGTTGGAGTGTCCCAAACACCAAAAGGTTGCAGGTTCAATTTCCAGTCGGGGCACATTCCTAGGTTGTGGGTTCCATCTCCATTGGGGCATGTACAGGAGGCAACCAAATGTTTTTCTCTCACATCGATGTTTCTCTGTGTCTCTCCCTCCTCCTTCCTCTCTCTCTAAATCAATAAACATATCCTCAGGTGAAGATTTTAAAAAAAGTTTCCCTCTGCCCCAACACACTCTCATTTCACTCCATCTTTCACTCCCATTGATTTCACAGGTATTGGGTGACTACTATGTGCTACATACATAATTTTCCATTACTACAGATGCTATTTATTATTCAAATTACATCACAAATATCTATACCTTTTAGAACAAAGGAAAATATCTATATATATTAAACCCTAAGCGACCGGTTGACCTTCTGACCAGTCACTATGATGTGCACTGACCTCCAGGGGGCAAACACTCAACGCAGGAGTTGCCCCCTGGTGGTCAGTGTGCTCCCACAGCTGTAATACTGCTCAGCTGACCAACAGGCTCCAGATGCCAGGTGCCAGATGCCGGGCTCATGGCTGGTGAGCGCGCAACTGTGGCGGCGCCATAGCAGCAGGAGCCTCTCCTACCTCTGCAGCAACATTACCAAGCTGTGGCAGAGGCAGGCACTACAGGGCTGGGATGAGCAGGAGTGGCACAGCGCTCGACCTGGGCTCGGGCTCCTCCCTGGCTGCCTGCCACTTCACGCACTACTACATCCCTCGGGGGATGTCGGACTGCCAGTTTCAGCCTGACCCCTGCAGCCTGCAGGCCGAAACTGGCAGTCCAAAATCCCCCGAGGGGTCCCAGATTGCGAGAGGGCATAGGCCAGGCTGAGGGACCCCACTGGTGTACAAATCCATGCACCGGGACTCTAGTTTATTTATAATAAAATGGAAGTATCTGGATATTTTGGTCTACCAGGCCCAAATGTTTGTTTCTAGAGTTAAGTCTTGAACTCCTTTGAAAGTGAATAACTATTTCAAGGCGCTGCATACTGTACCTGACCTCTTTTGCTACAGAAAGTACTGGATTGAGTCTAGGCCTATCACCAGTAGCCTAGGAAGAACAACAAGGCTGAAAGACAAAGGATTGAGTTGAGGACAGCATAAGACGTCAAGAAGAAAGGCTAATTAATGGCCTTATTAGTAATGGCTCTGAGCTAAGGCACCCAGATTAAGGCACACAGCTCAAGGTGATGGAAAATAAATTTGGTTTAGAATGGCATCTGGTTGACAGCCACTAATTTAGCCACTCTCAACTTCCTACAACAACCAAAACTTGGGGCTGAGAAAAAGAAAATTCACAACACAGAAAATGGAAGCTGAGGGTGTTGGCAAGCTGGGGGCATGTAAGTCAGAAAGGGCACATGTGACAACTGGGAAGCATGGCCTAAGCTGTACTGTTATGTTTGTATTGGTCATTTTATTATGTCTCCTACTAACATCTCACACCTTCACTATCGGTCTGCCCTATCATTCCCTAGACTCTTGCCTTGTATCCAATGCATGTTGAGAACTAATTCCTAAGGTTTTAGAAAATCCTTTAAATGTTACTTATTAAAAAGCTAATTCATACTCATTGCAAAACATCAAATAATACAAAAGATATAAAGTGAAAAGTCAAAGTTGACCTATCCTCCTGCCCAATTCCAACCCCTCTGAGATTACCACTCTAACCTATTGGTATGTGACCTTCCAAATATTTTCATATTCTTTTACATACATGAACACACATAATTTTTATATAAACATATGATAGGGTAAATTGTATCCTGCACCTAGTTTTGTTTACATAATATATTTTTGACATTCTTCCACTTTACTACATTTCTATGTACTACATTATTATTAACACCTGCATAGGATCCCATAGATAAGTTGTTTGACCATGCTTTCATTAATAGACACTTAGGTTGTCTCTGTTTTGCTCTTATGAAAATAATGCTGCATTGAATACCCCTGTACACTTTTGTTTGTACCAGGGTGTGATAAACACCCATGTATGTGCAATGAATGCCTTTGCACATTTTGTACACATTTATAAGACCTTCAAAATAAATTATTTGAACTGGAACAAATTCTTTTATGATTTAAAAAATTTTGAAGTGTTGCTATACTTAAATATATATATATATATTTTTACCTAACAGTACAAAGCAACAAGAGATGCTATTACTATATGTAGAGAGATGCCTACTCATAAAGCTTATTCTGAGATTAATACCAAGAATGGAAATGAGAAGATGTTTCAGAATGAGAAGGGAAAATCTAGCCTGTTACCTTTTCTTTCTTCCATGGGTATGAGTGAGAACTTAAGGCTTAGGGGAGGGTTTGTTTGGACATTTCCAAAGTACCTCTGCCAATAGGATGGGCTGGCCTATTTTACAATCCACAGAATGTCCTCACTGTTGAGGATAGGAGCAGTGACCTGCCCTCCTTACAGAAGACAAATATTTGGCAAGTCATCCTGAAAGGGAACCAAGTTCTATTCTAGATGAAGGCTTTCCAATGTCTGGGGCTACGATTTCTTTGCATTCATGTCCTGGCCCTGGTTACCAATTACACAGGGTACTTAAATGGTTTTAGGTTGGTGATGATGCCATTTAAATTTTTTAGGCAAGGGAAGAAAAATGGTTTTAGACATAGGCCCTTTTATGGAGTTGCTGGGAGAGTAGCCATGGGGAGAGGAAAGTTTGACCTGATGCTGTGAAGTGTTGAATTATTTGAGCTATTCACACTTACTGCTTCTCTGTTGGCAGGTTGCCGGAAGATATCACCATCAGAATGTTCCCACGACAATTCTCCTTCCCCTGTTTATTAAAAAGAAATAAAAAAGAATCATGCATACATAGAAGGGAAAAATATCACCCTTGTGACCCAGTAACATTTTTGGTTCTACAATCCCAAAATTCTCTAGACTTTTTAGCTATTCTTCAAAAAGCAACATTAAAAAATTTCTGGGTGTGCCTCATTTGTCAAAATAACTTTGAAGAAAGTTACCACTTTGCGAAACGGACCATGAAGCATTATTACTCAGAATTTTCAAGGTAAAAGGGAAAATAATCCCTTTCCATTTTAATATAATCATCATTGTCACTTTTGCTTACCTTATTCCAGTGACAGTTAAGTATTTTGCAGGTCACATTTAACTTGTGTTTAAACTACCCTTAATAAATGAGAGCTTTGAATATTTGGTCTGTCATGATTTGTTAAATTCACCATTGTATCTCTGAGAAGTTATGATCTGATCTGAAAGTTAAGGTAAGGTTGAAATGTTTACATAACCAATATCCAAGATATCCTTTTCTACTTTTTTGTTTCTGCCTGATACACCTTTCTCTACGTCTCTATATCAACTCTTTGTACAGCTAACCCCATCACTGCTGTCTTCCAGAGTAACTGCCTCTAGGAATAAGATTTTACTTTCAGCCTGGAAAGCAACAAACATACAACAGATATAGATATTCCTCAGCTGATTAAAGATCAAAAACTAGAAGACAATTCCCAAGAATATTACCTGTGTTACCTATGACCAAGCAAGCAGATGGAAGAAGCTTGGTCTTAGAGATGTTTGCACCACTCAGTGAGTACTATTTGTGTGTGTGTGTGTGTGTGTGTGTGTGTGTGTGTGTGTGTGTGAGTGTGTGTGTGTGTGTGTGTAGATTAATACATACATATTTATCTATCTATATATCTGTCTGAGGACAAACCCAATGACAAATCAACCATATATTTCATGGGATAACAAAAAATACAAAGGAATATAAGCATTAAGAATTTTCTATTTCAATTCATCTCTTAAACTTTCAAGTCCTAAGCCTAAATAGTAATATGTGTCTGGTTTAAGCATATGGTAGCACTCTTGAGGTAAAATTATATATTATTGGCTTTTAGGGCTTGAAAAAGACCTTACAATTAATTTGATAGCAATAGTATAATCAGTCAGTGACATAACAAATTATGACTTTAACTCTTCATGATTCAGAGATCATCTTATGTAAAAACAATTATGAATTTTGAACATTTAACTGATGGCTATTCTAATCTTCTTGAAACACCCACTTTGACTATATAATTGTAACATTTCCAGATCAAAACCCTCAGTGGGTTCCCATTCAAGATGCTCTATAATTAGCCAGGACCTCATCTTTATTGAGCACTCACCTCCCACCCAACTATCTCAACTACCCTTTGACCTCCTTGCTTTTTGTTGAACATGTACCTCCCATTCTTACTTCTATGCTTTTGCTCATGTTATTCTTCTTCTGAAATTTTCTTCCCACCTCACAAACCCTATTGCTCCCCTATGCCTATGGAAACCATTAAGTTTTTCTTCCTCTACAAAGTCTTCTTCAAGCAGTCTTACATATTTCCAATTGCCTAAAGTGCTTAGCATCTTATAGCCTGAGAGATGTATAGGAGTTCAAGCATAACGTTGTCCAACTGCTCCATTTAACAGATGAAGAAACCAATGCTCAGAGAGGAGGAGTATCAGCCATTCACAGTCACATAATGAGTTCATGATAGTTAACATTAAAACCCCAAATTTTCCGGCTCTCAAATAAGTCTGTTCCTTACATATGGGCAGGGCTTATTAATTGTGTTATTTATGGCTATATCACCACCATCTATAGCAATGCCTGACACATAGTGTTCACTCAATAAATACCTGTCAAATAATGGAATTGGAAGGCCTTCTCTGTACACCTAAAATTTCAAACCCTTCTGATATTTCTTATTCCCTATCTTTGCTTTTTGTTCTTAGCACTTAAATTATCTTATATTTTATGTATTTTATTTATTGTCTGCTTTCTCCCACTAAGATTATCCTATGAGCTTAGGCTTCAAATGAGAACAAGGATTTTTATTTATCATGTTCACTGATGTAACCCCAGTACCTAGAACAGTGCTGAGCACATAGTTAGTACTCATTCAATATTTCTTGAAGGAATAATACTAAAATATCCTATATAAAAAAGAGGGAATATGCAAATTAACCCTCATGCCCTCACAAGGTGGCTGCCTATGACTAGGCCAGCAGTGGGTTTAGTGAGGGACGACCAAACAACTGAACAAGCAGGCTGTGTGGGGTGACAAGGCCTGCAGGGGGGTTAGTGAGGGATGACCAAATGACTGAGCAGCAGGCTGAGTGGGGCGACCAGGCCAGCAGGGGGCATGGCTCAGTGTTTGAGTGTTGACCTATGAACCAGGAGGCAAGGGAGGTAAGTTAGGGGTGACCGGGCCAGCAGGGGAGGGCAGTTGAGGGTGACCAGGCCGGCAGGGGGGGCAGTAAGGGGTGACCAGGCCAGTGGGGGGGGCAGTTAGGGGCAACCAGACAGGCAGGCAGGTGAGCAATTAGAAGCCAGTGGTCCAGGATTGTAAGAGGGATGTCCAACTGCCAGTTTAGGCCTGATCCCCGTGGGGTCCCGGATTGGAGAGGGTGCAGGCTGGGCTGAGGGGACCCCCCACCCTGTGCACAAATTTTGTGCACTGGGCCTCTAGTTTTATAATATTTTCTGCTGTAAAATGTTTCCTGCACCTGGCTTACCACCCTGAAAAGACTGTAAATCCCTTGAAACCAGAGACCATGTCTTAGACCCCACTCTGTACTGCCTAGATTACTAGTTCTCCAAGTGTGGTATCTGGACCAGCAGCACCAGCATTACCTGGGTATTTGTTAGAGATGCAAAATTGTGGAACCCAGCCCAGAACTACAAAGTTAGAAACTCTGCGGTATGGGGGGTCAGTGATCTGGGTTTTGACAAGCCCATCTGAGGATTATGATGCATTCAAGAATTTGAGAATAACTGGGCTGGACACTTAACATTTTCCTGGGTACCCATCACGTACTATTTATGTACTGAATTGAACTACAGTTACAAATACAGAATTAAGTGCTTCACCAATAGTATACTCACTTCTTTCTTGTTATTCCATATCTGAGTAAAGATGGTAGACAAAGTCTACATGCAAACTATGTGGAAACCTCGACTGACCCTGTAACAGTGATGATGATTTCACCTTTGTTTATGTCTAAAAAATAATGCCCAAAAGTCAGTTCATATGCATTGAAAGCTTCCTGGGTGGAGAGCCTCATAATAAGGCAGAAGGAGGAGAGAAATCAGGCTGGGCCTTTGCCCTCAATATATTTGAAATCTGTTTGGATGTGACAGGAAATCAATAGAGGAAATAACCTAAAACATACACACAGAGTAACAACTGTATACACAAATGGAATGTATGTGCTTAGGAAATATTGAATGGGTGAAGTGAGCAGTCAGATGCAATCAAAGAAAGCAAAGGAGATATATGTATTACTATGTGTAATACTTTAAACAATAAAATAAAATTTAAAAAAAAGCTTCCCTAAAGAATTTTTAAGTCAGTGATGTGGGCTGAGGTTATCTTAACCTAAAGAAATGACATTTGCAAAGGACCAGAGCTTTGAAATAGCAAGTCAGACACTGGTGATGGCAAGCAAAGTGTGGCTTGAATAGAAACTTGTAATGTGAAAGCAGAGAAATGGGGCTGGTGGAAAGAGAAAAGGGGAGAAAGAGGATGAAAGAAGAAGGAGAGAAGGAGGGAGGAAGGGAGAAGGACAGGTTGTTAAGATAAATATTGGTGGTCAATCATTGCTGCATGAACTTCAAAAAAGAGGCTGCATGCCGACCTGATTGCCCCTAACATTTGATCCTGTCACCAATTTTTATGCAAAGGTTCTTATGGTTAAAAAAGGTATTTGTGGAAGTGTATCCTGGCACTGAGCACTGACTAGTTAAGAAGCTACTGGAATTGGGGAGGCCAACCAAGAGGTTGTTTTAACAATATGTGATAGGTCATGAGAATCTATAAAATAATGGAAAAGAAGGGATAAATCACACTGCTACAGTTTAAAAGAAAATTAAAATACCCAGTGGAAGATTTGCTAATGGAGGAGAAAAGAGTATAAAATAATTCTAGGGTTGCAAATCTGGAGAGCTGGGAAATGGCACTGCCTTTGACAGTGACTGAGCGGGGGGTGATTATGGATATACTTGTTCTGTTGTAGCTGGCAGTGGTGGCTCTAAGGCTTAGTAAGTGGTTCTCAACCTTCCTAATGCCGCGACCCTTTAATACAGTTCCTCATGTTGTGGTGACCCCCCAACCATAAAATTATTTTCGTTGCTATTTCATAACTGTAATTTTGCTACTGTTATTAATCGTAATGTAAATATCTGATATGCTATATGAGAACCGCTGTGAGTCTAAGCTATGTTCTGGGCCAAACAAAAATATGGGTCTAGAGAGAAGACTTGAAACCGTACAAAGTTCACTGGCAAATGTCAAAGCAATATGTAAAAGCCATAGGATATGCTTTCAAGACTAATCTAAATATCCAAAGGAGAACAAATTACAAAAGAAAAATGATAAAAAGCTCTCCTCATCAAATGCCCTTTTAAAAACATAGATTTAATTATTGATATTGACATGAAATATTTACTCAGCATGGCCTTCTGAGAAGTTTGGTTTACTCCATTTAGACCCTACATTCTCAAGGGGCTTTTAAATAGTCTTTTACACATATTTTACTTATTTTTTTATTATTGACAGTATTACAGATGCCTCCCATTTTCTCCCTTTTTGCCCCCCTCTACCCAACACTTGCCCCACCCCAAGCTTTCCCCATACTATTGACTGTGTCCAGGGTTATGCATATATGCATATATCTTCTTTGGTTAATCTCTTCCAGCCCCCTTCCCATCCTCAAATGAGATCTGCTATTCTATTCCATGAATCCATACTTCTGGACCAATTTTGTTCATGAGTTTATTTTGTTCATTAGATTCCAAATATAAGTGAGATCATGTGATATTTGTCTTTCTCTAAATGGCTTATTTCACTTAGCATAATACTGTCCAGGTCCACCATACTTATAATCAGTCAGAATCTCAAAGCAATATAGAAGCATACAGTCTCTGTTAAATGAAGTAACATGGCAAAACAATGAGGCAAGTAGGTATCAGGCATAGGAATCAACTATTAGTACCCTGTAACACAAGTTCAGATGAATGTGTCACAATAACTTAAGTTTTTGCAGACAGGTATGTGTACCTAAATTGGAAAATTTCACTTTGTTAAAAATGACTGGAGCCATTACTTCCGTATATATATATATTTTCAAGTAGGAACTTCTAGTACGTTTGTTGCCTTTGAGCTTTTAAAGTCATCAAAATTTCATTCTTTAAGCTGGAATGTTCTATAAGTAGCTGCTAAAGGTTTCAACACTTTAGTTGTTCTATTTAATATGAACCATAGTTAAAATGAAATTATCTTCTTAGATGTTCCCATTTTGTACAACTATAAGTGGTTCTCTAGATCTGGGCAGGTTCTGTTGGACAGCTGAAAATAAATTTGTCCATTTAGAATCTTCAATGTTTATACCTATTATATATTTAAGAGACAAATATATAAAAGAAAAAACGTAGGCACTGATTGCCTAAAAAACCTGTTCCTTTGCATTATTTTTCCTGATTCACTGGATAAATTATCTAGAGTGAGAGAGATTCTCTTTTTTTCAGCCAAGGTTTAAAAACACACACAATGATTCTAATGTAGACAGATGAATTTTAGTTAATTCCAAGAAGCAACACGATGTAATTTTAAGCAATTTTTAAACCAAAATGAAAAACAACTTTACTGTACTGTATGTCAAACAATATTCATTTAACCTTAAAAGCCACATATGTTGTTTATTTAAACCTCAATTATACTCTGGGTGGTACCCTATGGAGCTGGAATGGCTTGGCTTTCTGGTAATGAGAGAACAAGTATTTGAAAATGGTCAGGAGCTAGACTAAAATTAAGATTATTAATTCCCATTGCTTCCATTAATCTTTGGGTGGCTTGAGCAGGTCACAGAAGTAAACCCTGTCCTCTCAAAAAGACAATGAACATTATGCTAAGTGAAATAAGCCAGTCAATGAAAGAAAAATACCACACGATCTCACTCATTTTTGGATAATTAAGACCATTATAAACTGATGAACAAAAATAGATACAGAGGCAGAGCAACATCGAACAGACTGTCAAACTATAGCGGGAAGGCCGGGAAGGGTTACGGGGGGTAAGAGATCAATCGAAGGACTTGTATGCATGCATATAAGCATAACCAATGGACACAAGACACTGGGGGGTAGGGGAGGCCGAGGGAAGCTCAAGGGGATAAAAAAAGGAGACATATATAATACTCTTTGTAATACTTTAAGCAATAAAACAAAATTTTAAAAAAAGACAATGAGATTATGAGATACTCATGAAGATAATCGTCAGACAGCAAAACTATGCTGGCATGTGGCCTCTTCTGAACCACACACAACATCGTTAACAAGGTGCCACCCATAGATCCCCATGTATTTGGGAGAACTTAGTCTTATGCCTGTTTTTTTGGCAGGCATAATTATTAGGATTGACTCTCTCACTTTCAAAAGTGTCTTGGTTTGGATGATAAATTATATGGTCACACTAATCATAAAGCAAAGAGAAACTAAATGAATCCCAGAGATGGGGAGGTGATCTCTGTGACAAGGTAAAATGATCTCTGTATTTTTAGAGAAACACTTTGAAATCAGCAGAATCAGGGCAAATGGTTAAAGGGATTTTGAGGGAAATTGAGAGAGAGAGAGCACAGAAGAAGAAACTGATCACAAAATCTCTACCAGGTTCTGTGGTGGGCCATGTTATAGTTAGTACTCAGTACCCAAGCTGGAGATTAAAGAGGAAATTAAAAGCTCTCCGGAGGGGGGCTCTGTGAAACATCTAATTCTACAAATTCGGTTGAAAGGAAGACAAGTGTGGTGAAATCCAAGGAAATCTCTAAAAAACACTGGTATAAGGATTCTCCATTGGTAGACATTTGAGCTACAATAATGAGGTATTGCAAGAAGTCCTCCAGTGGACATTTAGTTTTTGTTTGGGTTGTCTTAGTATTTTTAACATAATATCTGCTTGAGAAATACTAAAACACAGACAGGGGAGAAGTTCCTGCCAACAGTAGCAAGCCAAATTTTAAAAAAGTAGTACAAAAGCATGTATCCAAAAAAATTAGAAATATGTACTTAAAAATGCATTGTGAGAGTATATGTGTTTGCAGGAAAAGAGCAGGGGAGAGGGGATAAAGAAACTATTAACTAGATTGTGCTCATGACCCATGCTGCTCTTTCAATGGAGATGTGATTAAATAGATCTAAGTTTATAGTTAGAAATGGGTATTTGCATCCCATGGTAGTCCCAAAGAAAAGAGCTGGAAGTGTACCATATCTGACCCCTCGGAGCAGAGTCATCACAAACCGTTCCTCCCAGTAGCCTCTCGGTTAACAGAATTCCCAAAGTTCTTTTACATCCCCAAGTTGAGAGGCAGTATAGTGTAATGGCTAAGAGAATAGCCCAGAGCCAGACTGCCTGTGTCCAAATTGTGACTCTTTCCCCTTCTTCCCTCTGTCACTTTGGAAAAGTGAATTAACTTCATTGTGCCTCAATTTCCTTATTTCTAAAATGGAGGCAATAATACCAACCCCGTAGGGTTATGAAATTAATTAGTATAAGCAAAAAGATTACAAGAGTGCCTGGCACATGGTGAGTGTCATGTAAGTGTTAGCCATTATTACCTCTCCCTCTTCTTTCAATCCTTTCTCTCAACTTCTTCCTCCTCTTCAAGAGTAGCTTGCATATGGGGAAAACCCAACTTAAAGGACTCCCACAATAGGGCTAGGTATTTAACAAAGGAAAGGGTCTAGATTAAACAAACAAACAAACAAACAAACAAAGCCTAGTCAAAAGAGAAAATGTATGCCTCCATATAGAAAGGGAGTCATTTCATTTCTAAATCATCAGAAGCCAGAGTCCTGAAGATACAAAAAATGTTTGCAGAGATTCCTTCAGTTCATACTTCAAAACTGCCTTAGATTCTCTCATAATTATGCTAGTACTCTTCTTATCTTCATCCTTTTAGAAAAGAAGTTTACATTTTAATTAAAATCCTTTTCTCTCTTGGCTTAAACTGAGCCTTAAGAGGACAGATATCTGTTTCATTGGGAGGCAGTACAATTTACATAGTCATAAAATGGAGTGGTAAAAATCCAAGTACCCAAATAAGGTAGAGTCCTGTGCTATCACATCCATTAACGGGAAAGAACAAGCAGGATAGAGAAGGGAAACTCAATAATCTACTGGTGTTTACTGTCTGGTCAACTTGGGAATGAAATTCAGTCAGTGAAAGGTCCTGCTTGTTTCCATAAACACCACTTTGGCTTCTTGGCCCTGTGCAAAGAAGACTGGAATATTTGGTGAGAGTAGGGGATGTAGGTCTGGTTTTAATAGCCAAAGAAAAAATAGATACAGTCATTCCAGCAACTTGATTGAATTGACTGAATAATTGTATCAACTGCCCACTTTGCCTGCACTATGGACACTTGGAATGGGTAAGTTCTTACAGTTGTAGTGTAGGTAATATTCAAATGTGATTCTTCTGCCTGACATAGGTCCTCTTTCTCATGTTTCTTTTTCCTCTGTTTATACTATCAGTCAACAAATCAGATTAATTTTTATAAATGTTGGGGGGTCTATGCTCATGAAGACTATTATAATGAGAATAATGTGCATATCCAGTGGTGTGTTTCTGCGCAATCATGGCATCCCTTGAAGTAGTTAGAAGGACAAAGCTAAAGGAAGAGTGGCTTTAACCACCCGTGAAGAAATAATTGCTCTGAAATGCTCCACTGATAATTCCTTATTTTTAATGTAGAACCAGACTCAGATACACATAAAAAACCCTCCAACCCCATAATAAGATGGGGCATTATTGACCTTGACAGGATATCCCAGATGGCTAATTAGGAGCCATTGCTATTAATTTGTTAAGCTCAGCATAAAAGTCAATGCTGTCTCATGTACTGTCTGAAGGGATCTCTGTCGAAGAAGAAACATTCTAGACATAAGAGACATGCCAAGAAGGAACATGATGACTTTAGAGGGGTGGGAGTCCTGGGAAAGTTATCAAGCATGTGAAGCTGAATTCTGAATGCAAGGGATGGAAAGAGAACAAAAACAATCTGACTAGGAGAAGTAGGTAAGGATGGAATCTCTCAGATGCTCCCATCTTCATTAACATGAATGATTCACTTTTGAAAAGGGGTTACCATTGGTTGTCAGACTCTTTAGTAGCTATGAAAAGATCACGGTGTTTCAATACATTTTGAAGTTTAGCTGAAAGCATACTATCTCAAAAATTAAGTCAATTTTTAAAGTAATTTTTTTAAGTGTTTTCTTCCTATCATTATGACGAGGCAATAATAGTGTTTCTGCAGAAAATGTGAGCAAGAACAAAAACAACTCTAGATTGATATGTGAGGATCTATATTTGAAGTTGCTGTTATTTTCTCCAGTTTTCTTTGATTTTGAAAATATTTGAAAACCTTGGTAGATTTTTTTATGATGTAAAAAGAGGAAATATCTTATAGACCATTTCCATCAGGGAGAGAGAGGTAGAAACATCAATGATGAGAGAGAATCCTTGATCAGCTGCTTCCTGCACACCCCCTACTGGGAATCTAGCCTGCAACCTGAGCATGTGTCCTTGACCAGAATCAAACCCAGGACCCTTCAATCCACAGGCTGACACTCTATCCACTGATCCAAACCAGCTAGGGCACTTTTCTGCTTTTTAAACGATAAATCATGGATCTTAGGTAAAATGGCAATTGTTGTGAACACTGACAAATTGATTTTAAATAATTGATTCTAGTTTAGGTTACCTTGAAGGAGTTAGCATAATATCTCAATTTCATAAAATAGATTCAATGTGTTCATTAGACATGTGTTGGATAAATTAGCTTGCGTTGAGTAAGTTGTAAGTTCAGTCATTTCTCCTTCTTCCCAAACCAGGACTGTACTTGTAGCACTGTCAAGAGGTTTTATAACTGTGGCTCTTTTTTGATAAATGCATTACAAAAGATATGCTTAATACCATAAGGGGAAACAGAGGAAAACGAAGACACTCCTTTCCTTATAAAGGTTCCCAGTTGAGAAGCCAAGTCCCATAAAACAATGAACAATATGAAAGATATTTTAAAATGCTACTAACCAGACTAACCACCAAAAGTAGACAAAGAAGGAGACCAATGAGGACTAGATTAATCAGGCAAGACTGTTTAGAAGAGGTGTGACTTCACCTATGCCCTTTGAAAGTGGGTAGGATCCTAATTGGAAAAGAGAGGAGAGAAGCTTGTTCAAGCTTGTGGGAGTAAGAGTTAAGACAGGCATATAACAGGAGTGAAGGTGGAAGGAACTTACAATATTATAGTACAAAGAGAATCACCAGCCTAGAGGAAAAGATGTGTGTGTTGTGTCAGAGACCTGAGGATGAGTAGTAGATGAAGGAAGTGTCAGATTGTTTTACAGAGGGCCTTTAGAAACAAGCTGGAGACTTATTTCACTTAGAATAAACCCCTCTAGCCCTAACCGGTTTGGCTCAGTGGGTAGAGCGTCGGCCTGCGGACTGAAGGGTCC
>NW_005357414.1:1041763-1042316 GCF_000412655.1 Myotis brandtii | reverse complement strand
ACCCTTTCACAGGGGTCGCCTAAGACCATCGGAAAACACATATATAATTACATATTGTTTTTGTGATTAATCACTATGCTTTAATTATGTTCAATTTGTAACAATGAAAATACATCCTGCATATCAGATATTTACATTATGATTCATAACAGTAGCAAAATTACAGTTATGAAGTAGCAACGAAAATAATTTTATGGTTGGGGGTCACCACAATATGAGGAACTGTATTAAAGGGTCGAGGCATTAGGAAGGTTGAGAACCACTGCTCTAGGTCAAGCATGTCAAACTTGTGGCCCACAGGTTGCATGTGGCCCACAATGAATATTTTTGCTGCCCAGCAAATATAACGGTATGTAAGAAATGTTTTAATAAAAATACTAGAGGAATCCACAGACAGCAAAATCTCAGACATATGCTGAAGGAATTTCTTCACTTATACTGCTCCTAGGGCAATGGAAACTAAAGAGAAAATAAACAAATGACACTACATCAAAATAAAAAGCTTTTGCACAGCAAAGGAAACCATCAACAAAACAAGAAAGCCCACTGCATG
>NW_005357414.1:1040757-1041062 GCF_000412655.1 Myotis brandtii | reverse complement strand
TTCTTACCATTTGCAACAGCATGGATGGAACTGGAGAGCATTATGCTAAGTGAAATAAGCCAGTCAGAGAAAGATAAATACCACATGATCTCACTCATTTATGGAATATAATGAACAATATAAACTGATGAACAAAAACAGATCCAGAGACAGAGACACATAGATCAGACCGTCCAACCTCAGAGGGAAGGTAGGGAAGGGTAGAAGTAAGGGGGAGAGATCAACCAAAGGACTTATATGCAAGCAAATAGGCCTAACCAATGGACACAGACAACAGGGGGATGAGGGCATGAGTGGGCGGGTAG
>NW_005357414.1:1029497-1040546 GCF_000412655.1 Myotis brandtii | reverse complement strand
AGAGAACAAGAAAAATAGGTTTATTTGCATTACGCTTATTAATTTGTGCAGTTATTCAGTGTCTGGTAAGTTAATGTTCAAGAAAAAATATTAATTTTTATTAAAATGTCCTATTATTTTATGTTAACAATTACCCATTTATTTCAACCCTTTGTATTCAGCCTGTCTCTATTGAAATAAACCTATGTTTCTATGAAAATTGAAGCTTTTGTTATTTTGCGGCCCACATAAACTTAAACCTTATTTGGCCTGTGTTAGCCTTTGAGTTTGACATGCTTGCTCTAGGTCCATCCACGTTGCCAGTTTTAAAAACAGCAATGGGGATATAAAGTACAGCACAGGGAATCTAATCAATAATATTGTAATAACTATGCATGGTGTCAGATGAGTACTAGACTTATTGGGAGGATCACTTTGTAAGTTATATGAATGTCTAATTACTATATTGCACACCTGGAACTAATATAATACTGTATATAAACTGCAATTGAAAAATAAAATAATAAACAAGCTGAAGAACTGAGATTGGATAATATGATAAGAAATGGTAGGTGCTGGCCAACATGATCAAGTATTCCTTAAGAAAAAACCTAGAGTATTGTACAGCATGTACAACGAAGGAAGAACAGTATGGACACTCTTACAGGATGAGGTGGCTGGTTTCATGGTGTAATCAGAAGTCAGGGATTCTGGGAGGATAAGCCAGCCTCCAGTTATTTCCTTAACTTTTGAGTCAATCTTCCCTTAACCTGGGGTACAGAGAACAAAGATGTATGTGGTGTGAATTGAGGCTGAAAAGAGAGTCCTAGGAGTCTTCCTTCATTCATCTCCTTGACTGGGTAGACCACTCTCAATGACTGGCTTGTATATCTTTCCTTTTTATCATGTGGCAAAGTTACAATTTTATATTTACATGTGTTATTATTTGATGAATACCTGTCTTCCCCATTAAACTCTGCCAAGTCAGGTTTCACATCTGTTTATTCACCATTGTATATCCATCACCAGCACAGTACTAGGTGCTTAGTGGTTGCTTGACAAATGTTCGCTGAATGAAGGAAGGTAGATATTTACATTCGGGCATCTTTAAGCCTAGAAAAAGAGAAATGTGGAACAAAGGTGTTCCACTATATTTGGGAATGGGCAGGTTAAGGCTTTGATGGGAAAGATGAATACAGTGGTCTTATAATTATTTGTCTATGCCAGTGTGTCACACATGTCCTCTCTCTCCCTTCACTTCTCTTCACTAGGAGAAGCCCTTGTCACTCCTATGAATGGCTTACACCAGGTAGTGTAAGAATTTGGGACTCTAGAACCAGGCTGAAAAGTTTTAAAGTCTGGCTCTGCCACTTACTACCATGGATCCTTGGGCAAATCACTTAACTTCTCTGTCTCAGTTTCTTCATCTATAAAATGTGGATAATAATTGTTCCTACTTATTGTAAGGATCAAATGAGCTATTATACATCTAAGTCCTCCAACTGCTCCATGTCACATAGTAAATGCTAGATATGTACACCATTCAGCAAATGCAAGCTTGCTTCTCAATATAGTCGATAGCCTACCCCAAATACCTCTCTCTTGTCTAGAGTCCAAGTACATAGCCTTTCACTTTGCTTTGGCAAGATAGGAAGGAGACAGGAAGCAGAAATGATAAATGGTAGAGGGAAGCTGGGTGTGGGTTTGGGTTTGAGACCTGCCTGCCCAGAATGTGGCAGCAATACAATCTCTGAAGAGATGTTTTCTTCTGATAAAGTTTTTCTTAAGGTTCCAGTGGCTGTTTGTGCTACATTTCTAGTCCAGATGAGGTTTGCTGAAGTGCCAGCAATGACATGCACCCTGCCAACATTCTGCTGACTGTCCTAGCCTCAGAGACATGTTTAAACAACTGGAGCTGAGATTCAATCTGTGGCTAATATTGCTGTCTGACCCAGGAAGAAAGGCATACATTAGTGTTTGGTGATAGTGCAGAGAGTTGGTTTCAATGGGGCCCTTTATATTAAAGGTTTGCAATTTCAGCACTCAAAAGATTGCTTCTTCTGCTGTATTTTGCCTGCAATTAGGGTGACCAGCATAGAGGAGAAGTATGGCTGGATTCCCTGCCATGAGGAATATGCTTATAAAAGATATACTTTTGTAAAAACATCATTTCAACAAAAAAAATAACCAGGTGCTTCAGAAATTAAAACTTCCAGGGAGATTCAATCACATTATCTACAACTGAAAGGTGCAAAGAAATTAAAGGCAGAGAAAAAGCATCAATTTTATGAAATGTAGGACTTGGTCTTTATAGGGAAAGATGCAAGATAATGCTTTATTTAGGCTGGATAAGAGATGACAAAGAAAGGACTTAATGAACTGTCAACCACGTGAAGGGGCAATGCATGATCATTAAGAAATAGCTTTTATCTGTTTCTTCTGAGGGCATGATAAAAGAAATTTAAATTGTGACAAGAGAACTGTTGAGAAAATGGTTAGTTCCAGGATCTGTTACACAAGAAGGACTAGAAATAAAGTTCTGTGTATGGAAATCAAGTAAATGAAAAGGCAAGACTATTGGAGATAAAGAAGGTGCAATTCTATTTAACCTCAGGGTAATAAATATGGTAAATATGCTTAAATATATGAATGTATATTAAATATAATAAGTACTTATTATTTTCATAGAATAATTATCACTTACTAAGCAATAACTGTGCTAGACTTTCTATTAACAGTCTATTACATCTCAGTTAATTTTTACAACCTTTCCATGGGTCATAGATATTATAATCTCCATTTTCTTAGCTGAGGACACTGAGGTTCTGAGTGGTAAAGTAGCTTGCCCAAGGTAACATCTCTAGTAGATGTTAGCTCTGCTATGTCAAATCTATGTCTGTCTGGCTTCTGAGCTATGTGGTTTTCAGTACATTGCCTCTCAGATACAATAATATGTATTTTTGCAGTTTCCATTCTTTTATTAATTGTTCTTCAGTTTAAATTTCGCATCCTTTTCTCAAAAATATCTCAGCCTAACAACTGGATTATAGTAGTAACTAGCTGGTTACATTAGCAACCATGTATACACCTCTGCTCAGCATGGACTCTCTTCTCTTTGGAGCAGACTCAAATTAAGTTGAGGCAAGGATGGGAAAAAGAGGTGAGGAGCAAAATACTCATCTTTCCTGGCTGAAATGTAATACTTGTACTAAAGTACAATACACACACACACACACACACACACACACACACTCACTTTAGAAACAGGTTATAAAATATCTAGGGCTTTATTAAAGCATAAACCAAATTAGGCTACAAGTAAATCCATATTGACTTCTGAGGGCTGGTACAAAGAACATATTAATATGGATGAACATATACTGATACTCAGAATAAGGTAATTTCTTTTGAAAAGAAATATTAACTATAGAATCCTTAAGTGAGATGGGGAGAAAAAAACATAGGGATCAGAAATAATACCAGGTAATTTCTTATTGAACATGAACCAATGTATAATCAGTACAAGCTACCACAGTCAATTCAGAGGAAGAAAACACAACAATACAATTGTATTTAATAGCATCTAATTCAAATTGTGATTAACTTTCTGGCAATATTTTCCAGCTACTGTGCATTCATTCAAAGAGCACCTACTCCATGCCTAGCACAGGTGGGAGAAAAAAATAGATGAACCAGAAATAGTTTCTCAATTAATAAGCTTACACATTGGTAGGGATGATAAGACAGGGGCACAAATAATAAAAGACAAAATATGACAAGGTAATAAATGCTACTGGAGAAGCACAGGTAAAGTACTGAGGTGTCCTAGAGAGAAGGGAGTTTTACTGTTAAATTACTAGATTAGTAATTTCCAGTTACAAAATAAATAAACCATTGGTATATGGAATATAGCAGAGAGAATATAGTCAATAATATTGTAATAACTTTGCACAGTGACTGATAGCTATGAGACTTATCATGGTGATCACATCATAAGTATATAAATGTTGAATCACTATGTTGTACACTTGAAACTAACAACTATACTTTAATAAAACAATTTAAAAGGTTCATGGAGGAGGTGGTATTTAGGCTGGCCTTTTAAGGATAAGCGGGACTTAGGGATAGAGAGATTAGGGATGGAGCTGGGAAGGCAGAGAAAAGAGAAGGGCCTTCCAGCTGGTATTTATCAAAATGTAACCTGAGGATTCCTTGTGTTAGAATCTGAGGAGGCTGCATTTGAACTAGGTCTTGAGGAACTGACAGGATTTTCACAAGCAGAGGTGGAAAGAGGGTTTTCCAGAAAGATAAAACACTCCCTTCTCTCAACCCTTACTGTTGTTACCTAGGTAGCCATTTTGTCTTCTTTCCCTCCCAGTTCCACATCATAAAATAGCCTCCACTCATTCACCCCCAAGTTGCTTGACATATGTTTGGAACTAGATGCTCTAGCCAGTCAGAGACTGCCATTGGTTACTTTTGTATTGACTTACTCAGGTTTCAGACTTCTAATAGTCTCAATTTAAATGCACTAACCCAAAATGCAAACCATCATTTCAGGCCACCCCCAGTCATTTACAAGGTCTTAGGACTGGTTTCTCAAAGCAGTGGTCTGTAGACCACCTGCATCAGAATGGACGATGGAGCCTCTTAAAATACACATCCTAGCCTGGCCAGAGTGGCTCAGTGGTTGAGTGTCAACCTATAAACCAGGAGGTCAGGGTTCAATTCCCGGTCAGGGGCATGCAGGAGGCAGTGGATCCATGATTCTCTCTCATCACTGATGTTTCTAGCTCTCTCTCCCTCTCATTTCCTCTCTGAAATCAATAAAAATATATTAAAATGCACACCCTAGGGCAGTGATGGCGAACCTATGACACGCGTGTCAGAGGTGACATGCGAACTCATTTTTTGGGTTGATTTTTTTTTGTTAAATGGCATTTAAATGTATAAAATAAATATCAAAAATATAAGTCTTTGTTTTACTATGGTTGTAAATACCAAAAAATTTCTATATGTGACACGGCATCAGAGTTAAGTTAGGGTTCTTCAAAATGCTGACACGCCGAGCTCAAAAGGTTCGCCATCACTGCCCTAGGGCCTCACTCCAAGGCCACCGAATCGGAATCTCTATAATTATGGTCCAAGGATCTGAATTTCAACAAGTTCTTCAGGTTATTCTAAATCACACTGAAGTTTGAGACATATTGAGGGGTGCAGGCAAAAGCAAACGTACACATGTACAGAAACAATGTGAGTGGAACCTGAGGTGCATGAATGAAAGAATGTGTGTCTATAAAAGTAAGTTGAGAGCAGAGCTTGGAAGACCTTCACTGTCAGAGTCAAGGGATTGACTTGTATTTTACTGGCAATAGGGAGTTAACTATTCCTTTCTGTGGCACAGTAGCTTGGTTAAGAGCCTGAAATCTAGAGCCAGACTGCCAGGGTTTAATTCTTAGCTTCTTGATTCACTAGCTACATGACCTTGGATAAGGTGTTTTTTAAATTTGTTTTTCCATTATAGTTTACATTCAAGATTATTTTATATTTGTTTCAGGTGTAGAGCATAGTGGTTAGACAATCACATACTTTACAAAATGTTCCCCCCTGATATTTTCAGTATCCTCTTGGCACCATACATAGTGAAAAAAGTGAAGGATTAATAAGTACAAATTGGTAGCTACAAAATAGTCATGGGGATGTAAAGTACAGCATAGGGAGTATAGTCAATAATATTGTAATAACTATGTACGGGACCTTGGACAAGGTTTTAACCTCTTCCTGCTTCAGTTTCATCATCTATAAAATAGGGATCATGGGATTAAATTAGCTCATATTTGTAAAGTGCTTAGAACTGTGCCTGGAATATAGTTAAGTATATGTGTCAACATAAAGACTTTAGAATAGGGGTGTATCATGGATAAGGCTATCTTTTGGGAAAATTAAGCTGGCAGTAATGCATATTCATTTCCTACTAGAAAATCCTATAATTTTTCCTTCTAAGTGGTTATCAATGTTAGCTGCACACTGGAATTACCTCTGTCACCGCCCCCCCCAGGTCTGGACATAAATATATCAAGGTAGCTCTAGCTGGTTTGGCTCAGTGGATAGAGCGTCAGCCTGTGGACTGAAGGGTCCTGGGTTCGATTCCGGTCAAGGGCACATGTCCAGGTTGCAGTCTTGATCCCCAGTGAGGGCGTGCAGGAGGCAGCCGATCAATGATTCTCATCATTGATGTTCCCATCTCTCTCTCCCTCTTCCTTCCTCTCTGAAATCAATAAAAATATATATTTAAAAATATATATCAAGGTAATTCCAATATGTAGACATGGTTGAGAACCAATGTTCTAAATATATTTCAAATTTGTCCATTTTTTGTTACCAAATCCTCACTATATGCAAGACCCTATGCTAGGTCCTCTTCCTGCATGATCTCATTTGAACCTCACAACTATTTGGAGGTAGGTGTTAAATTTTTCCTCACTTTAAATATTGTTAGAGAGCTGGAATACATTGCTCATAATAACCCAGGTAGAAAGTAGCAGGGCTGGGATGAGAACCAAGGCAGCCTGGCTCTAGAGGCTCCATTTGAACCACTACTTTGCACTGTGCCCTTAGACCAGTGCACAGTCCCACACTAGTGAGACTCCTAGACTCACCTTTTTCCTGGTCTCTCCACTTGCTTTATTGCCTCCCTCCAATCTAATTTGGACACAACAGCTGGTGAGATCTTTAAAGTCATAACAGCATCATGTCATGCCCCTTTGTACAACTTTCCAATGGCTTCCCAATGCACTTAAAAACTGAAATCCAGACTCCTTCTTATGGCCTTGAATAGCCTGCATGGTACGTTCACCTCTCAAGCCTCATCTCCCACCAATTTTGACCATAAACACTATATTCCAGCTACACTGATCCTTATATTCCTTGAACACTCTAAGCCAGTGATGACGAACCTTTTGAGCTCGGCGTGTCAGCATTTTGAAGAACCCTAACTTTGGTGCCGTGTCACATATAGAAATTTTTTGATATTTGCAACCATAGTAAAACAAAGGTTTATTTTTGATATTTATTTTATATATTTAAATGCCATTTAACAAAGAAAAATCAACCAAAAAAATGAGTTCGCGTGTCACCTCTGACACGCGTGTCATAGGTTCGCCATCACTGCTCTAAGCTCTTCTCTGCCCAAGGCCTTTAAACTTGCTTTTCTTTCTGCTTAGAATGATCTACCCACAGGATATTTGCATGGATGGCTCCTTTTCATTTTTCAAGTCTGAGCTTAAATGTTATCTCAGAAAGGCCTTCCCAATCATTCAACCTAAATGCCCTCACCTCTTATTTTCTATATCAGTCCTTTGTTGATTTCCTTCATAGTACATTTGTCCCTCAGAATCCCCGGAGGATTGGTTCAGGATCCCCCCAGCGGCTACCAATATTTGAGAATGCTCAAGTCCCTCATATAAAATGTGTATTTGCATATAACCCATATATACATATAGGTTACACCAGGGTATGCCTATATAGCACTTCAATCTGTAGTTAATTGAACCTGCAGATGCATACGCATGGATATGGAGGACCAAGTGAAATTAAACTGTTCATATTTTGATATTTGTTTACTTTTTGTACATTATTTGTCTTCTCTGTTAAGATGTAAGTTCCATAAGAGCAAAGAACATATCTTTGCTGCTCTATATGCCAGATATGGTTTTACAGGTTGTGACTCCACAAGGGTGCCAGAGCTAAGGTGGTGTATTCACAAGGATTTTCTGGCAAATGGAAGCAAAGTATCTTAAGTAAGAGAATCCCTTTTGTAATTTGCATAAAGATGCTATAGAGTCTTGGAGGTGCCCTGTGTGTGCACTATATTCAATAATATCTATTCAGCTTCTAGCACAGTGCTGAGCATACAGTAGATGCTCAATAAATATGTTGATTGAATGAAAGGAAAGAAGACAAAAGCAGATACTGCCACAGGGAAAATGGGAAAAGGGAGGGATACAGAACTGCTAATAGATTTGGTAATTTGAGAATATGCAATAAAGGGGAAATTAATGGTGGTTATGTTTGATCTTAGAAGCCTAGAAAAAAATTGGTGTCATTCAATATTAAATAAATGGAAGTCGAAGAAGAAAAAACTGTCTTGAGAAAATTACTATTCCATTTTAGATATAATTTGAGAAAATAATGCTTTACATATTACTTTTATTGAGTTTATCACAATACCGCCATGGGGTTTTATGAATATACTAGAGGCCCAGTGCATGAAATTTGTGCAGGAAGGGGTCCCTCAGCCCGGTCTGTGCACTCTCGCAATCCGGGAGCCCTCAAGGGATGTCTGACTTCCGGTTTAGGCCCTGATCACCCAGGGATCGGGCCTAAACCAGCAATTGGACATCCCTCTCGCAATCCGGGACCGCTGGCTCCCAACCGCTCACCTGCCTACTCGCTCCTAATTGCTCACTTGCCTGACTGATCACCCCTAACTGCTCTGTCTGGCTGCCTGATCGCCTGTAACCACTCTACCTGCCTGCCTGCCTGATTACCCCTAACCCCTCTGCCTGCCTGCCTGCTTGATCGCCCCTAACCACTCTTTCTGCCTGATGGCCCCTAACTGCTCTGCCTGACTGTCTGATCACCCCTAACCACTCTGCCTGCCTGCCTGATAGCCCCTAACTGCTTGCCTGCCTGGCTGCTCAGTGTGCATTATAGCAACCGGTCGTTCCACCGTTTGGTTGATTTGCATATTACCCTTTTATTATATAGGATATAAATTTGCCCTGCGCAATCTTCAAAATAGTTATGTCAATGCTTTGCAAGGCCCATTCTGTCTTTTAAGGCATGTAAATGGCCTGCATTTTACAATATAATAATATGGGGACCAAACTAGAAGGGATTAAGGAAAGAGAGAATAAGACATGCATTTTCACAGTAGATGATTCCCATCCCACCTCTCCTGCCACTCTCCTGTGGTTTCTGTAAGGTGGTGGCCCTTAAAATCAGTGCTTTTATTTTTTTTTTCTGCATGAAAGCATCCCTACAAACTAAAGCTACGACAGAAAGTTCACTCTTCCTAGAACACTGGGAAGATATTTTCCTCTCTTCTAAGTCTTGCTACTCAGATTGGCAGCACCTTGGGTCTTGAGATATGGATGGGATACCTACCTCTGCATACCCGGCAGCAGGAATCTGGAACAGAGACAGGGAATGCACAGCTTAATTTGGGGCAAGTCTTGAGACCACAGTACACATTTCCCTCCTGCCAAGAAGAAACAGAATTAAGGTCAGAAGGCGGCTTAAAGAGGCACCTGGAATAAGAAGAGGCTCAAAACATGGCATGTCCTTCCCCACTGGTCTCCCACAATTGGTTCTAGGTACTTTCTAAATTTTACTAGGTATTATTTTGTTCTATTTACTATTTTACCACACCAGAGATTAAGAAAGAGAAGAATTGTCAATCCTCTTTGTGCATCCTGGTCTAAGATATCACAAAGTGGTCAGTGTGAGGACTGCCATGGGCCTTCAAACCACCAAATACAGTCTTGTTCCTCTGTCCTCTGATCATTGTATCCTTTGGTCCTCGCCATACTTCAGCTGGATGTTGGGGATTTCGGGGAATGTGGATTTGCATGGTAGCCACCTTTTGTAACTTTCACTAGTCTCTCATCCAAACCCAGGATACAAGCTCTCTGGGGTAATACAAAACTATACAAATGATCTGAATTGACAGCTCAGTCCAGCACGAGGCAAAGGAGAGGATAAAATTTACTTGCTGTTATGCCTGTTTTTGCATAATCTACATTCCCTAAAGTTCTATGTTCCAAACATTATTTCTTAAGCCTTGTTCTTAGTTCTTAGAAGCATATAATTCTGGGGCTAGAAGGGTTTCTAAAAGTTCAGGAAGGCAAGATCACAACCAAATTATCCCAAACTACTGAGATACTATATTTCTACTAAAAACCCCTATGGATCTGGATCTTCCAAGGCGTCTGATGTCTGAAGTACACAATCTCGAACTTGAAAATCCCTGTAACTCATATTTGTGAATTATAATCACCCTTGGAAATCCAGCATTAAATGCCCCTTAGAGGAAAAACAGTTGTTTCTACATTTAACTTCATTCCCTAACACTTCAGTTTAAATACTCATTTAACTCAATTTTCTGGTTCTATCTATTTCATTCTCTGGACTGCACAATTAGATGAAGATATAATCGGTATACTTCATTGCTTAAGTATATACACTCTTTTGACAAGTAATGTCACAGGATCAGTCATGTTTTGTCAAGAGAGTTCTCATTGAAGGGCACCAGGGATGAACTGGTCAATGGAATACTTCAGAGATGAAACTAAGAAACTGCCTATTTTCTTGTGAATTTCACTGAATGGCCCTAGATGGTGCCAGTGACTTTTCCACCAATAGTATCTATCCTTAAAGCTTCAAATGAAGGCTTTAATGCTGTAACTACTGTTTTTTAAAAAGTGCATATCAAGACCACCAATTCATCACTGTCCTTTAAGCAGTCCCAAAGCTTTAAGACCAGAATATGACTGGGTCTGACCTCTTCAACAGTTATTCAGGGTAGATGAAATCAGGATGTCTGGATTGACAGGAATGCTATGATTTAAATGCAATTCATATTCCATTCAAACACCCTACAATGCAAGCTCAAACTAAAGGTATTAGTACAGAGGAAGCTTTCTTATTTGGGTAGGGGCTATCAGGGACATTAAGATGCAAAGTCTTACCGAACAGCTGCACTGGGTGCACTGATTGGGTTGCCGGTTCTGAAAGAGTCCTTCAGCCATGAACAGCTCACCATGTTGGTAAGTGGTCCCGTTATACTCACACGACTTGCTGGTTACCTTATTGTTCACTGGGAGTAAGGAGTCTTCTGGGACAGGGTGGAGAAAAAAACATACCAAGTATTGGCATCATTGCAAAGAATTTCATGAATCCCAACAGTAGATGGGGCTGTACCACACTGAGGGCATTAAAAGATAGTCCCTAATTCAGTGGCTGATGATGAAAAAATACAGACATGCCTCACTTTATTGTACTTCACTT
>NW_005357414.1:1029024-1029338 GCF_000412655.1 Myotis brandtii | reverse complement strand
CAAGACCCTCCACCCGCAAAAAGATTACAACTTGCTTTATTGTGATACTCGCTTTATTAAAGTGGTCTGGAACCAATCCCACGGTATCTCTGAGATGTGCATATATTAAAGCAGCCAGACAAGAATAGTCACTGACATGACCATCATCCACTTGTTTCATTTGTTGAGCATTTATTGAACAACTATTCTCTGTGTTAGGCATTAGAGAGAGACCAGATAAGGAGGACAAGGACCTTGCATTGATGGAGCTAACAGATCTATAGGAATAAGGTATTAACTTGCCTAGAAGGAGGGAGTCCTGTCAGAAAAACAAC
>NW_005357414.1:1024261-1028381 GCF_000412655.1 Myotis brandtii | reverse complement strand
AAGAAATAAGAAATGGTGGACCTTGAAAATGGCTTCAGGTTTTCTCACTGCACAGAATATAGTAAAACACTGTTACAGTTAAATATTTTACCCTTTGTTCTCCCTGCATGATCTACAATAATAATCTGCTTCGTGTTGATATTTACTGCTGTGTTGCTGACAATTACCTGAAAGAGAAGTTGGGGTGCTTCACCAAGCTGGAAAAAGTTTAGCTAAATCAGAAAGCAGGTCTAATTAAGCAAGTTTATCTATATCCTATATAATAGAGAGGTAATATGCAAATTGACCATCACTCCAACACACAAGATGGCCACCCCCATGTGGTCAAAGATGGCCTCCCCCTTGTGGACACAAGATGGCCTGCAGGGGAGCTCAGTTGTGGGCAATCAGGCCAGCAGGGGAGCCAGTTAGGGGCGACCGGGCCAGTGGGGGAGAGCAGTTGGGGGCAACTAGGCCTGCAGGGGAGGGCAGTGGGGGTGACCAGGCCTGTAGGGGAGGGCAGTTAGGGGTGACCAGGCCTGCAGGGGAGGGGTGTAGGGGGGGACCAGGCCTTCAGGGGAGGGCAGTTGGAGGCAACAAGGTCAGCAGGGGAGGGCAGTTGGGAATGACCAGACCTGCAGGGGAGGGCAGTTGGGGAGACCAGGCCTGCAGAGGAGGGCAGAGGGGTGGCCCAGACCTGCAGGGGAGGGCAGTTTGGGGGGACCAGGCCTCCAGGGGAGGGCATTTGGGGGGACCAGGCCTGCAGGGGAGGACAGTTGAGGGCAACCAGGCTGCAGGGGAGGGCTGTTGGGGGTCAGCAGGCTGGCAGGGGAGGGCAGTTGGAGGTGACCGGGCTGGCAGGGGAGGGCAGTTGGGGCGACCAGTGCAGCAGGGGAGGGCAGTTGGGGGAGATCGGGCCAGCAGGGGAGCAGTTAGGTGTTAATCAGTCCGGAAGGGAGTGGTTAGAGGGTGATCAGGCTGGCAGGCAGAAGCGGTTAGGGGCAAGCAGGCAGGCAGGCAGGTGAGTGGTTGGGAGCCAGCAGTCCCGGATTGGAGAGGGATGTCTGACATCCCCCAAGGGCTCTCAGATTGGATAGGTGCAGGCTGGGCTGAGGGACACCCTCCTCCAGTGCACAAATTTTGTGCACTGGGCCTCTAGTATATATATATAAAGCTCTCGCTGGTGCCAATCACACACATGTGTTTCCATCTGTCATTGTCGATTGTGAATTTGGTTGACCCTTCTATTATAGAGAAAGGGCGAATAATGATATTAAAATATTTCTTCTAATTAATTTTCTTTCAATGTGCACAAATTCTTGAACCAGGCCTCTAGTCTATTATAATTACCCTGGTAACTGTATTCCCTACCATGTTTTATATCACTTGGTATGTGTTTGAATGCTTATTCCAGCCTCTGGAATCTTTGGTTATTTTTAATCCCTCCACCAAGATTACACACTCCCTTCCACTCTTTTCCACCCATTGAAGTCCTATCTAATTTTGACGGCTCGGTAAAAGTTCCTTTTCCTACAGGAAGCATTCCCTAATAGCTCCAGCCCCAAATCTGGATCTTTTAAGGTGTCTGATGTCTGAAGCACACAATCTGGCACTTGAACATAACTGTAACTCATATTTGTGAATTATAGTCACCTAGCTAACAATTTACAAAGAGATTTCGCATACATTATTAGAATGGAGCCTCATAACGACCTTGTCAATCAAATAAGGCAGATTTTTATCTTCATTTTTCATTTGAGGGGAACAAGTTTCCGAGGTTGAAAGACTTATCTGAAGTCACCAAGCTAGTGAGTGATGAAAAAGGAATGGAAATCTTAATCTCCTCATCCTAAATTCCATCTTTCTTTCTAACAGCACATGTATACATGTGTATGTATTGTTTTTTGAGGACTGGAACTCCTCCTCATATAAATATTTTCTCCATGGAGTCTAGTGTAGGATTGTAGCAAAAAGTCAATGCACTTGGTGAGTTGACTCTAAGTGAATGATCTCAAAATTCTTTTCACTGGACTTCCCCAAAGTGCATGGTGCATGTGCATGCAAATACACACACACATACACACACACACACACACACACACACACACACACACACCAAACAACAGTGAACAAGTTCCCATATTAAACTAACCATTGATGTACAAATTAATAATAGATGCAAGCAGAGCTTGGAAAAATGCCTGCTTCAGGATATGGGAGAATATAAATCAGGGAAGTTGTGTTTCATTAGCAGAAGGTTTTGAGAGTTAGAACCTCCTTCCTTTCCCATTAGTCAAAATTATAATGAAAATGAGTCCATCTTATAGGCAAATTATACAACTGTTTAAACTATACAAAATGGCATCATGCTCAGGATGTAGGTAAAAATGATAAAGGGTAATAAAAATAATAATTCAATAGCTAGCACTTATAGAGTTTTAATTAATATGCCAGGCACCATGGTGAGTGGTTTTCTATGCATTATTTTATTGGCTCTTACTAATAATGTTGTCATAAAGACACTATAATTTTACCATTTTTGTGATGAGGAAACTAAGGATTAAGAAATTAATTGACTTGCCCCAGGTCACACAACTTGTAAGTGGTAGCACCATGATCTGAACTGATGTTTGACTGACTCTAGAATCTTCCCTCCTAGCCACTATCAAGGTGAATGTCAATCATATCAAACCTATAACAAGGAAGGGACCATTTAATTAAAAAACCAAAACCAATAGAACATAAAGGTTGTCTTGCCTTCTAGAATGTTTTTGCCTAAAATACCCAGAAAACTGGTATCACACTTTCTTTGGCTTCAGTGACTCTGGTGACTAACTCAATTATATACTTTGCTATATAAATTTATCTAGCTTCAATTTCTGAGTAACTCACCTCTTGGATATTAACTACTTATTAATGACCCCTTACAGACTACAAAGGAAATTCCTTAATTTTGCCTTAAAAAGAAGCAGCTTTAACTCCTAGAAAGAGTTCAACTCATACTAATTGACCCTCTGATCTGGTCTATGAGTCCTGCTCTTGCCCCAAATACACACAAGCAGACAGCTACAACTAGTAGAGAGGAGTGAATGAAACCCACTGGGGAAAGGACAGGAGCAGGGTGATTTGCCCCCTGGGATCTAATTATAGAAAATCTCAGTATTTTTTGATGATAGAAAACTGGATGATCTACAAAATAATATTTGCCATGAATCTTACAGGAGCTGGTGAATCTTTGCAATACCAAAGGGAAAAACAGTTTTCAATTACTTTGTCTCAAAAGAATGTGAAATGAGTTTTGAATTTGACCCCCCTAAAGGGATCAAAGGCAAGGCAACTTCAGGGGGAGGTTTTCTAGTGGAAGCATGACCTTGAGAGTCTTTATTACAATAGTCTTAGGAGTAACCTGGCATTGGAGTCGATTACTCAATAGGAGATGGGGGGAAAGCAAAAGAGAGGAAGATAGAACAATAAAGAAAGAAACCACTTATTTCATGTTTAATACTTGTTTTATACAATAAATCTAACATCTTCCCATTTATTCTTATTGCATTTTCTACTGTCCCTAATGGGATGGGGGGGAGGGGAATAATGAAAATGAAGCTACTAATGTCCCAAAAGTTTAGGCCCATGTTACATAGCTTTTTATTAGGAGAGGCAACTCAGAAAAATAGCTTTTGTACTTCAAAATGTGTGCTATTTATGTTATAACTAGGGGCAGAAAAGAAATAAAATTGGTACCTGTAAAGATAACTGGGCTCTCATGTTTACTGCAGCTTTTTCCACAATAACTATATATATATATATTAGAGGCCTGTTGCACGAAGAGATTTGTGCAATAGGCCTTCCTTTCCCCTGGCTGCTGGCACCGGTTTGCCTCTAGCACCAGGGGCCCAGGCCTTCGCTCTGGCTGAGTTCTAGCCAGAGCTGGCCCCGAAAACATCAGGCTTTGCTGCTCTGCCAGCCCAGGAAACGTCAGCCCTCGCTGCTCCGCCAGCCCCAGGCTGTCAGGCTTCACTCCACCGCTTGGAGCCTATGTATGCAAATTAACCACCATCTTTGTTGGTGGTTAATTTGCATATCACGCTGATTAGCCAATGGGAGGCGTAGTGAAGGTACGGTCAATTACCATGTTTGTCTA
>NW_005357414.1:983323-1024213 GCF_000412655.1 Myotis brandtii | reverse complement strand
GGGCAAAGGAAACTAAGGAGAAAATAAACAAATGGGACTACATTAAAATAGAAAGCTTCTGCACAGCAAAAGAAATCATTAACAAAATGAAAAGGGAGCCCACTGAATGGGAGAAAATATTTGGCGATGATACATCTGATAAAGGTTTAATATCCAAAATATATAAGGAAATCATACAACTTAACAAAAGGAAGACAAACAATCTAGTTAAAAATGGGCAAAGGACCTAAACAGTTACTTCTCCAAAGTAGATATACAGATGGCCAAGAGACATATAAAAAATGCTCAAAGTCACTAATCATCTGAGAGATGCAAATTAAAACGACAATGAGGTATCATCTCACACCTGTCGGAATGGCTATCATCAACAAACCAACAAATGACAAGTGTTAGCAAGGATATGGGGAAATGCGAACCCTAGTACTCTGCTGGTGGGAATGCAGACTGGTACAGTCATTATGGAAAACAGTATGGAGTTTCCTCAAAAAATTAAAAATGGAACTTCTATTTGACCCAGTGACCCAATTTCTAGGAATATATCCTAAGAAACCTAAAACACTAATCAGAAAGAATGTATACACCCCTATGTTCATAGTAGCACAATTTACAATAGGGAAGATCTGGAAATAGTCCAAGTGCCCATCAGGAGATGAGTGGATAAAAAAGCTGTCATACGTTTACACATGGAATACTATGCAGCAGTAAAAAAGAAGAATCTCTTACTGTTTGAGACAGCATGGAGGGACGTGGAGAGTATTATGCTAAGTGAAATAAGCCATAAAAAGGTAAATAGCACTTAATCTCATTGATATGTGGAATCTAATGATCAAAATAAACTGATGAACAAAATAGACCCAGAGAGATAGATACATAGAAGAGACTGCAGAATCTCAGAGGGAAGATGAGAGAGGGTGGATGGGTGGGAGGAGATCAATCAAAGAACTTGTATGCATATATGCATAACCCATGGACACAGGCAACAGGGTGGTGAAGCCCCAGGGCAGGGGGTGGAGGCAGGCTAGAAAAGGTCAATGGGGGGGGCAGGGGGACATATGTAATATTTTCAACAATAAAGGTTTAAAAAAAGAGGTCCCGCGGTCTGTGTTGCTAAGTGGTTAGAGCATCGGCCTGGTCACAGGTTCAATTCCTGGTCAAGGGCACATACTTGGGTTTGCAGGTTTGGTGCTGGCCCCGATGGGTGCACATGTGGGAGGCAACCAATCGATGTGTTGTGTATCTCTCACCTCTCTCTCTCTCTCTCTCTCTCTCTCTCTCTCTCTCTCCCTCTCCCTCTCCCTCTCTCTTCCCTTTCCTCCCTCCCTTCCACTTGCTCTAAAAATCAGTGGAAAAATATCCTCAGGTGAGGTTAAAAAAAAAAAAAGAGGTCCTGCAGACTTAAGGATAGAGAGCAGGCAGACAGCTCTGGTAGGGGGATGTTGGAGGGGTTGAGCAAAAAAGCAAAAAAGAGAGAGAGAACTCATGGACATGGATAACAGTGTGGTGATGGCAAGGGGGAGGGGTGTGGGTAGAGGCCCTGTCATTTGCAACAATATGGATGAACCTGAAGAATGTTATGCTAATTGAAATAAACCAGATATGGAAAGAAAAAATACCTATGTGATCTCACTTATATGTAAATTTTTTTGAAAGTTGAATATATAGAAGCACATAATAGAACAGTGGTTACCATGGGCAGGAGGTGGGGGAAATTGGGAGATGTTTGTCAAGGGGTACAAAGTTGCACTTAAGATAGATTTCAGGTGCTCGCACCACAAAATAAATAGTGAAAATGTGAGTAGATGATGTTAATTAGCTTGAGTGTAGCAATCTTTTTTTTTAAGATTTTTAAATTGACTTTTAGAGACAGGAAGGTAAAGGGAGAGAGAGGGAGAGAACCATTGATGTGGGAGAGAAACATTGATAGGCTGCCTCCTGTACACCCCACTGCTGGGGATTGAGCCTGCCTCTGGGCATGTGCCCTATTTGGGAGTTGAACCGGCAACCTTTTGGTGCATGGGATGACGACAAACACACTGAGTCACACCAGCCAGGGCGAGTGTAGTAATCTTTTCAATATGTATACGCATATCAAGTCATCATGTTGTACACCTTAAACATATACAATTTTTAATAAAGAATTAAAAAAAAACTTGAGGGCAGGATCACTGAGTCATAACCCAAGCTCTGATATATCCTTGTACAAGCTACTTTGCCTCTTTGGGCCTCAATTTTTCTACTAATGAGATGTGGGACTCAAATCTCCCCTTGCATTTTTAGAGGGCCAACACAGATGCAAGGAATCACAGAAGAAAGAAAAGCCACCTTGTACTCTACCCTCTCCTATCCCAGATTTTCCAAGGTGGCTGGACTTCTAACCAACTATCCTTAAAGCACATTGTGTTCCCGGCTGAAAACTGACAGAGAATCAGTCAAAGCTGGCTTTAGGGCTCCTCAAGAAAATGCTACAACACAAATGACCAGGCTGCATGGCATCTAGCTTCAGCCATCTCCTGTATTTCCAGTCAAATTCCACACAGCAGTCTGAGTGTAGGAAGGGTATCATGGGGTAATCAGGCAAAAAGCAATAATACATCTGAGTACAGTTGTGTTGGAAAATGAAACTTTCTTCTCCCACAGGGAGGCATGGTCTTACACATATGTAAGCAGAAGTATGATTTCTGGGGTGCTCAGAAAATTCTCTTTTCCTAAATATCGCTTACCTCCTTTCTCTCATGGATGCCTAAAATGCCATCATTAGAAGTCCATTACTTTGGGATATATGGTTGTCTTTTTGCAATCAGATTTTATTATCCCAAAACTTCTGTGAGAGTCTATACTTTGTCACTAACATCTCAGTGTGAATAACTTTTCCGCAGGCTATTTTCCCCTTCAGAGAAACTGGAAAATTTCACTAATAAGTCTGTGCTACCATCTTACTTCTGTTGGTACACCATTCTCTCCCCTCCTGACACTACCTTTCTTCCCACCTTCTGGAACCCTAAATCCTCATGCTGGTTAACGTCTTCACTCTCTCTACCCTCAAATATCTATTTTCTAAGTGGAGCAGTTCTTGGCTAGTCAGAAAGACTTCTTGTATATCAGGAGACAAACAAGCTCCCACTATTTTTTTAAATATTTTTTATTGACTTTAGAGAGGAAGGGAGAGGGAGAGATAGAAACATCAATGATGAGAGAGAATCATTGATCTGCTGCCTCCTGCACGCCCCCTACTGGGAGTCTAGCCTGCAACCCAGGCATGTGCCCTTGGCTGGAATCGAACCTGGGACCCCTCAGTCTCCAGGCTGACGCTCTATCCACTGAGCTAAACTGGCCAGGGCCAAGCTCCCACTATTAATGTGATAAATACAAATCTGTCCAGAGCTCCCAGGGGTCAGTTGTTAATCTCCTTGACTGCAAGCCCTCCCTTCTTTTACCCTTGTTAATACTACTTGGGTTTCTACTTTGCTTTTGATGGATGAGCCTTATGGATGAAAAAAAGATATGTATAAATTCAGTGACCTCACTAGGTGATCCCATCATAAATTCCTAACTGAGCAGCTCATGGTGCATCGTCCTGCCTCAAGCTTATAACTTCCTTACTAAAAGGTTAATCTTTCCCTTAAGCGATCCCTGTCCAATATTCTTGTGCATCTACATTAGTACACCTTTGAAATGCCTCTTTCTCATTCCCCTGGGACGCATAGCCACCCTCAAGCAAGCACATAATCCTGTTAAGGATCCTGTAAGCAGATCCCAGCATTGCTTTCTCCCACCTTCAGGTAATCTCCCTCACATTCCCTCCTTAATTCCAAATGTATAAAGAAACTGCAAAACCGTCATTCTTGGGAGCATTTGAGATCTTGCTTCCCAGCAATGTCATCAGTTTGGCTCAAATAAACTAAGAAACTCTCGCCCTGGCTGGGTAACGCAGTTGATTAGGGTGTCGCCCTGATATGCCAAGGTTGTGGGTTTGATCCTGGATCAGGGCACACACAAGAATCAACCAATGTATGCATAAATAAGTGGAACAACAAATTTCTCTCTGTCTCTCTCAAATCAATACATTAAAAAATTTTTAAAATATTCTCTACAAGTTAGGACATTTCTTGTTTTGACAGCCTGATGCTGATGTTTCTGGTCTGGTTCTCTGTCATTCTACTGATGTAGTCCCAGTACATGTGCAGGTCATTTGGGAGATGGTGGTGGAGGGGGGATGTGGAGATGAGGTTAAAAGGCTTGAAGAAGAGGTTATATGTTCCCTTAAATTACCATGAGACAAACACACACACATAACAAAACAGAACTGTATAGTCCAAAGGACTTAACCCTAGATATCAGAAACATAGGGAGAGAATGGCAAAAGGGCTAGGAAACAAAGTCATGGGGTAGGGTGCTGGTGGTATGCAGTATTTTTCAGCTTTGTATCTCATAATGATGCAAGTAAAAAGAATTGAGCCTGGTCTCTGGGGTCCACAAACATTAGGTACAAATCCTGGCTTTGGCATATCTTTACTCTGCGACCTTGGGAAAGCTACTTAATCTCTTTGCACCTCAGTTTCCTTATCTTTAAAATGGGTGTGCTATCACACCAAGGTTGCGGGCACATACAAGAAGCAACCAATGAATGCATAAATAAGTGGAACAACAAATTGATGTTTCGGTCTCTCTAAAAATCAATAAATAAAATGAGTGTGTCACCTACCTTAGATGGCTGTGAGATAATTTCTTATTAACAGCTCAAAAGTATGTGATACATAACAAAATTAACATTAAATGGTAAATGATGCTGGTCTAAAAGAAGGCACATAGAGGAAAACTATCAACTTGAAAACCATGAAAGCCTTTTCCTTGTTTTCACAGATGACTGGACAATTAGTTAAAAGGTGTTTGCTTTGTGCTTACATGTATGGTCCGTCCTGTGGGGATAAAGATAGTTAAGACACTGTTTCCCTCTTTATTCCTGTTCATTCAACAAATATTTATGGGGGTATTTTACTATACCTGGCACTAATAACTCCTTGACTATTCATTGACAATAGCTAGTAACATGTTAGGTCAGAGCTACAAAGGTAAATAAGATATGTCCTTGACTTCATGGAGAATCCTGCTTTCATTGGAGGACCGAGCACAAAAAGGTGTTAGATAATAACATATTTAAGTAACACGTATGGGGTTAAGAATGGAAGAGAGGTCAAATTATCACAAATTGCTAAATGATGTCAAGTGGGAAGAAGTGTCAAATACATCATTAGGATTCAGTTAGAAAGCATTTCCAGCTGCATTTTTCATTCAAAAATTAAATTTTAAGAGTTTATGTTTAAAAAAAATTCTACTTAAAGGCCCGGGGCTGGAGTAGGTGACCATTTTGGGTCCCTCCCAACCATAGGAAAATCAATCCTATAAAACTGATCATAGTAGCCCAGTTCTATCTTAGCTGGGATAGACTCTGTGGTCCCAGTCTGACTGCAGTGAGATGGTTCTCTCCTACTGGTGCTATTCAGCACCTTAGGGGAAAGTGGGGACTATTACATTGCTTTCTAAAAAACATTGTTTCAAAATGTGTAAATTTGGGCTGGCTATTAGGCCTTGTCCAGCTAGAAAGAAAGCAGACAAATAAGGAAGCTAGTGGGAAACCAGTTGTGCTCCTCTGAGGAGAGCCATTATAGTGAAGGAGGGACAGTTAAGGTCTGCATCTTGGTCAGGCTAGGTCAGAGCATACAGCAAGGATATGACACATCTTGCAGAATGACTGCATCCCAAACAATGGGCATCTTTAGTCCCCTTCCAAAATGGAACAATGCTCAGCCTCTGAGGCCATGTGGGTTCAGATGAGTTTTTCTTTGGGATGGTCACTAAAAGCAAAGGTACTGCTTTAAATAAGTACACCAGCTAACCCAATGATACCTATCGTTTAGATTTCTTCCTTCCAGCACTCCAACCACTATCATTGCTTTTGCCCTGAACCTCTCAAAGTCCTGACTTAACTAGATCTGTTTTACTTGGGCAGAGACTATGGCTTCCAGATCTCCTCCAAATTCTCCTCTGCCATAAAAAGTAACTCTCCTGTGGCCCATCACATTGATGTCCTGCTAGGGAAGCTTAGGACTAATCTTATTAACTAATTTATACTAAGGTACCAATAGAAGACAATGCTTGAAAACAGATTACTTTTTTAGATAATTAAATTGTAACATGGAATTTTGCCACTTTATTCAGAATGAAGCTATAGAGCAACAGGGCACGGAATGTGAAACTGTCCAGAATTTAGAGCATACGTATGGGAATTTACTGAAAATACAGCCTCCAAGATCTGACCTAGTGGGAAGGAAGGTCTGACTTCAGAGTGCCCCACTGGGGTTCAAATTCCAACTCCAATATTAATTAGTTACCACTTACTAGCTGAGCAGATCACTTCACATTTCTGAACCTCAGTGTCCCCACCTATAAAAGTGGGCTGATAATAGTACCTATCTCATAAGTAGTTGTGAGGATCAACTGGATGCACATTAGTTCTTAATAAATGCTGTTATTGGAATATTATGATTAGCTATAAATGATAGTATTTATGGAAGGCAGAAAGCCGGCTGGTAAGGAAAGAGAGTACCTGCAATAGATCGAATGTTTGTGTCCTTCTCCAATTCATGTTGAAAATCTAATCTCCAATGTGATGGTACTTTGAGGTGGGGTTTTTGAGATGTGATTAGGTCATGATGGCAGAGTACTCATGAATGGGATTAGTCCCTTTAAAGAAGAGGCAAGAGGGAGACCATCTATGCTCTAGACATGTAAGAGCACAGCATAAAGGTGGCTGTTTATAAACCAGTAAATGGGCTCTTACCAGACACCAAATCTGCTGGCACTTTGACTTTGGACTTCCCAGCCTTGAGAACTGTGAGAAATCAATGTTTATTGTTTAAGCCACTTGGTCTATGGTATTTTTGTTACAGTAGCCCAAACTGACTGCTTTTCACTGCCCTGTAGAACTTCTCAAATATTGCCAGATTCTGAGTGGTGAGGAGAGAGTCACTTTTGAGCCATCATGTTCACTAAGAAACCCTTTTATGCATCTGTTCTCAGCTGATTGGTAGAGCTGACTGCTCCTTCTACATCAGAGTTTCCAAAGGTGGCAAGTTCATCCTGTCCCTAAATTATCTTCCTCTTTGCACTCCCAAAGTACCTGACATGGGCCCAGGTTCAAGCATTAGTTAGAAAAGGGCTTTGCTTTTCCCAGAGATTTAATAACTTCTCAGTAATGAGTACCAAAGACTGGAACAGTGTGCCTCAATAAAGAGCAAAGCCTTGTGGGTGGGAGACAAAAGATTACAGTGAGATACCACTTCACACCCACGAGGATGGCTGTAATAAAAAAGACAATAATAACAAGTGTTGACAAGGATGTAGAGAAATTGGAACCTTCAAATGCTGGTGGGAATATAAAAATGTAAAATGGTACAACTGTTTTGGAAAACAATTTGGATGTTGCTCAAAAAGTTAAACAGTTACCATATGAACCAGTAATTCCACTGCTAGGTATGCACACAAGAGAATAAAAGCAAGAACTCAAACAGAACTGTACATGAATATTCATAACAGCATCGTTCACAATAATTGAAAGGTGGAAACAATACAAGTGTCCATCAATAGTTAAATAGAAAAATAAAACATACATCCATAAAAAGTAATATTCAGGTATAATGGATAACCCTTGAAAACATTATGCAAAGTGAAAGAAGCCAGACATAAAAAAACACATATTATATGATTCCATATGAAATGTCCAAAATACCCTAATCCATAGACAGAAAGTAGATCAATGGTTGTCAGGAGCTGTGGTGAGGGGAGAATGGAGAATTATTGCTAGTGGGTATGGGGATTCTTTTTGGGATGATGAAATATTCTCAAATTAGATAGTGGTGATAGTTGCAATATCTTGTATATACACAAACTTTAAAAGGGTAAACCATATGCAAATTATATCTCAATAAAGCTCTTATCAAAAAAAGTAAACTGTTAAGCATCCTACAATGCAGATAGAAAGGCTGATACGTAGAGTGGGGCAGGCCTGGATGAAATTAAGGTGTTGTGTACCCTGATGACAGGGAGCCATGTAAAGAAGAGAAAGTAAATGAAAAAGAAAGGAAGAACCACAAATGGGTCAAAGGGTTCAATCCCAAGTAATAATTTTGTCTGTGCCCCCAGGCCATGCTATGGGGTACCCGACTTGGGAGATGGGGTAGGTCAGCCAGATAGCTGAGTTAAAGGAGGAGACCAACAAGGCTGAGCATTTTCCTGCATGGAATCTTCATGGAGACTATGTGTGGGCCCACACCTTTAGCAAGACGAGTGATCTCCTTACTCCCATCTCCAGCCCAACCCCCAGTGGGGTCCCAGGCCAGGAAATTCTTGCAGCAGATTTAGCCGATCACTCTGCAGCTCAACAGACAGACACAACACTCTGTCCCAACCGAGAAGGTGCCGAGTGAGAGGAAACAGTCATGTGCTGGTCCAGCTGGCCAGAAGAGAGTGGAAGAGGGCGCTGAAAGTTCACACCATGGTGTAATCCCATTTCTTCCCCTCCTCAGCCGGTACTCATCTGTGGGCTATTTTTCATCCCACTTCCGTTAATGTTTCAGCTGCTGTCAGTCAGTAGCTGACCCTGCCTGAATATGCTGTGATGTCAGACAGATGCTGGGAAGGGTGGCTTGAGAAGAGGGTTTGTGCAAGGGAAGACCATATCTCTATGAAGCAAGGGGTGCTGACAGACTGGGTACTCGATTTGGGGGAAAGGGGAGCACATGTGTTTTTGGCTAGGTTGTGCCATTGACTTGCTGTGTGATGGAACTACTGTCATTTTGCATCTCTGGGCCTCAGTTTCTGAAGAACTTTCCGTATTTGTATGTGTGTGTTTGTTGGGGATAAGCAGTTCACCTGCTTCTACTTCCCAGAGACATAATAAGAACAAAGAAGATTATACTTTTTTGAAAAGGCTCAAGAAGAAAAGAAGCTATATGCAACACAGCTAATCATTGATTATGGTTATTTCCAGCTTATAAATGCATTCCATCTGAAGACAAAAAGATTTATAATTGGGTCTACCAGCAGTCCAGTGTTCACAGTTTACTACATCCTATAAAGGTTCTACCAACTCTGAAAAGGCCCCTCAGCTTGTGATTTGCTGCTTTTCAGGTAGCAATTCTAGCCTTGCAGTGTCAATCACCTGTCTGTGGGCAAGCATCCAAGGGCTGAAGCTCTAGGTATGGAGCAGCATCACGGCATGGCACAGCATGGCCTGGTCATGGTAATGAAGCTTATCTCAGAGACATGCTGCTGGCTAACGAATATTCTGCTTCAGACCAGCCAGTCCCTGCCCTCACTGTGATTTTTGCCAATTCTGACCTGATTCATGCTAGAACCAACCACCCCCCACAGACTACTCTGGCCTTACTCATATCCTTCCCAGACCCCACCCTCTGTCAAACATACTCTAATGGTCTGTCTGTCTCTACACTGCAGTCCAGCACGTGATAATAGGTATACTGCTTGATAAGGGATCAATAAGTGCAAGGGAGTTATGGCGTGTCTTGACTTCTCTATCCCCTCCTAGCTCTTTCACTGGAAAGGAAGAACAGATATTCAAATAGGGATAAATGCTCAAATGTTGTAAGTCTATTATGAATTCTGTTAAGATGTAAATGTGGTCAACCAGAGGCAAGTGATTGTTTATTAAAGTCTCAGAGAGCTGGAGAGAAATAAGTATGACCTTCAAAAGAGATCCTAAGAGAGTTAAAAATTTTTGAGTGTATGAGGGCACATGCATTTTTCTGGGTATAGAGCAGGGGTCCTCAAACTACGGCCCACAGGCCACATGCAAATACAAATATTGTATTTGTTCCCGTTTTGTTTTTTTACTTCAGAATAAGATATGTGCAGTGTGCATAGGAATTTGTTCATAGTTTTTTTTTAAACTATAGTCTGGCCCTCCAATGGTCTGAGGGACAGTGAACTGGCCGCCTGTTTAAAAAATTTGAGGACCCCTGGTATAGAGTCTATGGGTTCTATCATATTCTCGAAATGTTTCATGACCCAAATGAAGTGTCCCCACTATGTCAATACAAAATGAGCAGCCTGTGAGTTTCATCTCAGCAGGCAAGGAGCTCTGCAGACAAGTCAGTCTAGTATCTAGGGTTCTAAGGTTATCTCTGCTCAGTTTCAGCTTTCTATGTATTGAAAGCACTTACTGCCCTAACCGGTTTGGCTCAGTGGATAGAGCATTGGCCTGCGGACTGAAGGGTCCCAGGTTCGATTCTGGTCAAGGGCATGTACCTTGGTTGAGGGCACATTCCCCAGTAGGGGGTGTGCAGGAGGCAGCTGATCGATGTTTCTAACTCTCTATCCCTCTCCCTTCCTCTCTGTAAAAAATCAATAAAATATATATTTTTTAAAAAGCACTTACTGGTGAATGCTTTCTATAATCCAATCTTCAGAGGGAACCTCAATGTTCTGTCCTGTCAAAATGTCTTCTTCCACTTTACTGAACAGGTTTACCATCAAGTCTATTATTCAGCTCATAAACCATTCCAATATCATTATATAAGCCTTATAGGGTTTCCCATATGTATCTCCAAGAGGGAACTGGGAATGTCTTCCTCTCCTGACAGATAGAAATGAGGCCCAGAGCTGCCAATGGGACACCATTATTTAGTTCCAAAACAAGGATTCAAATTTAGGTCTCTTTATTTTACCTAGAACCACAAAACATGAGGGCTAGAGAAGCTCACTAAAATTCAATCCAACACCTGGGGAAGAAGACAAAACACAAATCCCTCTGTTTTCAGGAGCCAATGCCAGAATCTGAATCTTCATCTGAATTTAGATTATGTAGCCCAACAAAAGAACTTCTGCAATGGATCTGATAGATTTGTCTTACTCCTTTGCTACTATACTATGGGTTTTAAACATTTCAAATTACTCAATGGTGTAATAAATGTACTAATAGTTGTAATGAAATGTTTACTCAAGTATTCTGCATGACACCCAATTGTTAATGATAGGTTTTGTAGTAGCCTGTGTCACTTACAGCCTTCCTCTTCTCTGTAAATAAATTAAGAATGAGTTCTACTATTACTTGGTTAGTTCTCACTTTGGAAACCAGGTGGTTTTTTAAAGGTCAATGACCTTTTGAAATGGATAAATTAGTCACTACCCTAAATCACCATTTACTGAAGCAATGCAAGGCATCTGGCCCAGACAGTGGGGAGTGCAGTCAAGCATTCCTTTGTATTGCCTACACTAACATTTCCCAAGTCCGCTCTGCAGAGCATTCCTAGTCCACAAGATGCTCTGTGAAAACAAAATTCTGTGCTTCAAATAAAGTTGGATAAAGCTCCATATTCTATACTTACAATATCCTTTTGAACATGTTGAAGGATCTCAGAGGTCCCACAGTAAAGAAACCTGTTTAAGAAAAACCCAGCATTTTCTATTTCTAACTTTACTGAATCACCAGACTCTTTTTTCCCTATCTATGTAACAGTTATCAGCATCCCAGTCAGATAGGACTACAGTATTGGGAAGCACTGCCTGGCACCACATGTAATAATGAAATATTTTGAGGATCTGGATGTTTGTCATATCATGAACACTATGAACTATTGAGTTCAGGATCCCACTGCCACTCCCAGTTACTCTTCCTTCATCTAAGACCTAACATGTTTCTCCTAGGTAGCTGCATAGCATCTTTTCTTTTATTAGGAAGCCCTGTGAACCAAGAGAAAACACCCTCTGTGAAATACAGTACAGTGCCATTAAACTGAACCATACAGTTTGGCACTTGCAGCAACAGCCCAATGATATTAGGCCCTGGCAATATAAAGAAATCAAACCCAGGAGTTTTGATATTTCCTGTATATGATGAGAAGTAAGTGAAGTGATTTCAGCAGGGAAGTTATTTGACGTGATTTACATTTATGAGAGGCTGTTCTGGGGTGACTAGAGGAGAGACCATGAGGTTGGAGGCAAGACCTGTCAGGAGGCTAGTGAAAGAGCCCATTGCTATCACATTACATAATAAAGGAAGAAAAGAAGCATTCAGTACTTGAGGATTAATTGAGAAAACTTATCCCCAAACACGAGTTTTGTGGTGTTTGGAAAAGTGTTAGCAGCAGGATTCAGAAATTGGTCCTTGGAGGCCATTGGCAGAGACTGCAGCAAAGGCGGTGGCAGACAAAAGCTTCAGACTGTTCGAGCAGTCAGAAAGCAGTCAGAAAGCTGTTAAGAAAAGGCAGTCCACCTCCTTCTGGAGACCAGAGGAGGCAGCTCATCTGCCATGTCACGAAACTGCTAGAAGAAAAGAGAAAGTATGTTTCTCCTCCTAGGAAATCCTTTAAGAACTGAAGAGCCAAAGTCCCTGCTGGGAAGAGTAACATAGGTAAGACTTAACAATACAGAGGATGGAAAGGAAGTGTTAGGTAATCTGGAATTAAAAAGAAATATACCACTGATTGCCATAGGATAGCAAGTAATGCTCAGGAAATGAAGACATGAATAGTAAAGAAATATTAAAGATTAATGCAAATTTCCAGTCTGAAATTGAGATTCTTCTTTCAGCAGCCAGATGCTCATGTAATAGCTCACCTCTCCTCATTGTAAAGTTGTTAGGGTGAAAGGTGATTTGAAGGATCAGATTAAGCAAGTAAATAAGGTTAAATCTTTAGATTTAGCAAGACTGGAAAAGCAGTACGAAGCTCAATTGTTGCTTTGGACCAGTTATTCTCAAAGGGGGACTTCTTCATTCTTTCTCAGACCATGGTCTCTGGTGGGAGCAGTTTCAAGCTTTATACATCAGTCCATCCCCGATTGGGAATCACTGAGCATAATAATGTGAATGTCTCTGCTGGAAGTATGGCATAGACAGGCATTTAGAGGCACAGTTCCAATACTTACTGAGACAGCATCAGTAACATTAGCAACTGATATTTACTGACTCGTGCTTACAGGCTGTGTGCTAAGTACTGTATGTTTATCTCTATTAGCTCTGTTCTCCCTAAGGTCATGCTATGAGGTACATATTGTTATCATCTCCCTTCACACATGCGGAAACCAATGTTAGGAAGTAATCAAACCAGAATCAGAACTCTCTCTGAGCCCAGAAGTGGAGCTATAGTATGTTGATCTCGAGATCTAGGTTGCATTATGAAACTGTAGCTGGGATAAAATAGCCACACACACACAAAATCCTTTCTGTCATTCTAATTGCTTTCTTTGTTCTCCTCACTGTTTCCTCTAAAAGGGAAAACACACTCTCTCTTTCACACATAGGCATATACACTAAGTCCTCATTTAATGTCATTGATAGGTTCTGCAACTTTAAGTGAAATGACATGTAATAAATAGAGTGGTCATGAGGAGGAGAAAAAAAGGTGGCCAAATAGGCAGACTGTTGTGCATTTCATCCCAGGGCCAGACTGAAAATACAACTAAATTGGAGAACATTCACCTGGAATTACCAACTGAGGTCCAGCTGAGGAGGAGACTTATATCAAGGAAGGACAGAAAGCACCTGGAGACCGTAGGAAGGGTAAGGTTGTGAGAAAAGCTGACCCAGCTTCTAGGAGTGGCAGGCCAGAAGGCCGAGAGAGAGGAGGTGGTGCTAGACTACAGGAGGGTCTGTGCCCTCAGAAGATAGAGGCCCGGAACCCAGACTGGGTTTCACAGCCTGGAGCACCAGAGCCAATTCCCATGGCCCACGTAACATCCAGCCATGAAAGGCAGTGGACTTTGGAGCTGGTGGAGCTGGTCAGAGAGAAAGTCACAGTTTCATTTCATGTTTGTTTTTCTTTTAACCTAGAGCACAGGAGTTTTCATTTGCAGCTACTAAACCAAGGCTTTGGTGCAGGAAGGAAGACATCACTCAAGTTGTCTAAGGAGAGGCTGGGATGGGAAGCATTGCAGGGACACGTGGAAAAGCAGCAGCCATGAGTATTTGGTTGTAGGTCCCCAAACTGAAATAGTCATTTTTCCTGAGAGGAGCTAGCCCAGCCGACGGCCCGCGGGCCGGATCCGGCCCATTTGAAATGAATAAAACTAAAAAAAAAGAGACCGTACCCTTTTATGTAATGATGTTTACTTTGAATTTATATTAGTTCACACAAACACTCCATCCATGCTTTTGTTCCGGCCCTCCGGTCCAGTTTAAGAACCCATTGTGGCCCTCGAGTCAAAAAGGTTGCCCACCCCTGGTCTAGCCCTTAACAATTAATACACAATAGAAATGTTTCATCTATGTAAGACATAAGGGGAAAAAAGAAAAAGTTTACAAAATACCTCTCACCAACATCTCAGAAAAGATTAGTTTGTAGGATATATGCTGAGAGGGAATTAGTAAGAATTATCTTTTCTCTGAAATTCTTTTTGAACCTCAGTGAACGTACCTCAATCAGATTGAGGACGTTTTTAGCAAAGGCCAGCTTAGGAGTACCCTAATTAAGTTAATAACAATGTACCTACCTATATAGTTTAAGTTTAAAAAATTTGGCTCTCAAAAGAAATTTCAATCGTTGTACTGTTGATATTTGGCTCTGTTGACTAATGAGTTTGCCGACCACTGCCCTAGGTGATACAGCCTGTCCTACCCTCAGAAGCCCTGCATGCCACACTCTGCATTTTGAGCCTTTTCTGAGGAAACAAAAGCAGAGGCCAAACCTAGTGGTTTGAACAGTCTCTGGAGCCCTCAGTGACTGGACTGGGGGAGGGACCTTCTGCCCTACTATCCTGGGAACCAGACCAGTAATTTCCCTGCACGGGAGAGCTGATAAAAACTCCAGGTTTCCAGCCAACTCCACTGGTTTCCAAACAAGGATCTCTGTCCAACCAAGGGTGGAGTAATATTTTGGGCCACTAGCAGAGGAGTAGCTCTGGGACAGGAAACACACCCACCACATTCCCTGAAATCTAAATAGCACCTCCCCCACTTAACACCCTTTCAGAAATAGACTTTGAGTGATTAAGATTGATAGCTGGCCAGCAAGCAAAGGCAAGCAGAAGAGAAGCCCAGGGAATGAAAAGTTTCCTGACCAAGCCCAGGCCCCATGATGCTAACAAACCTACTTTAGAGGGCAAATTGGCCCCTCCTGCTTGCAACCAAGTCCTGTGGAGACAGACAAATGGTGAATCAGTGGATCACTTGGAACTTCAAGCAGGTTGCTAAAAGCCAAAGGAGGACAGTTCATGACAGTTATTAGCATCTAAGTACCTCACAGGAAGCTCAGAATTGGCAGACAGAACAGAAGAGTAGGATCCAAAGGGACCCCACATGGGGCACTAAACTCTGTTGAAACAAATGCCACTTTACTTTTTTTTCTGTACTTTTTTCTTTTCTTTTTAAAAATTATATCTCTTTCCTTACTTTTTTCCCTTTTACAATTTATTTTCTTTATCTGCTTTATTGATTGGTTACTATTCTAGTCTCTGTTATTTTGTTCATATGTCTAGTTTTCCTCTTCCCTTTTCCTACTCAATTTTTTTCTCTTTTATTTCTTTTTTTCCTGCTTTTTCACCTTTGTACTTTTTCTTATTTTAGGTCTATCTGCTTTTTCCTTTATTTTCCTTTTCAAACATTTTCTTTTCTTTTCTCTCTCATTCATTTTAAACTGGTTTCCTTTCCTTATTACCCTAACTCTTTATTCTTATTTTCTTTATTTCAGCTCTGCATGTACATATTCCTTACCACCCTCCCCCTTTTTGTTGTTTTGGGTTTTTTTTCTCCTTGTATTTTATCTTTCATTTTTTATATCATTCTTTCTCTCTTTTCTCTTTCCTAATTCTCTTCTCTCTGGTGGTTGCTTTTGTTGGTGCTGTAGGAGTCTTCTGTATGTTTTTGTTTTGTTTCTTTTGTTTTGTGTTTTGTTGTGTTGTATTTTGTTCTGTTTGACAGTACCTCCACAACAGCTTGCACGACGTGGTTGGGAGTGAGCCACATAGTCAGCCAGCCAGAGAGGTGACGCCATCCACGAAAGGGGTAATAACATTCAAGACACAACTACAACAGGAGAACCCAAATATCTCAAGTAAGGGGCTTTCCTAGAGCACCCAGCCGAGGAGATCTAAGAGAATTCACCACTGAGTCCCACAAAACACCTACTGCATATGACCATTACACAAAATCTGGGAGGCATCACAGTTTGATCTATTACATAGAAACAAAAACAAGGGGCAGCAAAAATGGGGAGACAAAGAAACAACCCCCCAAATGAAAGAAAAGCAGGAATCACCAGAAAAGGAACTAAATAAAATGAAGCTAAATAATTTGTCAGATAAAGAATTCTGAATAATGTTAATAAGCATACTCAAACAATTCAGTGAGAACGACAAGCAACTTAATGAGAATTATAAGGGTCTTAATGAGCACTAAACCAACATGAAAAGACAATTTGAAACAATAAATAAGAATCCATTGGAAATGAGGAATGACATAGCTGAAATAAAGAACACCCTGGAAGGATTCAACAGTAGACTAGAAGAAACTTAGAAGCGAATTAATGAATTAGAAGATAAGGTAGGAAAAAAAACACATTCAGAGCATCAAATGTAAAACAAAATTACAGGAGAGTCTAAGGGAGCTTTGGGACACATGAAATGTAACAATATTCACATTATAGAGGTATCAGAAGGAGTAGAAGCTGAGAAAGGAATAGAGAACTTGTTTAAAGAAATAATGGCAGAAAATTTCCCTAACCTGGTGAAGGAAAAAGTCACTCAAGCTAAGGAAACACAGAGTCCCAATCAAGATGAACCCCAAAATACCCACACCTAGGCACATATGAATTAAAATAGCAAACATTAAAGACAAAGAAAGAATCTTAAAGGCTGCAAGAGAGAGAGAGACAGAAAGTTACCTACAAGGGATCTCCCATTAGACTGTCAGATAACTTCTCAATAGAAACACTTCAGGCCAGAAGGGAATGGCATGAAGTATATAAAGTAATAAAAAACAAGAGACTGAACCCAAGGCTACTCAATACAGAATGGCTATCATTCATAATCAAAGATGAAATAAAAAGCTTTGCAGACAAAAAAAAGGGTAAAAGAGTCTATTACTACCAAACCAGCACTGTAAAGAAATGTTAAAGGGAATGTTGTAAGAAGAAAAAATAGAAAGAGAAGAACACAAGCATAAAGAATAAGAATGGCAATAAATATGTGCCTCTCAATAATAACCTTAAATGTAAATGGCTTAAATGCACCAATCAAAGACATAGGGTAGCTGAATGAATAAGAAAACATGACCCATATATATATTGTCTACAAGAGACCCACCTCAGAACAAAGGGCTCACACAGAATGAAAGTGAAGGGATGGAAAAAAATTTTCCAGGCAAATGGAAATGGAAAAAATAAAGCTGGAGTAGCAATACTAATATCTGACAAAATAGACTTCAAAGTGAAGGCCACAGCAAGAGAAAATGAAGGCCACTTCATAATACTAAAAGGATCGATACAAGGGGCTATAACTCTGGTAAACTTGTATGTACCCAATATAGGAGATCCAAATACACACACACACACACACACACACACACACACACACACACACATACACTTCTGGAGGATTTTAAGGGAGAGATTGACAGCAATATAATCATTGTAGGGGACTTTAACACTCCACTGACATCACTGGATAGATCTTCTAGACCAGCGGTTCTCAACCTCTGGGTCGCGACCCCTTTGGGGGCTTTCACAGGGGTCGCCTAAGACCATCGGAAAACACATATATAATTACATATTGTTTTTTGTGATTAGTCACTATGCTTTAATTATGTTCAATTTGTAACAATGAAAATACATCCTGCATATCAGATATTTACATTATGATTCATAACAGTAGCAAAATTACAGTTATGAAGTAGCAACGAAAATAATTTTATGGTTGGGGGTCACCACAACATGAGGAACTGTATTAAAGGGTCATGGCATTAGGAAGGTCGAGAACCACTGTTCTAGACAAAAAAGCAACAAGGAAACAGTTATCCTAAATGACACACTAGATCAGGTGGTATTAATTGACATTTTCAGAACATTTCACCCCAAAGCTACAGAATATACATTCTTCTCAATTGCACATGGGACGTTTTCAAAGATAGACCACATGTTAGGACACAAACTACTTCTCTACATGTTCAAGAAGATTGAAATCATATCAAGCATCTTCTCAGATCACAATGGCATGAAATTAGAAATCAACTTCAATAAAAGCACTGAAAAACATCCAAAAACAGAGGCTAAATAACATGTTATTAAACAATAAATGGGTTACCAAAGAGATCAAAGAATAAATAAAAACATTCAGAAATAAATAAAAATGAACATACAACAACCCAAAATCTATGGGCCACAGTGAAAGCAGTCCTGAGAGGGTTCATAGCATGACAGGCCTACCTCAAAAAACAAGAAACCCTTCTAATAAACTACCGAACACTACAACTTAACGAAATGGAAAGAAAACAACAAGAAAAGCCCAGAGTAAGTAGAAGAAAGGAAATAATAAAGATCAGAGTGGAAATAAATGACATAGAGACTAGAAAAAAATACAAATGATAAAACCAAGAGCTTGTTCTTTGAAAAGATAAACAAGATTTATGAACCTCTAGCCAGGCTCATTAAGAAACAAAGTCAAAGTTTTGAAATATGAAGAAGCAAAAAATACCCAACTGGAAAAACAAAAAGAAAAATGAATCCAAAAATATGAAGATAGTGTAAGGAGCCTCTGGGACAACTTCAAGCGTACCAACATCCGAATTATGGGGGTGCCAGAAGAAGAGAGGAAGCAAGATATTGAAAACCTATTTGAAGAAATAATGACAGAAAACTTCCCCTATCTGGTAAAAGAAATAGACTTACAAGTCCAGGAAGTGCAGACAACCCCAAACAAAAGGAATCCAAAGAGGACCACACCAAGACACATCATAATTAAAATGCCAAGAGCAAAAGACAAAGAGAGAATCTTAAAAGCAGCAAGAGAAAAAAAGTCAGTTACCTATAAGGGAGTACCCATACGACTGTCAGCTGATTTCTCAACAGAAACTTGGCAGGCCAGAAGGGAATGGCAAGAAATATTCAAAGTGATGAATACCAAGAACCTACAACCAAGAATACTTTATCCAGCAAAGCTATCATTCAGAATTGAATAAAGATAAAAATTATGAACAACAAATACACATCTATCTACAAGTGAATCTAAAAATCAAGTTAATAAATAATCTGATGAACAGAATAAACTGGTGAATAGAATAGAATCAGGGGCATAGAAAGGGAGTGTACTGACAATTCTCGGGGGGAAAGGGGTGTGGGGTGCGGGAAGAGACTGGAAAAATTGTACACCTATGGATGAGGACAGTGGGGGGGGGTAAGGGCAGAGGGTTGGGTAGGAACCAGGTAGAGGGGAGCTATAGGGGGGGAAAAGAGGAACAACTGTAATAATCTGAACAATAAAGATTTAATTAAAAAAAAGAAACAAAGAGAGAGAACCCAAATAAACAAAATCAGAAATGGAAAAGGTGAAGTAACAACTGACCCCACAGAAATATAAAGACTATCAATTACTATATTCCGACAAACTGGACAACCAGGATGAAATGGAAATATTCCTAGAAAAATACAATCTTCCAAAACTCAATCAGGAAGAATCAGAAAACCTGAATAGGCTGATAACTACCTATGAAATTGAAGCAGCAATTAAAAAAAAAAAAGCTCCCAGCAAACAAAAGTTCTGGTATTGCCAAGCTGATGACTTAACCAACCCACAACCTGCCTATAGCCAGATTGTTTGTTATGCCAGAGAGTTAAAATTTAACTCTATTACTTGTAGATGCAAGAATACTAAGTGTTCAAATGGCAATGATTAATTAATATAAGACCTAATAATGGAATACTGTGTGGTGGTAAAAAAAAAAAAAAAGACGACGAAGAAGAAGGAACTCTTACCATTTGCAACAGCATGGAAGGATCTGGAGAGTATTATGCTAAGTGAAATAAGCCAGTCAGAGAAAGACAAGTATCACATGATTTCACTCATATGTGGAATCTAATGAACAAAATAAACTGATGAACAAAATAGATCCAGAGACTTAGAAGCATGGGACAGACTGACGAATTTCAGAGGAAGGTGGAGGTGAGGGCTAGGGCGAGTGATTAATTGGGGAACTTATATGTATATATGCATAACCCTTGGTCTCAGAAAATAGAGTGGTGAAGGCCTGGGAGGGGTAGATACGGGGTGGAGAAGATTAATGGGGGAAAACATAAACAAAGTGGACATCTGTAATACTTTCAACAATAAAGATAAATTAATAAAATAAAATCCTTTGAATGTATCCAGTTTTAAGATGCTTTATTTCCAGTTCAAAAAGTTATGACAAATGCTAATTTTGTTTCTTAATTTATGAGAGCATTCATTTTTCTTTCCTTAAAAAATGGTTTAGCACATTCGCAAGACATTTTCTCTCCCTTTTCAATGTCAGACGAAATTACACATTATATATATGCAATACTATTTATAATTTACATCCAAAATATAAACTGCATTTAACTGGTACTTTTTAAGTAAAACCTTACATATAAACCAAACACACACACACACACACACACACACACACACACACACACACACACAAAACAATAAAAGCTTTTTTGTTACTAAAAAAAGAAAAGAAAAGAAAAGGGAATGATGTGTAATAAAAACAATTTTACCAGAGGCTAACTGATATATACAAGAGTTAAGTTCTTATGGCATCTCATTAATGTTATAACAAAAGAATATTGAAGAAAATAGCATTATTAGAGGACCTGCTATAGAAGATCTAAAAAATATAAGGTAGCTGATCAAAAAGAAGTACTTGACCATCTCACCTACTTTTAGCCTCAAATGGCTAGGGAGAGTGAGAGAAAGGGGAAGGGAGGCAGGCTCTTTTTGGGTTGCGCCCTACTGAGAGTGGTAGAAGGAAGAAACGTTTGAAACTACAGATTACCTTATTAGTTGCTGAGACAATGAAATAATCTTAGAACAGAACAAGTCCCTCTACAGAACCTGAAAACAGCACCAGATGGCCAGCTCCTCTTATCAGAGACCACCAACCTTATACTCAAAGTGTGGTAAGGGGGCCTGCAGTATTAGTGTCACCTGAGAGCTAGTTAGAAATATAGAATCTCAGACCGCCCCACCCCCGACCTATGAATCAGCATCTGTGTTTCAACGAGATTCCCAGTGACTTGTGGGCACATTAAAGTTTAAGAGGTACTATTTTAGGGCTTCTGGTTCTAAACCTTATCTTACTGAGAACCTCCAATAATGCCTTAGAAACGAATTAGCTATTCAAAGTTTAATGAACATTGGGAAAGCTTTTTACTCCCAGTTCTGGGCATACCCATGTGGCATTTGTTCCACACTGCCTCAGTCTATGCCCCAAAAGGCAATGAATGCAGGCAATCTTAGAACTGTGCTCCCTGTCACCCATAATTTTGTCTCCAACTCCTATCTTTGAGAAATGGCAAAATATATTTAGTCAAATAACAGGATCAAGGTGAAATTAGGGTATCTATGCAAAACCACATACTTTAAGACTATTGCAGTGGTTCCCAGTGAAAGCAATTTCCCCCCCTAGAATGTCTGAAGACATTTTTGGTTGTCATGAATGGAGAGGTGTGCTACTGGTCAGTGACCCTGGACAAATCATTCTGGTCTAGTGGTTAGAGGTCAGGGATGCTGCTAAATATCCCCATGCACAGGACAGTCCCCCACAATAAAGAATTACCTGGTTCCAAAGCCAAAGAAACCTTGAATTAGAGGAAATAATATATTTATAAATGATCTTATCCCTAAATATTCAAAATACAGCTAGAAGAAAGGGAACCTGAAAGGGCATACTACATTCTGATCAACAGCTATATGTTGGACATGAAAACTTTAGCGTCCCTTGAAAGAGTGGTATACTCCTTTGGCTAGAGAGTTGAGCTTTTCTTTGACCTAAAGTTATTTTTTAAAACTGTACCATGTAAAACCAACTGCTCAGGAATTCACAATACACACAGAAAATATTTTTTCACAAATACCAATTTTCAAAGTTAGCATTAAATAAAACAAAGAAACCATACCTTAAGTTTTCCCTTTCTGCAAGAAAAGGCATATACCATGAAGTAATTACAAATTAAAATATTAAAAACCTGAACCAAGGAGTAGCTATAAGAAATGCCATCCAATAGAGTTAACATATTATTATATGTGAGCATTAAAGAATTCTGAATGCCCTGATGGCCAGGGCAAAAAGAGGAAGAAGATTAGTTATATATTTTCCCTTCTAGTGGCTGCCTTTTAGTTTCTAAGAGAAACTTATGAACAGTTTAAGATTCAGAATGATTTGTCCAGGGTCACTGATTATCATTACACTGAATGCCAACTCTTTCTTTCACTTTTCTGTACCTAGGACACACATCCCAAGCCTCTGTACCAACAAGAATGTAATTGCCCTTACCTATGGGCCTAAAGGCCAAGTGAAGTACAAAATAAAATGTGAGGTTTGAGGGAATTGCTTTTATCTTTATTTATAACACAAGTTCTCTAAGGACAGAACTAGTCTCTTTTAAAAAAAATATATTTTATTGATTTTTCACAGAGAGGAAGGGAGAGGGATAGAGAGTTAGAAACATCAATGAGAGAGAAACATCGATCAGCTGCCTCTTGCACACCTCCTACCGGGGATGTGCCTGCAACCAAGGTACATGCCCTTGGCCGAAATCGACCCCGGGACCATTCAGTCCGCAGGCCGATGCTCTATCCACTGAGCCAAACCGGTTAGGGCAGGACTAGTCTCTTATTCCACATAGGGTTACAATGCTCTATGAGTAGCAAACATTTAAATATTGACAGGATGTTGGTGAAGACTTCAGGCTAAAACCCAGCAATTTGAGCCCGTCCTACAAAAAATCACCCTTGTTTAAGATAAGTATATAGTGGTGCTGTGTGCTCATCAAACCATTTTTTATCTCTCCTCCACTCTGCCCTGAGCACCCAGACACATGAGACTTCATAGCCTCACCTGCAGTTAGGTGGGGATGTTTGAATCAGTTCCAGTCAATGGAATATGGTGATAAATCATTCACATATCTTTGAAACTTGACCTGCAAAACCTTCTATAAAACTCTCCTTATTCCCCCCCGACCAAGGGCCACTTACAGAGGATCCAGTGGAAGACTCTGAAGTCCTAGAGGACAGAGAGGCCACTAAAATGAGAGGGGCCTGGGACCCTGAGTGATTGCATGGAGCAGAGCTCTCCATCCTTCTAGCCCCACCCTCAATATGTTTAGCCACTGAAATTTGGATTAGAGCATTTGGCTATTCCTGACTAATTCCTCTGTCTTTACAAATATATTCCCTCTTCTAAAATCATGGGCTATTAAGTTTCAGTTCAGCACATAATGCTGCATTAATATCACCTACACTTTCTACCATTCAATTCTACTTCCCTCTTCCATCTTGACAACTGCTCTCCATAGCACTAAGGATAGTAATTGCTTAGATTCAATATGCTTAGAATTTCCACTCTGATTCAAATTCCCATTGAAAGCAAACCAAAGTGAAATTAAACCCAGAGGCATGTGAAGTCCAATTGTTCTCAGGCCTGCTGCCTAATGGCAATCAACCCTTGGATCCAATGGTATGTGGGACCTGGCTCAGAGGCTTGACTTTATGCTCATGGCTGGTCTACACAACATTTTAGGGAATGCTTACTGTCCCAAAGCTTTAGTTCCTAAGCTATTCCTTCATCTTTCAATGTCAATGACCAATAGAACTGAAGAAAACCAGGTAGGCTCAGGCAAAAAAAGGACAATTAGGCTAGATAACATAAGGGCTAGGCAAGGAAGGACGTGAGGAGGAAACTTGGAAAGAAGTTCCTAGATTGTGTGGTAGTCTTTAGGGCTTTTCATCAATATTTCAGTTTTCCTCCTTCTAGACCAGGGGTGGGCAAACTTTTTGACTCGAGGGCCACAATGGGTTCTTAAACTGGACCGGAGGGCCGGAACAAAAGCATGGATGGAGTGTTTGTGTGAACTAATATAAATTCAAAGTAAACATCATTACATAAAAGGGTACGGTCTTTTTTTTTTTAGTTTTATTTACTTCAAACGGGCCGGATCCGGCCCGCGGGCCGTAGTTTGCCCACGGCTGTTCTAGACACATGGAAGCACTGTACTTCCCTGTGAAGTCAAAGCATGGCCATATGACTTGCTCTGGCCAATGACATATGAACAGAGGTAATCTGTGTCATTTCTGACAGAAGTCTTTTTAAAAGAGCCAGGGAATAATTTGTTATATTCCTGTCCCATGCCACTGGAACTGAATTCCAAATGGCAAGGATCTGTCAGCCAGCGTTCCCAAGTGAGAATGACATGTGCCAACCTGAAATAGACATGCAGTGTAAGAAATGAACCTTTGCTGTTTAGAGCCCAAAAAGGTTTATAAGTTGTGACTGCACCATAATTTAGCTTATTCTGTGTTATAGGGTATCTGATACTTGATGAAAATGGACTTTCATATTCAGAATAGAAAAGATGAAAAATATTCCCATGATTTTTATATCTTTTTCAAAAAATTGAGGATATGAGTGATCCCTTCCACAAAGAAATACTCATAGGCACTCTAGCAGGAGAAACCAGGTCTCACCTACTAATTTGACTGAGCCCATTGTGTCTAGAACAGGGGTCGTGGGTCAAATCTGACCTGAGATTTGTTTTTGTAAATAAAGTTTCATTGTAACACAACCATTACAATTTATTTCCATACTGTCTATAGCTGCTTTCATACTACAATAGAAGAATTGTTCCAACAGAGACTGTATGGCCTGCAAAGCCTAAAATATTATCTGGCCCTTAAAATAAATTCCCACCCCTGGTCTAGAAGAAGCCAAATAAAAACAGATCCATGGAGTGTCTGGAAAAGAAATCCAACATGCACCACCACTCAGAGTAAAGAGTACACATTCTTGGTAACTATATAATCAACAGCACACAGAGATCAAACATTGGTACTGGCAGGATTTTAATTAGTACTTCAGGCCTTTTTGGAGATAGAGAGGTGAAGGGAGCCCTCATACAAATTATTTCCAATAAGCACATCTTTAAAGTTCTGTTGATTACCACCTCCCCGCTTCCCCGGTATTAGGATGGGGACAGGCTCTGAACAAAGGATATACACAGTATATGTCAGGATTAGTGAACCTGACAGTCCTCAGGATGACTCAGTGGAAAGTTGCTTAAGTGCTTGCTCAAAATGATTCACTGCCTGGAGATTCCATGGCAAGTGATATTCTCAGGCTAAACTGGGCGGTACGCTTTGTCCACCTCCCTGAACTGAGCACAGGGCAAGCAGGCAAGCCCTATGTGAGGGAACAGGCTCTTGGAGGATCTGATGAGGGTCTCAGCCCACTGGACATCGCCTCTACTGTGGCCACTGGCTGCCCTCTGGGGGTGGGGTGTATATGGTGTGGCTGGAATGTTAGGAATCCTGAGCTGGCTTAGCAGGCACTCCAATTGGCATGGTGTTCTACATGCTCCAAAGACTTTCTCCAGTGTCTTTGGCATCCAATGACTATACTTGGGCTTAAGATTTTTAGGGCTGGGTGGGTCCCTGGAAGCCTTCTATCTCAGTACTGGATCACTCTTTCATTAGGTGGTACCAACAAACGAGCCAGCCATTCCACTGCAGATGGGATGCAGGCCATTTGCTCCCTTGCTTTGGTCTGGCTCTTGGCAGGACTGCCTGGAGAAGCCAGCTGCTTGGCTGAAACTCAGCCTTTGGTGGCTATAGTAGGTTTTGCTTCAATTCAGCTATTGCTGAGTTACCATTGGTTAACTCTGGGTGAGGGGTTAAAGGTCTGGGGATGAAAATAGAGAAAGGAGAAAGAAGGTAAAATGATACTTTACTTGGACCTCTGAGTTGAATTTTTCCCCCTTTTAGCAGTTGATACTGAAATTAGTCTGGACTGGGTGTTTTCTCACAATTTCTAAGGTGACTAGTAAAGTATGGCCCCAAGTCCTACTTGTGATAATTTTAGTTCTAGGTGAATGTGTTTTGCCAGAGAAAAAGTGAAGAAGAGAGGGAGTTATGCCTGATGTTTCTGGTTACCATCAAGTCTAGAGAATTCAGAATGCAGGTGGGGCCTGAAACGCAAAGTGCTAGAGTATTTTCATCAGCCTGCTCGGCAGTTTCCCAAGACTCTCTAGTGTCTATACCTGAACACCTACACAGCCCGTGGCCACATCCACAGAGCAGAGGCTGACTCAAACACACTGAGTGAGACAAAAACAGATTTTCTTGAAACATATAACATAAAACATAATAGACAACAGAAAAGCCTTAGGGAGTTAATTCATTCCACAAACATTTGTCCAGAGCCTACATTGTGCCTTGGCACATGAGGAGATAAAGATACTTGGGTTACAAATTATTTTCATATCAGGAGATTAATCTCAGTTATAAGCAGTGAAGAGAGTGGAAAGAGCAGTGAAGAGGATATTTACTCCTTTGAAACTTATCTGCAAGGGATATGTGACAGAAACATATTCCAGGAGGTAGGGAGACTTGGTTTCCATGTTCAGCTAGTTATAATGAGCATTGTGGCTTCAAGGGAGTTATAGAGTCTTTCTCAGTCTCCCCATTAGAGGAGAGAGGGCTGTGCAAATAATGTCTTTTAGGTATAATTTCTGTGGTTACAGAAGATATTATTCCTGCCCTCAAGAAGTTTATGATCTATTTTTAAGGCACTGAACAAATGAATGGAAAGTACAATTAAATTCAACCTAGCAAAAAGTATCCAGTGAATGGTATAGAGCCCTGCCATCCACTACAGCAGCCACTAGTCACCTATGTCTATCTACATTTAAACTAATTAACATTAAATGTAATTCATCAGTTAGTTAGTTCCTCAGTCACATTTCAATTACCCAACAGCCACATGTGCTAGTTGTTGTCATATTGAAAAGTACAGAATATTTCCATCATTGGAAAAATTCTGTTGAATATATATATCCTATCTAATAAAGAGGGAATATGCTAATTGATCCTCACACTGTTGCAAAGATGGCAGCACCAACAGCCAATAAGGAAGGAATATGCTAATTGACCATCATGCCCTCAAAGATGGTGGCGCTCACAGCCAATAAGGAGGGGATATGCTAATTGATTGTCACGCCCTCAAAAGATGGTGGTGCCCAGTCCCCTCAGCCCCAAGGCCTGCCTCCAGAATCCCCCAGTCCCCTCAGCCCCCCAGCCACCCAGGGCCAGCCCGAGGCACAGGCAAGCCTTGGATGGTGGCTGCCCAGCCCCCAGGGCCACCCGAGGCTCAGGGAACCAGGGCTAACCAAGGCTTGCGCTGTCAGCAGTGGCAGCAGCAGAGGTGTGATGGGGGCATCACCTTCCCCTGATCGCTGTGTCGCCTCCCACCCCTGAGGGCCCCCAGACTGTGAAAGGGGTCAGGCCGGGCTGAGGGACCCCCCACTCCAGTGCATGAATTTTCATGCACCGGGCCTCTAAAATATATATATATATGTAAAGAAAATGTATCAAAGATGTCCAGTGAATACAGAACTTCTCCGTATCTTCTAGGCCTGAGCTGATTGTGGCTGTTGAGCTGTAACCAATGCTGACCTTCCCAGACACAGTGGCTCTATTCCCAACACCATTATTGCCCTGCTCAGGGAGCTCAGTTATTCCACACTTCTTCCACTGACTCTTCTTTGATCTTTCCTCAGGGCTTTTGGGAAAGCCACAGTATTCCAGTCCTCTAATGAAAAATTCCCTTTTAGACAAACTATAAATAACCTAGATACTCCAGCAATTCATGCATCTTTTAGAGCTCCCTGGGCTATTTTCCCAAGAGGTATAGTATACAAAGTCTAAAAGACCAGTTTGATTTATCAGTGAAAGTCAGCATTGCATTTATTAGTTGAGAGAAGCAAGCATGGCCAGAACTGAGGAGAAAGTCCTTACATGCTCCCTCCACAGCACTATTAATAACATGAATAAAGTTATATAATTTAATCCCAAAGACTGACTTCAAATCAAAACAAATAAAAGAAAGCAAATCAAAACAAATAAAAGAAAGCAATAAAAGAACATCAAGACAGGTGCAAGACCTCCCCAGGGTTCCTCTAGCTCAGGAAATGGGTGGGCGTGTGAGTGTGTGAAAATGTATGTGAGAGTGAGTATGGTGGAGAGTGTGTCTGTGAAGGTCATGTGTGCTTCAGTGGGGACTTTAGGGAAAGAGGATAGACTTGGAAGCTTTGGTGTGAGGGCTAGGCAGATGTGCTCTGACTCAGAGGAGGATTCTTCATTTCTCTTGCTGGGGAGAAGAGAATTTAACTTTTGTCAAACAACTGCATGCTTAATTCCTTTGAAGGGGGGGCAGGGAGAACAGTGTCATAACACAGATAGTGTTAATGGCTGCTATTTTAACAATCTAAACTCACTGCCTCAGGGCGCCAGGAGAAACTAAACAGTCGCATTGCAAAGGGTGCAATTTTTTAAAAAATCAAATAAATAGCTAAAGGCGCACTCACACTGAACTTTGCCCAATTCCGTGTCAATCAACAAGTTTCCATTGAATGCTGGACAGGCCAACCCCTCTTCCAAAGAGAACACAGAAAACATTGTAAGTTCAGTTTGGGGGCAGCTGGATGATATTCTGTATCCTATCCTTCCCAGCATTTCCTCTCCTTTTGTTTCTTCCTTCTCTCAGCTAAGACTTTTGTTCACTCATCCAGTCCCTCCAAAGTTAATTTATTTCTAATGCATCTCCCTGGCTCTGGCCCTAAGTGCTGTGGTTCTTCTATTTTGTGTTTCCACACATGAGGTCTGACCTGCTGACCTGGGCTTCAAGGCAGTTTGCATTGCCTGTTAAACAACACCTTCCCACCTGCCATGTGTTTCAATGGAGATGAGAAAGTCAACCCAAATGTATACAAACTAATGTTATGACTCCACTTGAAAAACTGACATTTTTTCTAAGCTACATGCTGAAAAATTGTATTGTCCCAGTGTTAGGATGTGGCCTAGGCACATATTTGAAACCAGCCAGATACAGCCACCTAAATCATAGCATAAAATCCTCATCTCCCTCCTGGTCAGCTTGTTCCCATTTTCCCAGACCAAACTCTGGCCCTGTATTCTAAAATAATAAAAAGAGGAAGGCTGAGGTGGGTGGATGGGTGGAAGAGATCAGCCAAACAACTTCTATGCATATATGCAATAACCCATGGACACAGACAATAGCGTGGTATAGGTCTGGGGTGAAGGTGGGGGCAGGCTAGAAGGGGTCAATGAAGGGAAAGTGGGACATATCTAATACTTTCAATAATAAAGATTTAAAAAATAAAAAAGAGCTTGCATTTATCAATGGAAGACTTTGGCAGGCTCAGTTGAAGGGAAAGTGGGACATATCTAATACTTTCAATAATAAAGATTTAAAAAATAAAAAAGAGCTTGCATTTATCAATGGAAGACTTTGGGCCAGGCTCAGTGCTAAGCCCCTGACATGTACTAATTCATCTCAGCCTCACAATGGTCCTGAGGCAGGAATTATTATCCCCTCACACACACACTCTCACCCACTCATAAATACACCTCACGTACACTCGCACTCATATTGAGTGTGTGTAAAGTGAATGAAGGCCCTCTGCACTGTCTCCTCAGTACTCAGTTCTTCAAGGTTCCCTCCACACAGTTTTTCCACTAACATCTAGAATTCTATCCATAGTGAATTCTTTTAGTTAAGCATTGACCTTTTTGCTGCTAAAGAATGAATCTCCCTAAAGAGACAACCCAGCCAGCCTAATTCTCATCAGATAGTGACTATCTGGGAACTGAGTGGCTGGGAGAAAGGTAAGGAAGTGGTGACTGAGAGAGGAACTGGGTGCAAAAGATGCATGGGAACATCAAAAACACACTTTACTTATTCTTGATGTTTTCTGTGGGCTTGCTCTACAAAATAATGTCTAACAGTAAGACATAGGAGGTCCTTTGTGTCTGGGTCCCATCAACCTGACCTTTTAAGCTTCCTCCCTCCCACATAGATCACACTCACCCCAGTCTTATTCCCACACATGCCTTTGCACCTGCTCTCCCCCTCTCCCTTATCCATCTGGCAAAATCCCACTCATCTCTCAGAACCCAGTTTGAATGTCCACTCTTCTCTGAGGAGCCTAGCTCTTGGATCTTTGTAGAATGTCTCTCTCTCCCTTCCCTCTATGACTGTCCAGGCCTTGTCCGCACCTCTACCAGAGTACACATCTCATGGCGTCTTAATGATCTTGTTATGCCCGTATCCCTCACTAGACTGTGAGCTCCTTGAGGCAGGGACTCTGAAACCTCAACACCATATTTGGAACCTGGTCTAAAGTTTGCACTCAGTAAATGTTCATGAAAGGCATTAATGAGTGAGTGAGTGAGTGAATGAGTGAATTGATGTATACCACCAACTTCTGGTTCAGAGGAAACTCCCTTCCCTGGGCTTCTCTGAGTAAGGCTATTGTCCAGGGTTTTTCAATAGGATCACAACTGGAATTTGGAGTGTCACACTTCCTTCACTGCATTGTGTTCCTACTCATTGTGGAACATTTAACATCCCAATTACTGGCCACTAAATGCCACGGACATTCCCCAAATCACTGTGATGACCAAAACAGTTCTCCAACATTTCCAGAGCCCTGGGAGAAGGGGGGGGACTGATCCTCCCTGGTTGGGAAGCAGAACTACAGCAATGGCTTTCCCCCTCATCTGGTGGTCTGAGAGGACCCCTGCAGTAAGGTCATGCTGGGATGCACTCAAGGTGCTGGATGACAGGCTCCTGTCAAAATGTGAATTAATAAGAAAGTAGTTATTAAAGCAGTCCTGGCCTGCTAAGAGGAATTATGGCAGTCTAATCAGCACACAGCAGTACAGAGCAAGGAATCTTGCTCAACAATTTTATGACTGTGGGTGGGAGAAGGGTTCAGGAACAGCCAAGAAACAAAAAAGAATCCCCATCAAGCTTTCAAGGCAGCCCAGATTGTTACCTTGTCTCTGAGTGCATTCTCAGCATTACCCCATGTTTCTGCTAAGGGCTCACTCTGCTTTGAGAGCATTGGCATTATCGGGTAGCACACTCACACAGGGCACCTCTGAAATCTAATCAGAAGGAAAGAGAAATACGGCAGAGGTGATGCCATTTATTTTATGCCTTCTGTCTGACACTCATTAACCTGTCACCTGTTTTCTTTAGACCCTCCACAAATAATCCCTGAGGCTAGAGACAATAATGTTCAGTGCCTGGTTATGGGGCTGTTGTTATTGGGATCTATGGGAACAAGTACCAAAATGCCAGTTTCATTCAGGCTTTGCCAACATTCTCTCTTAATGATGCAATCTAGGGGCTCAGGATTTAAATCCTTTTTCCCTTTCTGCACATGGCCTTGTTTATATATACCTTTTTATACTTTTCAAAGCAATTTCTCATATCAACTTAGCTTTCACTGTCCATGAAAATCTTAGGAGAAGGTAGAAATTATAACTCACATTTTTCAAGCTGAGAAAGCAGACCTAAAGAGGCTAGCCAGCTCGGTGAAAGTCCCACAGTGAATTGTGGGGAGAGCAAGTTTAGAGTCCATCTCCTTACTAGCCCCATGCCTTCCTCCCCACATGTCAGCACAATATAGCCTCACCTGGGGGGAGGAATGTGTACCCCATAGGAACAAAGCTCTCTCGCCTTCCCAAATGTGGTCCTGATTCAGGAAGTCAAATGGGGCCCTTTGGCCCTGAAGTCAGACAGCTTCATTCAGATGCCAAAGTATTTGTAAACAATGCACCTTGTAGGTCAAAACCCCAAATGCTCCAAATGCCTTCTTACTAATTCCAAGGGCATACCTGGAGGACAGAGAACACACCCTTTTCCAGGCTTTGGGACTGATCTGCTTTGTAGAGAAAACAAAAAAGCAAACAAACAAAACCCTGACCAAAATAATGTAAACAAACAAAAGTGACAGCACCTTCCCCCCTCCCCCTCAACAGCCATATGCACATATACAATCTTAAGCTTGACTGTAACATTTAAAAGCCTTCTGGTCATTTTTGCTTCCATTCATAACCATCTAAAACAAATGAAAATGTAGTGTCATTTAAAAATATATTATTCTAGGAAATATAACTAAAACATAAATGAACTGATGATTGTAAAACAAACACTTCTGTAACTACCATGTAGGTCAAGAAAACATTGCCAAAAGCCCAAAGGACCCCATCCTCCAGACTGGAAATCACCACAATCCTGAATTTGGGGATAATCATTGCCTTGTTTTTTATTATAGTTTTATCGCACTTATGCACCTCCCTAAACAATATCACTTTGTTTTACCTGTTTTGAACTTCATATTAATAGACGCACATTGTATGTATTTGTGTGTGTGTGTCTGTTTTTACTCAGCATTAAGCTGTAATATATTGACATTTTATTGTTGAAAACATTACAGATTTCCACCATTTACCCTCTCCACCCCAGACCTGAACTTCTGCTCCCCATATCCATGTCTGGAAGTACTTCCTTGTACTTAACTTTTTTAAAGCTAAACTTATTTTTTTTCTGCCTGCTTTGGAAATGGAAGGAGAAAGCTGGTCAGCTTCCTCTAAGACCATTTTTTTTCTTTCTGAAGATTGTTGAAGTCCCTTCAGTCTTTCTTTCATCAGGCTCAGTAATTATACTTTTCCTTCAACATTGCATTGTAAGTTTGATACTCTGATCCTTTAATAATCTTTCTAGTAAAACCATACTGAATGGCACCAGACATGATTTCCCTCAAAAAGCAATCTCAGAGGAAGCCTTTTTAGAAATGTGCTTCTCCAGATAAAGGGAAATATGGACACAGTTCTACCCCTATGGATTTCTCTAAATGATGAAAAACCTGCAGGTAACCGGTTCCTAATAGATGATGTTCTCTGAAGTTTCCTGGGAAATGTTAATAAGGAATGTGTCTGTCTTTCAAAACCCAGCATTTCACAGTTACCGCTTGTCATGGCTGTCATTCTTCAAGATAGTATGGTCTCTTGGGTCCTCCTCATCCTATGAAATATGTGCTCAGAAAACAAACATTTGTCAGGTTCTTTTAAGACACTTTGGTTGTCTCCTGACTTCTTCGAGGATCTCTACTACCAGCCTCTTCTTAAATTTATTTCTATGCTTCTCACACTTTTTTTTTAAAAAAAGAGAGAAACACTACAACATGCGTGAACCTTAAAAACATTGTGCTAAGTGAAATAAGCCAGTCACAGGAGGAAATTCAGAGTGTGGCAAGAGTAGGTTTACAGTTGTGAATATGCAAAATAGTTTATTCTTGTGTCATTATTTTCCATATGAACAACTATAAACCTACTTTTGCCCAACCCTGTATACTGTATGATTCCACTTATATATCTAGTCAAATTCATAAGAGACAGAAAGCAGAATGAGGGTTGCCAGGAGCTGGGAGAGGGGAAAATGCAGAGTTGTTTAATGGATACAGAGTTTAAATTTGGGAAGATGAAAAAATTCCTGAGATGGATGGTGGTGATGGTTGTCCAACAATGTAAATGCACTTAATGCCAGAGCTATATCCTTAGAAGTAGTTATAATGGTGAATTTTATGTTATGTATATTTTACTACAATAATTTTTAAAGCAAATAAAAATATTTTTTTAAAGAAAGAAAGGAAGGAAGAAGGGAGTAAAGTCAAAGAGGGAGGAAGGGAAGCAGGGAAACCAAACAAGGAAGAAAGAAAGCCAAATTTCCTTACCCCTCCTTCTCAGTCCCATTTCTCTATTAAAATAATAAAGGAACACAGCATATAAAAGGTATGACGGTGAGTATGGACTCTAAGTTGGCCTTAGATCCCTAAGAGCATGATCTTGTGAAGGTAGAGAAATCAGAGTTGTATGAATTTGCTAAAGAAAAAACATAGAGCTTGCAGAGACACTTGCCTTATGTTTTAAAAATATGTTCTTACTAATTTTTAGAGAGAGAGGAAGGGAGAGGGATAGAGAGACAGAAACATCTATAATAATAAAAGCATAATGTGCTAATTAGACCAGATGTCCTTCTGGACAACCTTCCAGATGAAGCTGGGGCTGTGAGGGAAGCCCGGATCCCGGGTGCCAGAGGGAAGCTGGTGCCGGCAGCTGGGGGAAGGAAGGCCTACTCTTGCACAAACTTCATGCATTGGGCCTCTAGTCAATGATAAGAGAGAAACATTATCTATCCGCTGCTTCCTACACTGGAGATGGAGCCTGCAACTAGGGCATGTGCCCTGACCAGGAATTGAATCCCCAAGACCTCTTGGTTCCTGGGTGGAAGCTCAACCGCTAAGCCACAATAGCTAGGCCACTTGCCTTATTTTTATGTTTTAAAAGTAACCTCTGCTACCAAGTTTGATGTCTTCCCCTTCCTTCCCAAATTAAAAAAAAAATCAACCAACCTTCTTCCCCTGCTGCAAACAACTTTGATTTATCCCATTCTCCCCTCTCCCCTTTTTTTAAATTGATTTGAGAGAGAAACATCAACATGCCTTAACCAGGGATCGAGCCCACAACCTGAATATGTGCCCTGACCAGGAAGGAATCAAATCTGCCATCTTTTGGTATATGGGATGACACTGCAACCACTGAGCAACATAGGCCAGGATGATTTTTCTTATTCTTTAAAGATACAGTATATATACTTCATAGAGTCTCTCCAACTCAGGGAGTAGAAAAAAAAAACAAACCTGCTTCCACAGCCACCCATCTATTGCTAAACCAGTTCCCATTCTCTGGTTTTAGCCTATATGTAGCAAAGAAAAGGGATGACACATCAAGACCTTTATAAAATAAACTACTGTGATAGCCAAAATGGAGTCCTGTGATGAGGTGCATTTTGGAGATTTTCATAACTGACACCCTAAGTCTGCCAGTTTTAAGATCACTTTTAGGGAACAGCTGACAGTGTAAAAATCCAAATACAAAAATCAGATAAAAATCATTCTAATAAAGACTGTTATTTATTTTAGTGGCTGTAAATAATCTGGTAAACCTTTTGGGTTATAGTTATTTTGCATCCAAAACCCTGAAGTGAAACCCTTTGGCTCTAGGCAACAGATAGGAAGGATATCTGGTTACTTCGGGAACATACTGAATTAAATTAACAAACCCAAAGTGAAAAACTTGAGAGCTGGCAACTCATCCCAGAAACCACTGTGTCCTCTGCTACGAACAAAGAACTTAGCATTGGTATTATGGAGAGGTTTGGTGCTCTGTGGGATTATGGGGAAGGTTTTAAACCTGATTCCCTAGTCTCTTCTTTCAGTGCTACCCTCTCCCTCCAATCCAATAACTCTTCCAGGTATCCAGACTGTGGCTTTGGGATTTCCCACCCCACCCCCACTTCTACCATCAAATTCTACTTTCTAGATCCTCTGTGCAGAGTAAATTAAAATGATTAACTTAAGAGCTAAGTGACTACTTTGAAAGATAGATGGGTTTATAGGGCATCAAAGCCTCAATTCAAAAGATGAAGCTATAATAACGACAGCATTTCAGGTTTCAGGCAACTTGGCAGGAAAGGTCACAGGAAAGCCAGGTAATACTCACCTGCTCCACTTATTCAGAAAGCAGGCCCTGGTTTAAGGGTCAGCCATGCAACCAGGAAGAAAGCTCACTACAGGGCCTTTTACTAAACCTCACTTTAACATACCCCAGGATGTGATTCTAGTTTCAAAATAAGTTGAAAACAGATTAAGTTGAAAACACTAATTTTATTTCAAACTATGTTGATTGCCTTTCCCTTTGAGAGTTTCATTTGTTTATCAGCAGAAATTCCTGGGCTAATTCCGAGCAATGCCATTCATTTCTCGCCAAGAACAAGTCATGAACAATGGGTGGGGTTGAGGGGATGCTCCCCATGGAGAGTCCTTCTTTCTGGACATGAAAACCAGGGGCTCTGAATGTGGAAGATGGCAGAAAGGAAGTCTTTGGATGGGAGCTCCTGGAAAGCAGGGAGGTCGGCAAGATGAAACTGTGCACATGTTGCTGCAGGCTTGGTCCTGGGGCAGTGTCACACAGTTAAAGTATGTTTCCACCAGAGAAACAATGTTGTCATGTTGCTCCCTGCCCTCTGCAGATACGTAGGGCCCTCTACTTCAGATCTTACCTGGGACTGTTCTCTTTAGGCAGTGTTTTTGATCCCCTTTATTAAGATATCCCCTGGGCCCTAATACCATATTGCAGTCCCTAGTCCAACTTCATGAGAATTGAGGTGTCTGTTTAAAGGGCAAAATACCCACTGAACCCATGTGAATCTGAATTTTCAGTGTAGGGCCTGGGAGTCTGCACTTTTCAACAATCACAAGATTATCTTTAAGCACACTAAAGTTTGAGGAACACTAGTTTGGGATATTGTTCTAAAGTGGCCCACTACCCTAATAAACTTCTCCAAACTAAGATACTATATATACCAATAGGTTATTGCTATAATATAAATAACTTCTGAAAATTCAGTGGCATAATACAAGACTAAAGAACACTAATCCTGCAAAGTGTTCTATAAAAAAGTTGGACCTATGGCTAAATAAGTTTGGAAAATACTGCATCTCTTACATCTCTCTTGTAGATTCATGATGTATATTAATATATTAAAGGCTCTGAGAAGTCCTGCATTAAAAGAAACCTGTTTATCTTTCTCTAGTACAGAAACTCTCTGGAGTTTATTTGACCATATAAATGTTTTCCCTAGTAAACCTATTATCATCCCATAAAATTGTGTGCCTTGCAACAAACTTTGGGCAACACTGCCTTCACCCAGAATAGTGATTGTAATGGTGGAGGTTTCCTAATTGTAGAAAGTCAATGGAAGGTTTATTTGTTATCCCCAAAGGAAGTACCACCTTCCTCACCTTTGTGTGTGGGGCAGCTATGGGTAATGTCCATTGAAAGAAGTAGAAGAGTTCTGCTCTACCATAACAGAACACCATGGGTTTCCTAAGTCCTATTCTTATATGACATAAGGGCTTCGAGCATAATAACTGAAAATCATATTCTTTTTAAAAAGCAATGAAATCCCCAGGATTTACAGAGATAAGGATCATTTCACCTAGCAGAAGACAGGTTGGTGCCACTTTCCTGAAGAAGAATTTAACCCTTCATACTCTGCATGGTGTTCAAGGGCCAAGTATATGAAGAAAAAATGGAAATAAAACATGGAAGATAGTGAAAGGGCTTCAAGAAGTAAGAAAGTAGTCAGTGTGGTTATGGGTGATCTAATAATCGATAGTGAACATCTTTGTTGCGACATCTCAACAATCAGTCTAAAAATACTAACAATGGTAATAATAACAATAAAGTAAAACCTCTGCAATCCAGAGACCAACATTCTATAATGTTCAGGATTTTGGATAGCTGCTAATCAAGAAAGAGTTGTGTGTGTGTTTTAATACATTAGTCTTTTGCAGGCAAAAAAAACATGGTCCCCAGTTGATCATCTTGCATACTATAACTACTGTAATTGCCTTATTGGAGGAAAACAGTATGCTAATTGGCTGTTATTGTTTAAAAGGAATTGACCTTTTTCAATAAAATCCAAGAGAAAAATGAATACACAATTTAGAGAAGAACAAAATAAGTTAGGAGAGAGGTATGGAGATCAAACATGGATGATGGTGACAGCAGCAATTGTGAGGGTGGCAGACAGCCAACACTCAAAGAAATAAACAGAAAGAAGATGGGGTGGCTTTAAAATTGGGGAGATATTCCTCAATCAATTACACATAGGATTACCATATGACTCAGAAATTCCACTCTTAGGTATTATACCCCAAATAATTTAAAACATAAGCCACACAAAAACTTGTACATAGAAACTTGTACTTGTTCTCAGTAACATTATTCACAAAAACCAAAAGGTGGAAACAACACAAATGCCCATCAACTGATGAATGGATAAACAAAATGTGGTGTATCAATACAATGGAATATTATTCAGTCACAAAAAGGAATGACATGCTACATTGTGAATTAATCTTGAAAACATTATGCTAAGTGAAAGAATCCAGACACAAAAGGCTATGTATAATATAATTCCATTTATATGAAATATGTAGAATATGAAAATCCATAGAAACAGAAAGCAGATTAATGGTTGTCAGGACCTGGGAGGTAATGGGGAGTGACTATTAAATTGACATAGGGTTTCCCTTTGGGGTGGTGAAAAACTGAGGGAACTAGATTAGTGGTGATGATTATACAACATTGTGAATGTTCTTAATGCCACTAAATTATACACTTTAAAATCATACATTTTATGTTACGTGTACTTTACCACAATAAAAAAATAACCCCCCTTGAGATTTTGCCCTTAAAATAAAATTAGGAGGAGCAATATAAAGTCCTATCTACTTGATTATTGTAAAATTGAAAATCACACATATGGACATAGACATAGTCATAGAACTAAACCCTCTTTTTACATAAAAAAGGAGATGGGAAGAAAGAGGAACATAATATGTAGATAGGTCAGTAATTACAGACCAAGACCCCCCACCCCCAGAAAACCAACAACAATAGATTTAGAGTGGACTTGCAACCCTCACTCTAAACTGTTAAAGGCAAAATGCCATAAATCTACCTCATCTTCTATAGATTTTTTCCTCTTACATTATAGATTTGTGTAATCCAAAGTTGTTCATATGTGAGTGGTCAATAAGAGAATGATGTTGTTATAATATAGAAATTGCATTTGTTCATATATGATTTTTCCTAGCAAATTAATATTTTGCACCATTAAGTGACAGCAGCTGAATGCCAAGTACACCAACACAACTGAAATCAGCCAACCATGAAGGAATACAGTACTCTATCATACTCCTATTCACCCCACTTTTTTCCTCCTGGCTCAGTTTGACCATATATTCTGACTTATGAGTATGTATTACATGATTCTCTCTGATGTTTGTGCATTTTTCTTCTGTCTCTATAACTCAGAAGCCTCAATCCTTCCTTACTCTCTCTTCCTTCAAGCTAATATCACCATTTTGAGAAGTGAAGTCTATACTTAGAGTAATATTCTTTTTAAAAATATATTTTTATTGATTTCAGAGAGGAAGGGAGAGGGAAAGAGATGTAGAAACATCAATGATAAGAGAAAATCATTGATCGGCTGCCTCCTGCACAACCCCCACTGGTGATGTGCCCTGACTGGGAATTGAACCAGTGACCTCTTGGTTCATAGGTCGATGCTCAACCACTGAGCCATGTCAGCCAGGCTAGAGTAATATTCTTTTATTTATTAGAAGTATAAGATGGTTTTTTAAATTGTGCTAATATTTTATTAGTATAGTTCTTTTGTTAGTACTCTGGTTACAAAGTTGCATAAGTTTCTAATTGTTTTCTCCAATGTTGTTTTTTTCCTTAAGCCTTGTTATTTTTCAGTGTATAATTTGGAAGAAAGTGAGAATTTTCATAAATGCACATATTACGTTATAGTAGAAATGCCTGTATTCGCTAGCTAGCTCACAACCCAACTCCTGTTGAGTGAGAAATGACATTGGGCTTCCAGCTTCTCCTTACAGGAATACACAGACTCCAGTGAATCACTGGAAAAGTCATTTCCTTAACCTACCTTGAATTTAAAAGGCTGGGGGAAAGGGTATCTCTCTTAGCAAAACCACACTTTTACTGCCCATATTAAAATGATATCACAGAACTAAACATTTTCACACCTAGCCAAAAGGGAACACTATGGATTAGGTCTCTGGTAACAGATCAAAGAAGATATGTTGGCAATTTTATAACAGCTCTTTTTTAAAATAATATTTACTTTTTAAATTTTTATTGGTTTCAGAGAGGAAGGGAGAGGGAGAGATAGAAACATCAACGAAGAGAGATAATCATTGACTGGCTACCTGCTGCATGCCCCCTACTGGGGATCGAGCCTGCAACCCGGGCATGTGCCCTTGACTGGAATCGAACCCAGGACCCTTCAGTCTGCAAGCTGATACTCTATCCACTGAGCCAAACCAGCTAGGGCATAACAGCTCTTTAATGACCTGAAAATGTTGGAATTACTCTAAGGCAGTGGTACCCAACCTGTGGGTCGTGACCCCTTTGGGGGTTGAACAACCCTTTCACAGGAGTCGCCTAAGACCATCGGAAAACACATATATCATTACATATTGTTTTTGTAATTAATCACTATGCTTTAATTATGTTCAATTTGTAACAATGAAATTGGGGGTCACCACAACATGAGGAACTGTATTAAAGGGTCACAGCATTAGGAAGGTTGAGGACCACTGCTCTAAGGGAACTCAAATGCATTAATTCTGATAGTACATTCTTAATGGAATGACCATTTAAAAAAAACCACTTAGATAACATCATGATTTAGGATACTGGTAGTTATAAAAGTTTTTTTGGTGATAAAAACCTATCTAATAAAGAGGGAATATGCTAATTGACCCCCATGCCATTGCAAAGATGTGGTGCCCACAGCCAATAAGGAGGGAATATGCTAATTGACTGCCCTGCCCTCAAAGATGGCGGCACCCACAGCCAATAAGGAGGGAATATGCTAATTGAATGCCCTGCCCTCAAATATGGTGGCACCCACAGCCACAAGATGGCAGTGCCCAGTCCCTTCAGCCCTGCTGGGGTGACAGGCATGCGGCAAGGGTGGGCCCGCCCCTAGGTGGGCCCGGCCTTGTAGAGCACCTGCTTCAGGAGCCCCCCAGTCCCTTCAGCCCCCCAGCCGCCCAGGGCCAGCCCGAGGCACAGACAAGCCTTGGATGGCAGCTGCCCAGCCGCCTAGGGCCGCCCAAGGCT